>NC_045428.1:463683260-464001474 GCF_902635505.1 Sarcophilus harrisii
AGAGGTCAGATTTGAACTCAGGAAGATAGTCTTCCTGACTTTAGGCCTAGCGTGCTATCCACTGAGACACCTGATTCTCTACAAGGAGAAACCCTATGATAATCCAGATGCTATCCACGTGTGAGCTCCTCCCCTGTCTTTGATATTGTGCTCAGGATGGCTGTAAAAAGGGTTTTTCCATTATGATCATATTGTTCATAATTCAATTGTCCAGGTACAATATTATTAGTGAAAAGTAGAATGATTATTGCTCCCTGCCTCCAAATTCAACACTTCAGCCAAATTGAAGTATGCGCCATCGCCCATACATATTCCACACTTACTTATTAAGAAAAGTACTCACATCAACCAAATCATTTCCAATGGAGCAGTAATGAACTGAACCAGCTACACCCAGGGAAAGAACTCTGAGAGATGACTAAGAACCATTACATTGAATTCCCAATCCCTATATTTATGCACACATGCATTTTTGATTTCCTTCACAAGCTAATTGTACAATATTTCAGAGTCTGATTCTTTTTGTACAACAAAATAACGGTTTGGTCATGTATACTTATTATGTATCTAATTTATATTTTAATGTACTTAACATCTACTGGTCATCCTGCCATCTAGGGGAGGGGGTGGGGGGTAAGAGGTGAAGGATTGGAACAAGAGGTTTGGCAATTGTTAACGCTGTGGGGTTATCCATGCGTATAACCTGTAAATAAAAGGCTATTAAATAAAAAATAAAATAAAATAAAAGTAATAATCACCTCAAATGCAGTCAAATGATAAAAATGCAAATGTTTATTTTCTCCTTTCTTGGGCCTGGGTAGCTTTCTTAGAGGCCTCAGCTTTCCTTGGTTCTGAGAGTTCTCACTGCTAATCTTTTGCCTCTGCCAGCTTTGGCTTCTCTTCTTCCAAATGTCTCCAGCCAGCACCAAGGTAAAAGTTGGAATGAATCTGACGTCACCTCTGAGAGTGGGCTTGTGGGCTTCCTCCCAGAGTGCTCCTCTCCGACTCTTGGCAATGTTCCAAACTAACTTGAAACCTCTAAGAGCTTCTATATATATGATCTCCCAAAGGTTGACTCCTCCTCTGAGGGAAGGATTTAGGGAGGTGTGAATTCACAAAGGTACAAAGTTAACTTTGTGAATCTCCCATACTTTGAACTCCAATGAGTACTTAAATACATTAATAAACTAGAGGATTTGCTAAGTACCATGCTAAATTAGCACTTTGAAAGGATTCCAACAGTTAGCAATTATTATTATCTCAGTGCATCCAAAATTGTGTTTGTGCTCATTCGTCTCCCCCTCCATTCAAAAAACAAAAAACAAAACTCTAGTCCTCTTCTTGAACTTTTCTATTTTTTTTTTAAATTATACCTTTTTATTTATAGGTTATGTGCATGGGTAATTTTATAGCGTTGACGATTGCCAGACCTTTCATTCCAATTTTTTCCCTCCTTCTCCCCACCCCTTCCCCCCCCAAAAAAAAAAAAAAAAAGAAAAGTACTCACACCACTCTGTCTCTGAAATCCTTTTCCCCTTCCAAACATTAAAATCTTATCTATCATTTAAGTCTCAGCTCAAATTCTTCCATGAATTCAGTTCAATTTGAAATATGTTTCTTAATATATTCTATATTCTAGAATCTGTTCTAAGTGATAGCAATCTGAAAGCACAGAAAGAAACTCTGTCTTCAAGGAGCTTACATTCTAATGTGGGCAGGTGGAAGAAGAAAAATAAAAGATGTGCCCAAATAAGAATAAAGAGACTTAAGAAAGAAGGTAGCATTAACAAGTGGGATGATGGGGATTCTGATGGGTAAAGTGAGGGAAGAGAGCATTTCAGTCATGAAGAACAGTTTACATAAATACACAAAGGCCAAAGATGGAATGTGGATCATAGAAAGGATCATTCAATTCACTCAGAATATGCAACAATCTCACAGGCCACCTTGTTTAAAACATATCTGAAAAGAATCTCCCCTACTACATCTCAGTTATAATCATTTCACCCTAAATAAGTATTGGTTTGAAAATCCTGAGTAAAAAGCTTCCACTATCTACTTTCTCAGGATGACCTTTCAAGTTTTCGTAATTTCTAATTTTTAGAAATCGTAACTTTTCATGGAGAAAAAATCTGTCTTGCAACTTCTATCCATTTTTTTTGCTATTGGTTTTCTCTGAAGCCAGAAAGAACAACCTTGACTTCTCCTTCACATAATGGTACAGAGTTAAGCATATTTCCCTGTCTCCTACAAAGCCAACTTTTTTTTTCTGTTCTGAATATTTCCAATTACTTTATTTAACCTTTATATGAGAATAATAGGGTGATGTAGTTTTTTTTTTGATAGATTTCTTGTGACCTGAGTTCAAAACTTGTCTTTAAAATCACCCTTTACTAATTAATCTGATTATTTTTAACAATATGAATTATTGTTATACACAATAATTATAATAACTCAAAGACCTTTAATATTCTTATCATCTTTCTCTGTAGGTACAAAATTCAATTCTGTAAATATTTATTGATCATTTACTATGTGCGAGTCTGTGAGAGATGTAAAACAAATAATAAAAAGTAATGATAGTTGACATTTATATAGCATTTTAGGATTTATAATGCATTCTCCCTGCTGCCAAAGTATTTGTGCCACGATCAGGAAAAAATGCCGATGTACCATAAACAGCAATGTAGACAAAATGTGTAGATACTGCAAACAGGATAAGATGTCAGAAGAGTACAGAGTAGAAGTAGATTAGTTCCTAATATGGAGCAGGAATCAAAGGAAAAAGAGAAAAAAAACAAAAATAGGACTGGGTGTCGAATGATGGACTGATGCAGCTGGATGGAAAGATATTTCATGAAAAGCAGGAACCCCCTCCCTGGTGTCTTTTCTCACTATGTCCAATTGTCTAAGGAGGATCATCACTTTGACACACCTCTTGTGTATTTTTGCCGCTACATTTACCCTGAGGATCTATTTTCCTGTGTTTGTGGGAAAAATCTGGGTAGCTTGAAATTCTCTCACCTAATGCACCATCTCCTCAAAATCACCTAGTTTTGGATGTTTTCTTGAAGGCTATTGTTTGAATTACAGACTTTAAACTGCAATATGGAAAACCAAGATAAGGAATTTTGCTAGAAGAGTAAGATTCAATTTCAGAGTCTAAACAGTTCTCCTTATAAGTTCCCAGACTTTACTCAGAAAGGAATGACTTTGTTTTTCATGGAATACATGTAGTAACTCTCACCTTATTGACAATGTTAGGGGTCAGGCATTTGAACATAGGGAGATAGAAGCCCCTCTGCTGCCGAGGGACACCAGGCCCAGTTGTGCTGCTGAGATGTGGTCCCTAGCTACAGCTGGAGCTGGGAAGGAACCAACACGCTCACAGTGGTCTGGAGAAGTAGTGGAGCAGGACTGGCCATAGGCACTTACAGGAGAGCTAAATTCATGGTTTGTATTCCAAGCCAGACGGGAGAACTGAAGGTTACAGCCACTGGAGGGTCTTCAGGGAGCAAGAGCATTTACAACCTAGGTTATGTGGGGGCCCTAGCTGTGGCTTGGAGTGTTGGGCTTTGGACAAAACTGGGAAAATAAAAGTAAAAAGGACCTGAGGATAGAAGCACCACCTTCTACCCTCAATTTTAACTCAGAAAGAGAGAGGATTATAATAAAAAGTTGCTAAAAATAAAAATGAGTGATCATAGACAATTACTATAGAGATAGAGAAGACCTGGGTTCATTTTCAAAGAAGCATACTGAAGTAAAAAATAGTGTTTTCTATTCCAAAGAGTAATATCAAATGGTCATGTACTCAAAAAGAGTTCTTGGAAGAACTTGAAAAGGAATTTAAAAATCAAACGAGAAATAAAAGAAAAATTAGGAAAAAAATAAGAACAATCAAAGAAAACCCAGAAAAATTATGGGGAAAAAAGTCAATGTGGGAGGAGTGTGGGAAGTTGGTGAATTAAATCAATAAATTTCAAGTTCTTCAGATTTCCCCCCAGAAACAGAACAAATTTGCACCTCAGCAAAAAAAAAAAAAAAAAAAAAAAAAAAAATAGAGTCTTAAAGAACAAAATAACTCCTTGAAAATGAAAATTGGGCTATGGGAAAGACAATTAAGCTATGAAAATAAGAAATAATAACATAAAATATAAAGAATATAAAAAGAACAGATCAAGAGAAAATGTGAGAATAATTGGACTACCTGAAAATTGTGTCCAAAAATATAAAAAGAAGAATCTTGACACAATAATGCAATAAATAATCCAATAAAAATATCAGAGTGATAAAAATGAGGGGAAAGTAGGAAAAAATCCATGGATCATCACCTCAAAGAGATTCTTTTTGGAAAACACATAGGACTCTATTACCTAATTTCAAAATCTCCAGATCAAAGAGAATTTGCAAGAAACCAACAAACAAAAAAAATTAAATATTCTGGAGCTACAATTAGAATTGTAAGTGACTTATCAGCAGCCACAATAAAAGCCCACAGGTCCAGGAAATATGTACCATCAAGAAAAGGAACTAGGCCTCTGGCCAAAAATATCATATCCAGCAAAATTATCAATAACACTGAATAAAAAATGGACATTTAATAAACTTGCAAAGTTTCAAAACATTCTTTAAAGGAAACCTGAATTTAATAGAAAATTTAACACATAAGAGCCAATATCAAAATTTAATTTCAAGGACCTTACTATGGATAAATTTTTTAATGTTTTTACATGGAAATGTATGGTATATGTTTAAGATTGATATCAGTAGTTGGTTAGCTCAAAAGAAAGATTGGGGCAGAGCTGAATATGATATGACTCTAAAAAGCAAAACTGTCTAGGAAAAGGTAAAAATAGTAATTGTACTACACAAATGAGGTTCAAGAGAAGAAAAGATACAAAAGCATTAGAGGGGATAAAAAGGCTCATAGTTCTAAAAACCTACTCACATCAGAAATGAGTTTAATAAGCAACAATATGTCTATAATATGAAAGGCATTGGACCCTCCAAAATCTATAATGAAATAAAGGGAAGATATGAGAATAGCATAAGGTGGTATATAGAAGGATGTGTAGAATATTGAAGTAAGATGTGTAGATTAATGGGAGAAGATAAATAAGGAGAGAAGGAGTAACATAAGATAAGATAGGGGTAAAGAAGGTTGCTTAAATCAATTGGGGTGTGATAAAGAGGAAAGGAAAGAGTAAGGAGAGAAAATAAGAGAAATTTCTGGGTGCAGAATGGTTAAGTAATAGTGAGGCAAGTTAAGGAGAAGAATTAAAGTAGAAGAGTTATCAAGGATAGGAAATAAGAAATATGCAAAAACACTACAACAAGGATCAAGAATAGAATTTCCTAGGGAAAATAATGGCTAGTGATTTATCTTAAGACAAAGTAAACTTAAAGATTCAACCAAGAGAAAAATGTACATTATATATGTCAGTTATGTTATTATTATTGTTTTAGATGTATGTTTGCATAAGGATAAATGCATATGCATGTATATATGTCTGAGTATATGTGGGTATATTTTCATGTACATCTATGTTTTGTGTATATAGATATATGTATACATGTGGGGGGGGTCTGTGGATGGGTGAATGTGTTTGTATATATATATGTGGGAAATGGGGGGGGTCAAAGAGGAGATATAATAAAGTAAAATAAAATAAAAAAGTAAAAAAACAAATCACAATTTGGAATCCTCCCAGATGTACTATTGGGCATATGGCAATGTTTTGGTTTGTTTTTATTTTCCTTTTCTGTCTTTCTTTTTCTATTCTGTTTTTTAATTTTGTATTGAGCCCAAGAATTATTTTTAAAAAGAAAGTCAACCCAGCTTAATAAAAGAGATTCACAATATTAAGAAAGAAAACAAATATTAAAAAAAAAAAAACCTAGAATTGGACCAGAGGAAGTGAATGACATTGTAAGATACCAAGAAATATTAAAACAAAATAAAAAGCATGAAAAATAGAAGAGAATGTGAAAATCTCATTTTAAAAAAGTGATTTGGAGAACAGATAAAGAAGAGAATACATAAGAATTATCAAACTACCTAAAAGCTACAATCAAAAAATATTTGATACAATATTGCAAGAAATCATTAAAAAAAAAAAGCCCTGAAGTTTTAGAATAGGGAAAGTAGAAATAGAAGATAAGTGGTGGAATACCATCCACTGATCATTACTTGAAAGAAATCCCAGATGAAAGCCAAAGGAATATGACATCCAAATTTCTAAATCCAGATTAAGGAGAAAGTATTATGAACAATAAGGAAAAAAAAAAACAATCTGAATAATTACAACTATGTAAGCCTTGGCAGCTACAAAGCTAAAACAGTAAAAGACAGCTGGTCTTAGAATACTCTGTAATGAACAACAACAACAACAACAACAAAAAAAAAAAAAAAAAAAAAAAAAAGAGGTTGTAACCAAAAATAACTTACCCTGAAAAAGTTAATATAATCTTTAATGAGGGACAAAAGGGTATTAAAAGAATTGACAGATTTTCAGGTGTTTGTCACAAAAACCAGAACTTAATAGAAAATTTGACATGCAAGATTCAGTGGAAAAATAAACATCAAAGATAAAGTACAAAAGATTCCATAAAGACATACTGTTTACTTTTTATATGCAGAAATGTAAATTGTATTCTTAAAACTGTCATTAATTGAATAGCTTGAAAAAAATTGAGGATGATGAGCTGATATGATATGATAATTCTAAAGAAAAAAAATCATAGGAAAACATAAAAAGAGCCGTTATCTCATACAAATGAAGTATGTGAGGAAGAATAGAGAAATCAGAGTTAGTTATAAACATAAAGAAATGAGGATGAGGAAATAAGATATGTGAATTAAAATAGGAGAATGGGGGAAGAAAAAACAGAGAGATCCTTAGAGGAATAGATGGAATAAAGAAAAAGAGGATTAGGGGAGAGTATAAGGGATATATTCTTTTAAAAGATGTAGAATGAGGAGATAGTAGTTATAAAGAAACAAGAGGAGGAGTACGGTTAAAAAAAAAAAAAAAAAAAAGGAGGCTGAGGACAATAATGAGGAAAAATAGGGTGGGGGAGATATACAATAGTAATTATAACTTTGAATATGCAATGCAATGAATACACCTTCAAATGGAAATGGATAGCAGAAATATTGAAAACCAAAATCCAATATGTTGCTTACAAAAAAAAAAAAAACATTAAAATTAGATTTATAAATAGTTAAAATAAAGGGCTGGAATAGAATATATTATGCCTCAACCAAAGCAAAAAAAAAAAAAAAAAAAAAAAAAGCAGGGATAGCAATCACAATATCAGACAAAGTCAAAGTTAAAATAGATTTAATTAAAAGACATTTGCAGAGAAACTACATTATGACATAACTTACCATACATAATGAAGCAATATCAGTACTAAATTTATATGCACCAAATAATGTGGCAACTAAATGCTTAAAAGAAAAGTGAAATAAATTACAGATAGAAATAGATAGCAGTACCATAATAGTGGGTTACTTTTATCTTCCCCTTAGCTAGCTAGATAGATTTGATAGAGCAAAATCAGTAATCAGAGGAAAATGTATATGTGTAAGTGCTTATGTCAATGAAAAAAGAAAAAAAAAAACAGTCCAATGAACTAGGTGTGCATTTGAGAAAAACAGAAGAAAAAAGAACAAATTAAAAATCTCCAATTAAACACTGCATTGGAAATCCTAAACTTTAAAGATGAAATTGGTAAAACAGTGTAAGAAAATATCTGAATTAATAAATAAAACCATAAGTTAATATTATTTGTCATAATATTGCTCTTCAGCTCTTCAGAATGGTTGGATCATTTCACAACTCCACCAACAATGTATTAGTGTCCCAGTTTTTTCATCATTTTCTTTTCCTGTCATCTTAGACAATCAGAGAGGTATAAGGTGGTACCTCAGAGTTGCTTTAATTTGCATTTCTCTAAGCAATAGTGATTTAAAGGACTGCTTCATATGATTATAAAGTGGTTTTAATTTCATCATATGAAAATTGTCTGTTCATATTCTTTGACTATTTAACAATTTGGGAATGACTTGTATTCTTATAAATTTCACTCAGTTCTTGATATATTTTTCAGTGAGTGCTTTTTTTAGAATTACTGGCTATAAAGATTTTTTCCCAGGTTGTGCTTCCCTTTTAATTTTGTTTGTGTTGGTTTTGTTTGTACAAAATCTTTTTTTATTTAATGTAATCAAAGTTGTCGATTTTTCATGTCCTAATGTTCTCCAGTTCTATTTTGGTCATAAAGCCCTCCCTTTTCCAAAGATCTGATAATTAATTATTCTTTCTTCTCCTAATTTGCTTAAGGTATCACCCTTTATGCCCAAATCATGTGCTCTTTTGACTTTATTTTGATATGGCATATGAGATATAAGCCTATACTGAGTTTCTGACATATTACTTTCCAGTTTTCCCAGGAATTTTTGTGAAATAGCAAATTCTTATCCCAGAAAGAGGAGTTTGGGAGTTTACCAAATACTAGATTATTATAGATATTTATTATTGTATCATGGGTCTCTGATACACCACACCGTTTCTTAGCCAGTTCCAAAATATTTTGATGTTTGCTGCTTTATAATATAATTTTAGGTTTGGTACTACTAGGACACCATCATTTGATTTTCTTTTTTTATTTTTTTCTCAAGATTTAAATAGGCTTTCTTTAAAAAAAAAATTTAAAAAAAGCATTTCATTTACAAAACATAGGCATGAGAAATTTTTCAACATTAAACGTTGCAAAGCCTTCCGTTGAAGATTATCCCCTCTTCCCCTATCCCCAGCTTGAGAGAAGTCCAAATATGTTAAATGTCTCAAAATATATGTTAAGTCCAATATATGTGTACACATTTACACAGTTATCTGGATGCACAAGAAAAATCACATCAATAAGGAAAAAAAAACACTGGAAAAGAAAACAAAATACAAGCAAATAACAACAGAAAGAGTGAGAATGCTATGTTGTGGTTCATACTCGGCTCCCACAATCCTCTCTTTAGGTGTAAATGGTTCTCATCATCACTGAACAATTGGAACTGGTTTGAATCACCACCTTGTTGAAGAGAGCCAAGAGAATTAATTATCATATAGTCTTGTTGAAGTGTACAATGATCTCCTGGTTATACTTATTTCACTTAGCATCAATTTATGTAATCTCTCCAGGCCTCTCTGAAATCACCCTGCTGGTTGTTTCTTACAGAATAACAATATTCCATAACATTCATGTACCATAATTATTCAGCCATTCTCCAATTGATGAGCATCTACTCAGTTTCTAGTTCCTTGACACTACAAAAATGGCTGCCACAAACATTTTTGCATCTGTGGTCCCTTTCCCTCCTTTAAGATCTCTTTGGGATATAAGCCCAGTAGTAATACTGCTGGGTCAAAGGGTCTGCACAGTTTTACAACTTTTTGAGCATAGTTCCAGATTGTTCTCCAGAATGATTGGATCTGTTCACAGTTCCACCAACAATGTATCAGTGTCCAAGTTCTCCCACATCATATTCTTCATTATCTTTTTCTGTCATCTTAGCCAAGCTGAGAGGTGTGTAGTGGTATATCAGAGTTGTCTTAATTTTCATTTCTCTTATCAATAGTGATTTGGAGCACTTTTTTATATGACTACAAATAGTTTCAATTTCTTTATCCGAAAATTGACTGTTCATATCATTTGACCATTTTTCAGTTGGAAAATGGCTTGAATTCTTATAAAGTTGAGTCAATTCTCTACAAATTTTAGAAATAAGTCCTTTAACAGAACCTTTGAATGTAAAAATGTTTTCCCAGTTTAGTGCTTCCCTTCTAATCTTGTCTGCATTAGTTTTGTTTGTATAAAACCTTTTTAACTTAATATAACCAAAATTATCTATTTTGTGATTCTTAATGATCTCTAGTTCTTCTTTGGTCACAAATTTCTTCCTTCTTCATAGGTCTGAGAGGTAAACTATTCTATGTTCCAATTTGTTAATAATATCATTCTTTATGTCTAGATCACAAACTCATTTCTACCTTATCTTGGTATACAGGTTATGTGTGAATAAATGCTTAGTTTCTGCCACACTAGTTTTGAGTTTTCCCATTAGTCTTTGTCAAATAGTGAGATTTTATCCCAAAAGCTGGGGTCTTTGGTTTTGTCAAATACTAGTTTGCTAAAGCCAGTGGCTATTTTTTTTTCCTGGAACCAAACGTATTCCATTGGTCACCTCCTTTATTTCTTAGTTAGTTGCAGATGGTTTTGATGACTGCTGCTTTATAATATAATTTTATATCAGGCTCAGCTAGGCCACTATCATTTGCTTTTTTCATTCATTAATTCCCTTGAAATTCAAGAATTCCAACCTTTTGTTCTTCCAGATGAATTTTTTTGTTATTTTTTCTAGGTCAGTAAAATAATTTCTTGGGAATTAGATTGGTGTAGCACTAAATAAGTAGATTAAGTTAGATAATATTATCATGTGTATTATATTCTTTCTACCTATCTGAGAGCACCTGTTTTTTTCCAATTGTTTAGATTGGATTTTATTTGTTTGGAAAGTCTTTTGTAGTTTTGCTTATATAGTTCCTGACTTTCCCTTGGCTGATAGATTCCCAAATGTTTTATACTATTGACAGTTATTTAAAAAAAAAAAAATTCTCTTTTTATCTCTTGCTCTTGCGGTTTGTTAGTGATGCATAAAAATGCTGATGATTTATGTAGATTTATATTGTATTCTACAACTTTGCTAAAGTTGTAGATTATTTCTAATATTTTTTAGTTGATTCTGTAGAGTTCTCTAAGTATACCATCATGTCATCTACAAAGAGTGATAATTTGGTTTCCTCATTAACTACTCTAATTACATTAATCTCTTTTTTTTCTCTTATGGCCAAAGCGAGCATTTCTAAGACAATATTAAATAGTAATTGTGATAGTGGGCAAACTAGTTTCATTCTTGATCATACTGGGCATGGCTCCAGTTTATCCCCCTTACATATGACGCTTGCTGATGGTTTTAAATAGATGCCACTAACTGTTTTAAGGAAAAGTCCATTTATCCCTGTACTCTCTAGTGTTTTTAATAGGAATGGGTGTTAGATTTTGTCAAATGATTTTCTGCATATATTAAGTTAATTAAATGGTTTTGTTAATTTGGTTATTGATATAGTCAATTATGCTAATAATTTTCCTTATATTGAACCAGCCCTACATTCCTGGTATAAAACCTACTTGGTTATAGTATATTATCCTGGAGTTGATTTGTTGTAATCTCTCTGTTAATATATTATCTAAGATTTTTGCGTCAATATTCATTAGGGAGATTGGTCTATAATTTTGTTTCTCTGTTTTCATCCTATCTGGTGTAGGTATCAATTTCATGTATGTATTATAAAAGGAATTGTTCTATTTGAATTGTTTCTTTCTGGCTGCTTGTAATATTTTTCCTTGCTTCTATATTTCGGAAATTTAGTCATGATACTCCCTGGAGTTTTAATTTTGGGGTCGCTTTCAGGAATTGTTTGATGAATTCTGTCAATGGTTATTTTACCTTCTGATTCCATAACTGTAGAGGGCTGAACAGGATTGCAGAGGGCTGGAACTCTGAAAAGGTATACATGAATCTAAGACACTAGAGTACTAATAGCTAAGTACCTATTCAATGTGATTTAATGTAAACATTATAAACAGATGATATGGTAATGTGATGGCTCTCCTCATAATTGGCCCCTGATGAATGTTATGGTGAGATAATCCTAGGGAAGGATTGGAGGATTGAGGGAGAGAGTCAGAGTCTCTCTGCTGCAGCTCTCTCAGTAGAGAAGACTTCAGGCTCCAGACTCCAGAGTCCAGAATCCATTTTTGATGGGCTACATGATAGCTTGTCTGCCACCTTCACTTCTCCTCCTAAAGAACAAGGACTCTGACTGATTCTGATGCTGACTGATCCTGAGGCTCTCCAGAGAGCTAGCCTAGACAATACAACTACCCCTACTTTTTTTTTTTTTTTTTTTGCTTCAGCTTAACCATAAAAAATTTTGCTCCAGTCTTTTCCTTTACTATGTATACATCTCTGCTTCAAATAGATTTCTTATAAACAGCATATTGTCAGATTCTGTTTTTTAAGGCAATCTGCTATTTGCTTCCATTTTATGAGAGTTCATCCTATTCACATTCACAGGTATGATTACCAGCTCTTTTTTCCCTTACTCCTGTCTCCCCTTTATATACTTTTCTTATATCTTTGTACCCTGTCACTCATTAGTAGTTTTTATTTTAACCCATCCCAAACTCTACCTGTCCTAGCTTCTTTCACCTCTCCCCCTTCTTTTACCCCTTACTCTTTGTATTTCTGTTCTCCCTTCTATTCTGTCCCTCTCTTTTCTTTTTCTTTCCCTCCTAGTTCTTTATAGAGTTAGATAAATTTCTATACCCAAATAAATGATTAAATTATTCCCTCTTAGAGCCAAAATTGATGACATCAAACTTCCAGCAATGCCCATTCCCCTCCATTCTTTCCCTCAATTGTCATAGATCTTTTGTGCCTCTTCTTGTGATCTAATTTATCCCATGACAGTTCTCCTTTCTTTTTTCTCTCAGCACAGTACTTTTTCTACTCCTTATTGTCTTTTTTATATCATCACCTCAGAGTCCATTCATAACCACACTTCAGTCCTTGGGATGTGCCCCTCTAACTGCCCTAATAACAAATACAGTTCTCAAGGGTTACAGATGTCATGGTTCCATCTAGGGATACAAATATTTTAACATTTTAATAATATATATTAAGACAGCTCTGAGATACCACTATACACCTGCCAGACTGGCTAGAATGACAGGGAAAGATAATGCAAAATGTTGGAGGGGATGTGGGAAAACAGGGACACTGATACATTGTTGGTGGAACTGTAAATACATCCAGCCATTCTGGAGAGCAATTTGGAACTATGCTCAATAAGTTATCAAACTGTGCATACCCTTTGATCCAGCAGTGTTACTACTGGGCTTATATCCCAAAGAGATCATAAAGAAGGGAAAGGGACCTGTATGTGCACGAATGTTTGTGGCAGTCCTCTTTGTAGTGGCCAGAAACTGGAAACTGAATGGATGCCCATCAGTTGGAGAATGGCTGAATAAATTGTGGTATATGAATATTATGGAATATTATTGTTCTGTAAGAAATGACCAACAGGATGATTTCAGAAAGGCCTGGAAAGACTTATACGAACTGATGCTGAGTAAAATGATGAGGGCCAAGAGATCATTATATATTTCAACAACAATACTCTATGATGACCAATTCTGATGGACCTGGCCATCCTCAGCAATGAGATGAACCAAATCAGTTCCAATGGAGCAGTAATGAAGTAAACCAGCTATGCCCAGCGAAAGAATTCTGGGAGATGACTAAAAACCATTACATTGAATTCCCAATCCCTATAGTTTTGCCCATCTGCATTTTGGATTTCCTTCACAGGCTAATTGTACAATATTTCAGAGTCCAATTCTTTTTGTACAGCAAAATACTGGTTTGGTCATGTATACTTATTGTGTATCTAATTTATATTTTAATATATTTAACATCTACTAGTCATCCTGCCATCTGGGGGAGGAGGTGGGGGGAAGGAGGGGAAAAATTGGAACAAGAGGTTTGGCAATTGTCAATGCTATAAAGTTACCCATACACATAACCTGTAAAAAATAAATAAATAATATATATTTTCCCCTATTTGCCTTTTTACATTTCTCTTGATGGTTATGTTTAAAGGTCAAATTTTCTGTTTAGTTGTGTTTTTTTTTCAATAGAAATGATTGAAAATCTCTTACTTCATTGAAACTCCAGTTCCTCTCCTGAAAGATGCAGCTCAGCCTCACTGAATAGTTAATTATTGGTTGTAATCCCAGGTTCTTGTTTTAATTTTAATGTGCAACTTACAAGAATTATTTATTTTTTTCTATCCCACCTCTCCTACTCTATTAATATGACAAAACACACAAAAGAAAAAAAAAAAAGTTCCATTCTATTCATTAGTTTTTAAAACTTTGACCTTTCAATGGTTATGAAAGCAGCTAAATCTAAGTCTAAACAGAGTATCTGAGAAGTGGGGGGAAAAATTTGAGCATACAAGTGTGAAGGGAACATTGACCTCAGATTTTAAAAGCTTCTCTAAAGCAACTTTTGTTTGAGCATTTTTTGTTGTTAAAGGGATAGCAAGGACAATTCATTGTTACAATGGATTCTGTCAAGAATGTGTTGGGAGAGACCAGGTCTTCTATTATTTTTCTTTTCCATCTAATCACATGGCAACACCCACAAACTAAGACCATTTTTGACTGCCTACAAATAATATGCCAATAATGCAATGACTTTACAAAATATATTTCTGTCCCTTCAGATGGTTTCATAGAAACTTAGATCTTATGTAATTATCACTATGGTAACACCATAACTATCTGAGGAAAATATGGCATATCACTTAGCCTCTGAAAGCAACTCATTTTTTACAGAGAAATAACATGTCATTCAGTCACATCTCACTTCTGTGATGCTACCATCCTATCTGTCCTGTGTAGCCACTAGTCCTTATTTATAGATTTATATGATGCTGCAAACATCATAGGCTTCATATTCACTATTTCATGTGAAGAGATTGTTAGCTAAGTATATTTTTAAGAGGAAAAATTTATCAATCTCCTTTGATATTATAATAATCAGTTGGAAGCTGAATTTAGGGACAGTTAAATCAATGTGTAATAGTTGACTACAAAAGAGTTGAGCAAATTTAGTAAATGACTGCATCTATAAAGGAAATTCCAGTACATATATTTACATTCTTTCAGGACAATGTGGTACCAAGGTCTGATTAAACCTGAGAGAGCAATGTACAGCAAGAATTGGTTAGAGATTTCTCATCAATTAAACATGCAGTCAAAGTGACTAAAGAAGGAAAAGCTTATCATAGGATGCTAAGATAATAGTTCTTATACACAAAGAGAGCCTTATCTTCACTTTACAAATGAGGAAACTGAGGGTCATAGATGAAAAGTCATTTCCCAAAGTAATAAAGGAAGTTTTTCAAGTTCTAATGAATGCATAGGATGTTTGAATAATCACTGACAGATTTTTGCTATTTGAAAAGATAGTCATAAATTACTGTTTCAAAAATAAATATAAATCTTGACAAAATGGAACCTCAACATCTATTAGTCCGCCCCATATTCTTCAGTAGAATGTTAGGTCCCCAAGAATAGGAAAATTTAGTTCTTATCTTTGTGTTTGCAGGATCTAACATAGTAGCACGTAGAATGTAATAAAGAAATGCTGAATGAATAAATTATTGATTTATTCATTAATTTCTACATGATACTTTTTTTTACCAAGTCCCTCTTCTCTTTTTAGTATTAGCCCCATTCCCCTTCCCCTTGGCACTCTTAACTACTATTTGTTTCGGTTATACTGTGTTTAAATGTTTCAGTCTTTTTAATATTTTATGCAAAAGTGAAGTAATAATTCTAATTTGAGAAAATCACATGATTAAATGAATTGTCAAATATAAAGAACTCAAATATTTTCTGCTTTTGATGAATCCATGACATTGTTCTTTAGAATTAAGAAAGTTCATTCTCCCTTCTGTCATGACACTACAACCACAAACCAGATTCTGGAAGATTTAATCTTTTCATGCCTGCAAAGCATGAGGCTCTGCAATTCTACTTAATGTTTAACTCTGTTGCACATCATATCTGGAATAATATATCACCTCACTTCCAAGACACTGGACCATATATGTATATGTACTTTATTTGTGTATGCCATATTTTTTTTTGCAGTTCTAGAAGCATAATTAAATCATCACGAGTTTTAGAGCCATAATTAGATCAACTCTTCCTTTGTTCCTTGAAAGAATTACTCAGTCTTCTCACCAAAACTTCACCCAAAATCCATTCCCCTAAATATATTGCCTAATTCTATTTATTAGTATTCAAGCTCCTTGAGAAAACTATCTTTTCTTCTGTATATATACCAATCCTTAGCACAGTATTCATTATACAAGATTTAAAAATGAACATTTGTGTATTTTTCTTTGTTTCCATTTTCCTCCATTGCTTTCTACTTCCCTTCTTCTCTCCCTCCCTCCCTCTCTCTTTCTTTCTTTATCTCTTTCTCCTTCCTTCTTTCATTTTTCCTTCCTTTCTCCCTCCTTCTGCCCCTCCCTCCATTTATCCTTTCTTCTTCCATTTTTTCTTTCTTTCTTTCTTTCTTTTTCTTCCTTTCTTTCTTTCTTTTTTTCTTTCTTTCTTTCTTCCTTCTTTCCTTCCTTCCTTTCTTCTTTCCTTCCTTCCTTCTTTCCTTCCTTCCTTTCTTTCTTTCTTTCTTTTCTAGTTTTGATTAAAACTTGCCTCCCTAAAGTGCATCTTGAATTCCTTACCATGAAAGGTAACTCATGTGTTAAAAAAAATGACAGAAAACTGTTCAAGAATTAAGGTAGGTGGTCCAGTAGATAGAAAACTGGTCCTGGAGTCAGCAGGACCTGAGTTCAAATACTTTTTTTCCTACCCTTTTTGCTGCATTTTCAGCCATTATGAAGCTCCAGGTTTACTTACATCATGGAAGCCATGAGAAATGGGAGGAATAGGACTTCTTTCTCTTGCTCTCTCTTTTACCCTGGCTCCAAGAAATGAACCTAGGAGTCTATTTGTATTATATATCCCTCTTATTTTCTACTGACAGAGATGATCTTCCCAGGAGCTGGAATTTGAAGCCAAGGTGATCTTTGAGTTGACTTCAGGCCTAGTACTTTACACTGCACCAGCTAGCTGCTGCTAGAGAACCTGAATTCAACACTAAGAACTATCAAATTATAATCACTGAAGATTTTTATCTCATATAGTATATTTCACAAATCATAATTTAAGACTCATAGTATTGTAATAATAGTTTAATGCCTTCAAAGTGAAGTGCGAATACCCAGATGTTTTTTGAGGAAATACAAACAAAAAGAAAAGAAAACTAGAATGTTTAACCTTGTGTTTTTCATCTGAATTATTTTGATGAAACTTGTTTTGATTAACCTGATTCAGATAATTTTTTATATGACTATAGTTAACTTTATTTTCCTCATCAGAAAATTGACTTTTCCTGTCTTTTGACCATTTATCAACTGGGGGATGACCTATATTCTTTTAAATTTGACCCAGTTCTCTCTTTCACTATCTCTTCCTCTATATATGAGAAATGAGGTCTTTATCAGAAACATTTGCTGTAAATACACCCCCCACACCACAGTTGTGCTTTCTTTCTAATCTTGCTTGCATTAGTTTTATGCAAAAGCTTTTTTATTTAATATGATCAAAATTGTTTATTTTTTATCTTGAAATGATCTCAATTTCTTGGTTTGTCATAGATAAAATATTCCTTACTCTTCTAATTTGTTTATGGTATTATTACTCTTTATGGCTAAATCATGTATTTATGTTGACTTCATTTTCATATATGGTATAGGATGCTGATCTACTTTTTGTCATATTGCTTTTTAGTTTTCACAGCAATTTTTGTCAGATAGTAAGTTCTTGTCTAAAAGTCTTGAGTCTTTGGATTTATCAATTGTTGGAGTATATGATCACTTATTACTGAATATTTCGTACCCAATTTGATTCCACTGATCCCCCAAACTGTTTTGCTTTTTTTTAGCCAATAGCAAATTATTTTGATGATTAGGTTTTATAATACAGTTTGAGACCTGGTATGGCTAGACCATCTTCTTTCACATTTGTTTTAATTAATTACCTTTATATTCTTCACATTTTTTCTTCCTGATGAATTTTTAAATTTTTTTCAAGCTTTATAAAATAACAATTGGTAGTTTCACTACTATGACACATAATAGTTAGATAATTTGAGTAGAATTCAAAATTTTTTGGCTCAGCTTACCCATAAATAAATGCTAATTTTTCAATTGTTTAGATCTGATTTTATTTTTATGAAAAGTGTTTTATATTTGTGTTCCTATAGTTCTTGGCTTTATCTTGACAAGTAGAATATCAAAAACTTTTATCATCTAAAGTAATTTCAAGTGGAATTTTTCTTTCTATCTCTTGCTGCTGGACTTTTTTCGTGATACATAGAAATGCTGATGATTTATGTGAGTTTATTTTATACCTTACAACTTTTCTAAAGTTATTAATTCTTTCAACTACTTTTTAGTTGATTATGTAGATTCTCTAATTATACCAATATATCATTTGTAAAGAATGATAGAATTTTTCCTCAGTGCATATCTGAAGTCTTTTAATATCTTTTTATCTTCTTTTATGGCTATAATTAGCATTTTTGTACATTACTGAATAATAATGGTGATCAGAATATTCTTGCTTCACCCTTGATTTTATTGGAAAGACTTCTAACTTATCCTCATTAAAGACAATTCTTGTTGATGATTTTAGATAAATCCTGCTTATTGTTTTAAGGAAAATTATTTATTCCAATGATATCTAGTGGTTTTTTAATAGGAATGGATCATGTATTTTGTCAAAAGCTTTTTTGAGATAATTATGTTATTTTTTGGTTTTGTTATTAATAGGGTCAATTATGCTGACACTTTTCCTGAAATCAAATCACTTCTGCATTCTTGATGTAATTCCCACCTGATTATAGTGTATGATTTTGGTGATACATTTCTGTGATCTTTTTGCTATTATCTTTAAAAATATTATATCAATATTTATTAGGGAAATTGGTTCATAGTATTCTCTCTCTTTTAACTCTTCCTAGGTTAGGTATCAACACCATATTTAATCTTACAAAAGGAATTTGATAAGGCTCTTTCTTCACCTATTTTTCCCAATATTTTATTTAGTTTTGGAATTGTTTTTTTATATCTTTGGTAGAATTCACGTGTAAATCCATTTGGCCTTCAACTTGGCTTGTTGGCCCTCACACCTCAATGTGACAGAACTTTGCTCAAGAATTACAAATTGTCTTTGACTGGAAAATTGTTTCATTTCATATTTATGTGGGTTCTGATATGCTAACATCTGTTTAGAATCATTACTTAAAGGTATTTAGAGAGGGTAGGGGCAGAATGTAGGCAGATCCTTGTCTTTCCTCTATCATCTTGGCTCTGCATCCAGTAATTTATATTTTTGTAAATTTTCAATCACTTAAATTAAATTGTCAGATTTATTGGCATACCATTGGACAAAATAGTTTTCAATAATAGCTTTAATTTCCTGTTGATTGGCCATTAATTTGTTCTTTTTTATTTTGATTTGGATAATTTGTTTTTTTCTTTTTAAAATAAAATTTACCAATGGTTTATTTTTCCATTTTTATTTCATTAGTTCAACAGTTTTCTTACTTTCAATTTTGTTAATTTCTACTCTGTCAGGGTTTCCAATTTAGTGTTTAATTATTCTTTTTCCTATTTTTTTTTTAGCAGCAAGTCCAATTTATTGATTTCTTTCTATATTTTATTGATGCAAGTGTTTAGATACATAAAATTTCCCCCAACTGTTGATTTTGCTACATTCCATGAATTTTGCTCTGTTGACTTATTTTTGTCTCTCTTTACTGAAATTACTCTTTGATTCTCTCATTCTTTAGGATTAGAATATTTAGTTTCCCATTAACTTTTAATCTTGCTTTCCATGGCCCTTTATTAAATGTATTTTTATTATATCATGATATTAAAAGGATGTTCTTAATATTTCTGTATTTCTACATTTGATTATGAGGTTTTTATGCACTAATGGATGGTTAATTTTGTATGTGTATGTATGTAGTTGACACATATTGCTGAGGAGGAAAAATGTAAATTGTTTTTCATCCCCATTTTTTGTGATGCAGGAGCCACCTGCCAGTGGCTGCTGGAGGTCTAACTCAGACCTGATGAATGGATCTTTTCATTTGAGAGGATGATGATGATACAAGGAGACTGAGAGGCAGTTGCTGTTCTTTGACTGTCCTTGTTGGTCTCCTGTCTTCTTCACTCTTCCACTCTTCCACAAGGACTTGGGCTGGTCCCGAGATACTCCAGAGAGCAAGTCCAGACAGTATATTTTGTCACCCCGGCATGGGAGCTCTAGAAAGCACACTACATTTTGGTGCCTGATCAGGGTCATTCAGGAAACTCCATTTTGGCCACTAAACCCTGGACCTTAAACATGAGGCTCTAGGTGAGCCCCTGCACTCAGAAGCTCGACTGACACAATTATTCAGTTGGAGAAGTGCCTGTGACCTGGAAATAAGGCAAGTGACCTGGAAATAGGGTAAGTACAAAACTAGACAAGCAGGAAAATTTTGTTAGTGCTAAATTAGTCACTTTTGTTTTTCAGCTGCAATGGGGCAAATACAAAAAAAAAAAAAGAGCTTCCACCACCCCAAGAGGAGTATGAAGTATGTGGAGTTAGGTTAATAGAGAAGCAAGATTTGTTGGTAACTCAGAAGCAGATCACTGGGCTCTTAAATATATTAGAGTGCACATCTCCTTGTTTCTCTGCAGAAGAAAAATTAGAAGTAGAGATGTGGGAACTAGTGGGAGAGCAACTAATTGAATATTACAAAGCTATGGGTCCTGATTCAATTCCTGAGGAAATATTGGAATTCAAAGGGATCAGAATTTGTGAGTCAAAGTGCAATTACATTCACTAGAGGGGTTTGGGAATCAAAGATAGGAATCTTTCCCACATCAGAAGGATTTTTATAATTCCCAGTAGCATTCATGGACTTAAGTCTGACCAAAAAAGGAAGTAAGCTGGACACATCCCCCTACTAGAATGTGAGCTTTCTAAGACAAGGAAAACTCTTATTTTCTCAGTTGTTTCTTCAGTTCTTACCACAGTGAAATGTACATAGGAAATATGTGATAATTATGTATTTATTCATTCACTTGAGTAGCAACAATTAGTAGTAACAAAGGGGCAACCATAATTTTGCCCTCATAATCACAGACTAGTAAGAGATGCAAAGGAAGGAATCTGGCATGTAGGGAAAGACTTTTAAGGAATATTAATGGGGTGATATTGACAAGTTGCACATAGGATGAAATGGCATGGAAAGGCTATGGTATGTACCTAGGGAAATAGTACCCATACTATTAGACTGTGGATCTATAAAAGTATTTTTAACACTTCCTCATTCATCTATAGGAGCTACTCTCTAAAGAATGATATGACCTAAACTGAACATGCCTTCATTTTGAAACTTTAGGCTACATAAAATAAAATAATTTTCTTCCTACTTTGGTCATTCTGTAATTTCAAAACTTTTTTCATTAAACAAAGTTACCTACATATATTAGATAACCAGTCACATAGAAAATTCTTATGATGCCTGTTTTATTTATTTCTCAGATAACTTCTCACATCATTGATGTAAGCTCAACCAAGAGTTTTATTGTAAATAAGGACCAGATTGAATTATATAATGTATTGATTAACCATTCCATCTATAGTATGTTTTCTTCATTTTGCATTGAAAAAATAGATTATGGGGTGTATTTAGTCAGTTCATATTGGATAAAGGATGGTTGTATGCATATAATATGGTTTAGTTAACAGCATTTTATGATTAGTAGAATCTTAGATTGTCATTCAAAGTGATCTTTCACCACAGGCAGATAGACAAAATGCATTCCTTAAGCACTTACAATGTTCCAAGTATTAGGTAAAGTACTATGGATACATATTCAAACAAAAACAAAAAAACAAAAACAATCTCTGCCATCAAAGAACTTAGGTTCTAATGAAGGAAGACAACATTTAAAAGAAGGAAGGCATTTGGGGAGTGGTGAAGATAGAAGCTAAGGAAAACTGTGAAGAGGACTATTGTAAACTCCTTAGAATTAGCAGGAAAACATGAGTGTTCTGGAATCATCTCTAAAAATGAGACCTCAAAAAGAATTCACACACACACACACACACACACACACACACGAACAACACACGTCATTCATTCAATTCCAGTGAATCCCTGTTATCTCAAGGATCAAATTTTCCAACTGTGATGAGAGCTATCCTTACATTTATTATTGGGTGTCATTGTGTGGCTCAAAAGGAGTCAAAAATACATCTCTAGCTTCTTCTATCCCCCAAGGTAGACTTTAATTCCTTCCAAGAAAAGAATCAGGAGATGTAGTACAAGGACTGACATTCAATTTTCTTCAGAGTTAGGGGCTAGCAGAGCACAATTATATCTGTCTGGTTTCTTAAATATCATTAGTCTAATGGATAAAGTTTTCAAGTTCAATCAACTTCTGTTTACAGTTTCATTACTAAGGTCAGTAGGAATCCAAATTTTATTTCAAAGATTGTTTCTTCTCCCATTCAATAGTACACACACACACACACACACACACACACACACACAGAAAGAGAGGGAGAGAAAGCTATTTACATGCATATGTGTATAAAAGAAACCACATCCTATAAATGTATTCTTCTATATTAATTTAGGACAAACTTGACCTGTGGTTTCATTGTTTATAGGGAATTCCCCGGTGAAGGAATTAAAAATGCAGGACAGCACATTCTATAAAGCACATCCTCTTTCAGACTTGCCTAGAACCTTAAAACAATAATTAGCTTGCCCTAAGTCCAGAGGTTTGCTGGTGCCATCTCACCAGCTTGAGTCATCTCACAAGAGTCAATTGCTAACTTTTCATTGTGAGCATTAATATCTTGGAAATCAAAATATACTACAAATTAAAGCTTGATTTAATGTTTTCTTGATTTCTAGATTTTAAAAATCATGATAAAAATGTTGAAATCAAAAATAGTATGTGCATATATATTTTATTTGGTTCTGGAGAACTACTTGTTAAACATTTATGATCACATAACAACTAAGCTCACACATATAATATGTGTGAAGCTAAATCTTTTTAGTTTCAAAATTGTCTCATTTGGCATTCTGTTCCTTATTTTAACTAAGGTTAAAGAAATAAATATGTCCACTCCTCAGTCATTGCCTTGTCATGACAAAGGGCCTTGCATGAGTTCTCTGAAACTATAAACTATGAGAGTTACCCATTGTGTGTAAGAAATAATGGAGAGTTTTGACAAAAGATGACCCACTGCAGAAGGAAATGGCAAGCCACTCCCATATCTTTGTCAAGAAAACCCATAAATGATATTAAAATATTAAAAGATGCTATGAGAAAAGGAACCCCTGAAATTGGAAGAGCCTGGCATGCTATGGTGTAATGCAGAGTCAAATTAGACTAAAGGACTCAGATACTACAACAAATGTCTACAATGCAACTTTCCATTTATGAATTATTGTTTTTCCTTAAATAAAATTTGCTTCATAATCTTCTTAATATCAATTGACAAGAGTCCATAGTTTTGTAGGATTTAGTTCTCTAAAGCTCTTTTAACAACCTAGTCCACTGAATCCTTTCAAAATGGGGAAATGGAGGCTCAGAAAAGATGAGATTTGTTGTAATGGGCTGAGGCTTGAGTTGATGCACTGATGTCCCAAGCACATGAGACTAAATAGTAATTGGACTATACTCTATTAATATACATGCTTGGATAAAGAATGGCCCCCGCCCATTCTCTGTGCAAGTCCTGATGTGTTGTATAGGAAATGACAATTTTGGTAGGTGGAGACATAGGGGCAGGAAGAGAGGCTGGGAGAGATTGCTGGGGGTTCACTTCCAGTGACTGCTGGTCTCACGGCTTCTGGTCTGGCTAGCTTCTTGACTCAGCTGCTGACATTGCTATTGCCGATTCCCTTCTTCCTCAGATCTTTCTTCATCTCTGCTAAGAATAAAGATTGAAGATTTTCCCCTAACCTGAATTTCTGACTCTGGCTGATTTTAAAATATGCGGTCTTCACAATTTGTGTTGCCAACATTTGAATCCAGGTCTTTTACTTGCCAGATTAATTGATTAGTTGAGTTGACTGTTGTCCTTTATTCTAAAAGAAAATCAAAATGGAATTACTGTCTGAATAAAAGTACAATGTTTCTGACTACAATTGATCATGCCAATATGAGTTTGGAAGGCTCTACCACAGTCCATATGAAAATCTGGAGTGGAGATGTATCTAAATTGCAAATCAAGAAACTAAAAGTAAAATAAAAATGATGAAAATATAAAACAATATATAATATCCCATTAAAAAAAACTAACCTAGAAAATAGATCCAGGAAATATGTGAAAACCATATGGAAAAAAAGAGTCCAGACATCATCTTCCAAGAAATTATCAAAGAAAATCATGCATACCCTTTGACATAACAATACCCTTACTAGGCAGATATGCAAAAAGAGATTTTAAAATGTCAGGGGTAAGAATAGAAGGATCTATATGTACAAAATTATTTATTGTAGGTCTTTTCTGAAGGCAAAGAATTAAAAATTGAATGCCCATCAATTTTGGAATGAATGTATAAATTGTGCTATGTAATTATGATGGAATAATATTGTCCTATAAGAAATTATGAGCTGGATGCCATCATAAAAACCTGGAAAATCCTCTATGAGCTTATGCAAAGTAAAATGTACTATATACAAAATAATAACAATGCTGTGCAATGTTCAGCAGTGAATGTCATTCTTAGCAATACAATGATAAAATACTATTCTAAAGAACGTGATGAAAAATGCTATCTATAAACCGAGAAAGAACTGATTATGTCTGAATACAGATTAAAGCATACTTTATTTTTATATTTTTTTCTTGAAGGTTTTTTTTTTCTTTGGAGGGCATCTTATATCTGTGTTTTCTTTTGCAACATGACTTTAATAGAAATGTTTTACATCATTTCACATGTGCCTTCTCAATGGCAGGGATGAAAGTGGGGAAGAAAAGAAAAACTCTAGGACTCAGAGATTTTTTTTTTCATTTTTAATAAAAAGTATTTCATATGTAACTGAGAAAATGATATTTAAACAATTTTTTAAATATTAGGGCAAAATTAATACAAATGGCAAAGATGCATCCATACCTTATTATATCTCAGCTTCCAAGGTTAGATTGACTTCACAACAAAAAAATCATGCACCAACTCTCCCTCAACATTAGTTTTGGCAGACAATTATTATTTCAATATAATACTCTTTCAAAATCCAAATTGATAGGAAGTAATTCCTCTTTCTGTTTTTAACAAAGGATATTTAATTAACAAAAATTGTGATGAATATCATTCTTCATACTAATGAAAAAAATTTGATCTCAAGCTTCAGATTAAACACTGATAATATGCTGTGCAGTGATCTAGCAAAAAAAAAAAGCTCTGGTCCTCAGAGTGCTAACAGTTTCTCAGTTAGGTTGACTTCTCATAGACTCATATTTCAATTTTCACAATGAAGGTTTTGGGCTACATCTCTAAGGAGTCTTCTACAGCTCACATTTTTTGAGTCTGAGTGTGTAAAATCACAACCCACACAAAGAACAAAACATTTTATCCGTTACCTTTTTTCCTTTGTTTCTGAACAAGGAAAAAAGGGGGAGAGAGACAGAAGCAACTTTAGCAAATTGAAAAAGGAAAAAAAAAAAACACCACTCAGTTGCAAAAGAAGGAATAGCTCTAAAACATGTCTATTTCCCAAAGGCATTTGGCCCCTAAATAACTGTGTTGATGGCACCATTTTGAAGCTAGGTAAAATGCTGCACCCTCTTCAGGGTATTGGGAAAATAAAGATAATAAAGTTTGAGGTTAGCACAGTGAAATGCACCAACAAATTGATTGAAGGTTAGAGAACAGTCTTTTTTTCTGAGAAGGAGCTCACTCAGGATCACAAGTCCCCAAGCCCCAGGTTAATTCTAATATCAAACTGCCTCTTGTGTGGTCACTTACCAAGATCATGGAAGCAGGAAAGAGTTTTTATTTAGACTTTTAAAAAATATAGCAAGCATTTAGCCACCATGACAACGACTTCCACAGCTTCTCCCTGTCCAATTTTGAATGATTTTCCTTAATTTCTTAAATCAAGAAAATAGCAGGTTATAAGTGCTGCCCTTCAAGGTAATGTCCACACAAATAAATCATCACAGAACTGGAGAAACATTGTAAAAAAAAAAAAAAAAAAAAAAACAAAAAAAAAAAAACAAAAAAACTTCCTTCTTCCTTTAGCCCTTCTTTCCCTAGCAACATATCTTTCTATTGGTGCAGAGTGTAGCTTACTGTAAGAATCTCTGGCATAATGTATTCAACTGAGACAGAGAGGGATATGTCAATTTATTTCCATGTCCACATTAGTATTTAAAAAAAAAAAAGTTTAAGATGATAGCAGGAACCATTCAAAAGTTCTATTCTCCAGAAGTATCTGCATTTTATTATCTATTATATTTAGTACCAATGCCCAGACTGATCCTTTTTAAGGCAAAATCTGAATTTCCCTACTTGTCTCAAACAAATTGATTCCAGAACTTTGAAGATTACTTAGTCTTAATCAAATCTGATTTCTGACTAATCATCTCTCAGTGCAGACCCTACCTCATCTATTCTAAGATGGATTGCCTTTCACAGCTTGGGGGTTTGAGTGATCATTTTTATTTATCAGATAAACACTTTAAGTGGAATAGGATGCTTTTATTTTTGTCATTTTCAGTTTTATAAAGGTATTGTTTTTACATTATACACATTTACAATTTACTCCTATATTATGAGAAGTCTCCTATACCAAAGTAAGACAGTTAAATGAAAAAGGAAAAGGATACATGTTGGATGAGTGGTAGGGACTCAGGTACATGGATTTACTGTACCACTTGATAGCTTTGGGAAAATGAATAATAAAGCATTTATTAAAATTATTTAACCTTATTGATCCCTAGTTTATTTCAGCAGTTCAATAAGAAATATGTATTAAATAATTTCTAAAACACCTTCTAGCTCTAAAAGAAAATCCACAGAATTTTCAGCAGATTCTTTCATGTATGAGAGGTAGAGATGAACTAGAGTTATAAAAGGACCTCTGATTTGGTTATAAATTTGAGTTTAAAGGACAACATCTCCCCCAAATCTATTTATTAACCTGGAAGTTTTTGGCATATTTAATTTAAAAGGACTACGTAAATCTGAGGAAAAAGATGAAGCTGAGCTAGGAAGGGTTAGAAATTTCTGTATGTTTTCTCAATTTCCAATATTTTTGGAATGGATTTATAATTTGCATTGAACTGTAATTTTCAGAACCAGCCAATTTTCATTTAAGTTCTCTGATATATTAAATAAGCCTGTATTTCAGTAATGTGTGTGTGTGTGTGTGTGTGCGCGCGCGTGTGTGTTTTAGAGATTAGTCCCTTGAGAGTTCAGCATTGGTCAAGTACAAAAAGATCCCAATTGAATAAGGAGACTGTCAAGGAAGGAGAAATATGAAAATTGCTCCCAATCAATCATGCCAAAGTTTTAGATAAGCCAACCATCTCTTTGGAGTAACTAAGAAACACAAGGGATAAAGCTTAAATCATTTATTACCTGTAGCTCTTGGCCAGGTCACTCCACTCTGTTTTCCACAGTTTCCTCAACTGTAATATCAGCTAGAGAAAGAAATGGCAAACCAATCTAATATTTGGAAACTCCAAATGGGGTCACCAAGAGTCAAAGATGACTGAACATGAACAATGATAACAAAAACAAATCCTCTCTTTGGTAGGTCACAATATTAGAAAGGAATTTCCCCTCCATTGATAACTTTTTCCATGACTTCCTGTTCTTATCCCCAATTCTTTTTCTTCCTTTTTTTTATGTAGTTATTCTTCACTAATAATTTACCACAATAGCTTTTCACAACAAGAGCCTTAAAACAATACTCCCATCATTAGAAATGCTTGAAAGTATTTTTATTTCATTAATATCCATTTCTCTTCACCTCTACAACCACCAAAAAGGATTATATTGAGTTTTTATGGGTAGATGATTCTTGGTTGTAATCCTCACTCTTTGCTCCCCAGAATATCATTTTCCAAGACATTTAATACTTTAATGTAGAAGATTCTAGATGCTGTTGTTATCTTGACTTTGGCTCCATAATATTTGACTTGCCTCATTCCCCTTCCCATCCTCCTATTCCCCTTCACAATTATACTTTTTAAAGTTCTTTTCTTAAGTGAATTTCCATACAACTTTTTCCCTATTTGACCAATTTTGTTTTTTAATGAATTCTTCTTTAGCAAATATCTGTACATCTTTTTTCAATTAGATGAATTCTGCCTTTAAAGAGATCTTCTCTAATACTTTTGTGTCTTTTTATTATTTGACCTATTCTATTTTTAAAGTGTTATTTTCTTCAGTACTGCTTATGCTTCTTTCACCAATATTTTTTCATGCTTTTTTGTATCACTTTCTTTTCCCAAAAATATTTGTCTCCTCTTAATTTTCAAAATATTTTTCTGCTCTTTTAGGAATTCATGTTTTTGTTGTTTGTTTTGTTTTGTTTTCCCTGATCTGTGAGTGAACACAAGGGCTCTTTTTACCCTGGAACTATTACCAGGATCCCTGTTCCCTTGTGTCTATACCATCTAGTGAGTTATTGCTTCTATTTGAGCTGGATCTGCAACTTAGAATTCTGTACCTATTGCTAGGGACCTGTAGAATTAGAATTCTGTACCTATTGTAATCTCTTTTTGACCAATTGTCCAACCACATTACTGTCAGTAGCCTGAGAGCGCCAGAAGATGTCATTGCTCATTCAGTCACACTCAAGGTCTATTGCTGGCTTGCCAGGGTATGGCTGGCACTTCAGTGAGCTCCTCCCAATGAGACAAGCCTTTCCTATGAACTATATAAGTTTTCATGAGATTGAAAGCTTTTTCCACTCTGTCCTTTTTGTTGATTCTGTCATTCCAAAATCTGTTTTGTTTTGAGGCATTATTTTAACGAAGTTTGGAAGACAATTTGTAAGTTAAGCCTCTGATTTTACGCTATCATTTTGAGTCTGCCTCCACTACGACCCAATTTGTGTATAGATTATAAAATAATAAAAAATTTCCCTAAATCACCCATATTTTTTTTGCACAAAAAAGTTATATGTCATTACTTTCATATACTCTAATTTTTTTCAGCCATTTCCCAACTGATGGGCATCTGCTCATTTTTCACTTCTTTATTACCACAAAAAGAGCTGCTACAAATATTGTTGCATGTGTGGGTCCTTTCCCTTCTTTTATGATCTCATTGGATTTCAAACCTGTTAGTTGCCCTGCTGGTTTGCATAGTTCCTAATTGTTCCTCAAAATAGTTGTATCAGTTTGTAACTCCACTAACAATGCATTAGTGTTCCAATTTTTCCACAATCTGTTTAACACTTATCATTATCTTTTCCTGTCATTTTAGCAAATCTGTTTGGTATGAGGAGGTACCTCAAAGTTGTTTTCACTTGCTTTTCTCTAATCAGTAGGGATTTAGAGCATTTTTTTCATATGACCATAGATGCTTTTAGGGAATAAATAAAGCTTTTATATAGCCATGTAAATAAAAGAAAATTATTCTAAATAATTCTCTACTACCAGTCAGAAAGATCACTAGATATCAAGCAAAGTTCTTCTTATTATTATCATTCCATGTTCTATTATAAACCTGGATTTTAATGCGATTATAGAATTAATAACTGGAAGAAAATTTAGAGATTGCCTAATTCCTTTCATTGAACAGAGACATAAATTTATATAATTATGAGGGGAGTTTTTTTTTGTTGTTGTTGTTGTTTTTACCAAAGCCAATTGCCTGAGACACAGCTTTAAGGAAAAAATGTACTTGAATAAGAGTCTAAGAGACATCCATCATACCTGAGAGAAGGAATAGGGATAGAGTGGCAACATTCCTGGGAAAGTACTCAATGTGAATCCATTTTCTACCTTCCCTCCTGTGATTTCACTTTGTTGAAGCTGAAGGAAACAAACATAAGGTAGAAATTACTTTAATCCCTCTTCTGACCTTTGCAGTTTCCACCACTCATCCAATTAGGAAGTTTTTCAATAGATTGACATAAACCTTGTTTTCCAAAGACATGGCAGGCATAACATCAGCTCACTTTTTTTTTTTCATTAGAAGAACATTGATAGGGAAATAGTTCCATTTTTTCATGCTTTGAATTTTAAACTTAAAATATTTTACTCCTTTCATTTTGCATTTTTCTGAATTGGCTCAGCCTCAAATGACTCAAAAGTAATGACACATGTTTAAATCAGTTGAAAAAGGGTACAAGGAAGACTAGCCTACTGTCCCCAAAATCATCCTCAATTACCTTTAGAATGTTTTTACTGCTTAGAATAACATAATACAGACATACTTATATACTCTACTGCCCTCTCCTCTCTGACATTGAATGGAAAAATTCAAATAACGTTATTTTTGAGCATTAAAAAAATCATTTCATACCTTTTAAATCCCTGCCAATACATCCTAGCTGAAATAATTATGGGGAGTGGTTCACTAAAAATACTTTTCTAACCCTGCTGTTTACAAAACACATAAGAACAATAAATGTAATTTATTCCAGTATAAATGGATAAATGTGCTTAAAGATAATATTTATTACTAAAATGATTATTCTGAATTTTCTTTATAGTTTTCATCTAAAGTATAATCTCTTGTTAGCTTATATAATGTGCTTGTCACTATGTTCTAATATTTACAAAATTTGAGCATCTTCTATGATGCCTTTCTTTTCAGAAAATGCTTTCTTTCTTGACAGGTTGTAAGGACCAGCATAAATTAAGGAGATCTCAATTCAAACCAAGAAATACATATTGTTAGCTCTAAATATACAAACTTAAGCTTTTCATTAAATTTGACAATCATTTTTCTTGGATGCTAGATCAAATTCTTTGGCTCACATTATTATGTGCAGATATGTATTTTCACATTTTTTTCTCTTATGCATCACACAAAGAACACAAGAGTCAGGGAAGTCCATCATAAGTTGGGTAATAAACTATATAGCTATACACTATCTGCAAGGAATATATTAGGAGAAATAAGCCATTATTTTTTGGCAATGAATTATAAAACTGGTTATACTTATGTAGTCTTTGTGAAAATGTGTCTATCAGAAGAAAGTCAGAGAAACATAGACATTTAATATCTATGTAAACATAAATTAGTCTCTGTCATCCATGAGATTCTCATCTATATGATGGAAATAATATAACTTATATTATCATTTAGGGGTAGGAGTAGAGTCAACATAGCACAATAAAGATCACACTCAACTGAACTCTCCCAATGTTCCCCAGCAAAGAGTACTAAAATAAAGCTTCAAATGGAATTATGGAAATGCAGAGCAAATAAAAAATCATAACGAAACATTCTTACAAGCCAAAACAACTCAGAAGATCAGGAAGAGAGTTCCGTTTCAGACAGACAGTAGCTGATCCAGAGCTCATGTGGATGAAATTCCAGTAGGGGAGCTAAATGGTGGTGAGAGAAGCAGCAAAGGGCTCAGAAGCTCTCAAAATGGAGATAAGTCGACCAGGAAACTGCTCAGAAAAATATTACAGGGGACCCCTGTGATAATATTTGACACAGGAAAAAAAACTGACAAAATCTGTGTCTATAGCCATTTCTTTTTTTTTAATTCCTCCTTTTTATTTTTTAATTTTTAAAACTTTTTTTTTATTTTCAAAACATGCACAGATAATTTTCAACACTGATCTTTGCATAGCCTTGTGTTTCAGATATTCCCCTCTTTCCCCTCACCCACTCCACTAGATGGCAAGCAATCCAATATATATTATACATGTTAAAATATATGTTAAATCCAATATGTGAAAACAGGTTTATACAATTCTCTTGCTGCACAAGAAAAATCAGATCAAAAAGGAAAGAAAATGAGTAAGAAAACAAAATACATGTGAACAACATCAACAAGAGTGAAAATGTTATGTTGTGATCTACATTCAGTTCCCATAGTCCTCTCTTTGGGTGTAGATGGCTCTCTTCATAACAAGATCATTGGAACTGGCATCAATCATCTCATTGTTGGAATAAGCCAAGTCCATCAGACTTGATTATCCTATAATATTGATGCTGCCATGGACAGTAATCTTCTGGTTCTATTCACTTCACTCAGCATCAGTTCATGTAAGTCTTTCCAGGCCTCTCTGAAATCATCCTGCTGGTCATTTCTTATAGAACAATAATATTCCATTACATTCATACACCATAACTTATTCAGCCATTCTCCAATTGATGGGCTAACACTCAGTTTCCAGTTTCTTTATACTAAAAAAGGGCTGCCAGAAACATTTTTGCACATGTGGGTCTCTTTTCCTCCTTTAAGATGTCTTTGGGATCTTAAAGAAAGGAACGGGATCTATATGTGCAAGAATGTTTGTGGCAGCCCTCTTCATAGAGGCCAGAAACTGGAAACTGAGTGGATTTTATTTGAACTCTTAAATGTTTAAGTTTTCCCAATTTATTACTTCTCTTCTAATGTTGTCTGCATTTGTTCTGTCTATACAAAAACTTTCAAACTTAATATAATCAAAATTATCTATTTGTGTTCAGTTATGAGTTCCCACTCTTCTTTGGACACAAATTCCTTCCTTCTCCACAGATCTGAGAGGTAAACTATCCTATGTTCTTCAAATTTACTTATAATATCACTCTTTATATCTAAAGCATGAACCCATTTTGACATTATCTTGGTATGTGGCGTTAGGTGTAGGTCAATGCCTAGTTTCTTCCATATTAGTTTCCAATTTTCCCAGTGATTTTTGTCAAATAGTGAGTTCTTAACCTAAAAGTTGGGGTCTTTGGGTGTGTCAAACACTAGACTGCCATAATCACTGACTATATATAGGAGAGAGGATGAGGAAGGGGGAAATTTCCAACAAAAAGTTATGCAAGTGTCAATGTTGGAAAAATCACCCATGCATATGCTTTGTAAATAAAAAGCTTTAATAAGAAAAAAGGAAATTGATCTTTGATAATGGCTGTTATATGTTAAATTTTCTATTGAATTCAGGTTTAGTTGAAAGAAAGTGCTGAAAATCAGATAGTCCCTTGAATATCCTTTTTTTCTCATTTAATATTATGGATAATTTTGCTGGATATGATATTTTTGGCCACAAACCTAGATCTTTTGATTCTCTGTATTCCAGCATAAGATTCCAGGACTTATAATCTTTTATTGTAGCTGCTGATAAGTTCTGTACAATCCTAACTGTGACTCCAGCATAACTGATTTTTTTCTTGTTTTTTGAAAAATGTTTTCTTTGATCTGAGGGTTTTGAAATCTGGTAATAATATTCCCATGTTTTTTTCCACAAAGGATCTTTTAAAGGTGGTAATTAGCAGATATTTTCTTTCTATTTCTATGTTTCCCTCATGTTCTCACTCCAGGGCAAATATTTTTTTTTGGATTATTTCTTGTTCAAGGTTCTTTTTTTGGTTACAGCTTTCCCAGGCAATTCATTTATTCTTATAATTTATCTCTCTCTTCCTCCCTTTCTCTCTCTCTCTCTCTCTCTCTCTCTCTCTCTCTCTCTCTCTCTCTTTTGTTAGGGCAATTGGGGTTAAGTTATTTGCCCAGGATCACACAACTAGGAAGTGTTAAATGTCTGAGGACAGATTTGAACTCAGGTCCTCCTGACTTCAGGTCTAGTGCTCTATCTACTGTACCAACTAGTTGCCCTATAATTTCTCTTCTTGATTTATTGTCCAAATCTGGTTTTTTCCTTAGAAAATATTTCACATTCTATTCCATTTTTTCATTCTTTATATTCTGTTTGGTTATTTCTTGATTTCTTATACCTTCACTGGCTTCCCCTTGCCCAATTCTAATTTTCAAAGTTATTTTCATCTTTGAAACATTGTATCATTTTTTATATTTGCTTGGTTGCTTAATTTTTTCCCTTATAATTTTCTTATTTTTCTTGGATAGATATTTTCTGTTTTTTAGTTTTTCCTCAATATTTCTTATTTGGCTTTTAATTTTTTTAAAGTTCTTCAATATATTCTCTCTCGGCAGGGAGCCAACATTACACTTTGGAGTAGAGGTCTTTTTTTTATTTCAGTATCATCTTCTGAAGATGAATCCTAGTCTTCTCTGTTCCAATATTTTTTTGTCTTCTATACAATAGTCATAATTCTGCTCTGTAGGTCTCTTTTATATATTCATCTTTCAAGTATCCCAGCTTTTTTTTTCTGTTAAAGGATGCTCTGAAATTTTAAGTAATCCTTAAGAGACATGGTTTCAAGTCTACCAAGGACTGTATTTATAATCTTTTGTTTATATTTCCTTTCTAAAATATGTCACCTGGCAATAAAATATTATACTTTAGACGATACTAAACTAGAAAACGATCATTAGATGCTAAAGGAGTCAGGATAAGGAATGGAAAATTGCTTCTAGAAAAGCTATATATCCCACCCTGATCTCCAAAATGCTCATAGTACTACCTTCTGTTTGGTCCACTTTATTACATGGGAACAAAGTTGCTTCTCCATTGGGATCTACTGGCTGTCAAACATAGTCAAAAGGTACATCCCTCCACAGAAGTGAGGTGAATGGATCCCATCTTTCAACTTTTTGACTGTGGACCTTTACCACATGGTAATACTGTAGTGAGAGTGATCCGATACAGGAATCAAACTAGACTTTGCAAAGAGCAATCAGCAACAAAGGCTTCCTCTCTGTGAACTTTTACTGAAAAAAAAAAAACTTTTTCAGTTTTTATGTCTCTCTAATAAATTCAACATAAGCCCCTTTCTATCTACAGTCATAAAAGCCTGCTTTTCCACTAGACCCTTCAGAAACATAAGTTGCTGAAACATATTAGAAAGGTTGTATTTATAAAGAAATGAAGTGATTTTGGGCCTTGGCTCTGCCAGGAACTATCTATGAACCAAGACATTATATGATGTTCAAGGTTACATATAACTCTAAATCTATTATCCAACATCTCTTTGTTTCATTTTTTCTATCTTTCAATGCTCATGGAAACCTAGTTTTCTCCTGAAAAAGTACAAAGCATCACTCTACATTCTTTGAATAACAACAACAGAAAAACTAAATGGATTATTAAATTCTTTTTGATCAACTTACCAAGAACACAGTAATTGAAGACATTGAAGATGCAAGATTGCATTAAAGATGCAACATTTAATTAATGGCAGAGAAGTGGTATAGCAGATGGAGCATTAAACTCAGAATCAGAAAATTCTGAGTTCAAATCTCATTTCATCCATGTTTTTAGCTGTGTGACCTTGGGTAAGGCACTTAAGTTCTGCCAATTTCAAATTCCTCATCTGTAAAATTAGTGCAATAAGGCACCAACTTCACAGGGTTGTTATAGAGATCAAATTTGATAATATTTTTATGGAAAGATTTGCAAAGCTTAAAGTGTTCTATAAATTCTCACAATTATTTTTAAATCAATTTATAAAGTAAACCAAGAACAAAATGACTTTTTAATTATGATATCATCACGGGGCACAGCCCAGGAAACAGAACACTTATGCTCACAATTTTAGAATTCATCGTATGGCATAACTAATGCTAACTTAAAGCACCTTCCTACCAACACATAAAAAGTAGATTAAATTATTTTCCTTTCAGGTTTCCTTGAATTTCAAATTAGAGATTTCTTCAGAAGTCATATACTCAGATATATGGTTTGGAGAGAGCCAATTTCAAGATCTTGAGATGTCTTGTTGTTGTCATCCAGAATCAAGGGAACACTGCTCAATTTAGAATCTTTCTTTCTTTGGCACGGCCCTAAAAGAACTCTTTTTACATTTCAGTCATAGTTTGTAGGACATCAATTCCGTAATGACAGTTTTAGAAGGATCAATAGACTGGCTTCAGCTACCCAAGACCAGAAAGTTACTAAGTGATGAAAAGAACATAGAAAACAAAATCTGCAAAGTTACTTTGTTTTCCCACTAAAACTTTGCAGAGACTGGACATAAGTTGGAAGCACACTCCAAATAGCTATGAATATAGTTGGTACAGTGGAAGATCTGGAAGCTGGTATGGACAACCATAGCAAGGATCACACCCTAACACTGTGTATGTCAAGCAGGCCTGCAAAAGTAATGGAAGAGAAGGAACACAAGATGGTATTTGTATCTACTGGAGACCAGACCATGATCTAAACATAAGCAGTGTACATTCTGGATGACAGGCAAACCAGAAGGTATTATTAGAAGGAGCTGCCAAAGAGACTGAGCAAGCAAAGACCCAAAATATGGACAAACTTGTGTGGACAGATAACCAACTTATCACCAAAGGTATGAACGAATAGATTAACAACTGGGAAGAAAATGGTGGAAAAACAAGTAAAAATAAAGATGTGGTCCACAAAGACCAATTCACCAAATTGGATAATATGACTCAGGACATGATTGTTGATTAAAAGTATGTACCTGATAGTTCAAAAGTTGAAGTCAATACTGATGCTCAAAGATTAGCAAAAGAAGCAACAAGAAAGAACTGAGAAGACTAGATCTATAGCTGCAGATCTTGAAATTTAGTTTAAATTTTCACTATTTAAACCTACAATATAATCTCAAATAATTTTCTTTCTCTTTCTCTCACCTCTTCCCCCCCTGCCATTTTGGACCTGAATTGCATGGCTGTTTTTCATCATTTTCTTCATATGCTTTCTTGAGTTTTACATGTGCTGTTTTAATTTTTTCTAATAATGCTAAGAAAGAATTGTATAATCTCAGCAACTCTAAAACTGTTTTCCAGTCTCCTTATTTACCTAGAAGTTAAACTCTAAAATGTTTCTTCCACTTCCACACACCAAATGTGAATAAATATAAACAGTCTTTGCCCTAGTTGTTATCTCCATTGCCAAGCATGGTCCTTGGGAGTTCAATAAAGTCTCTTTTAATTAAAAAAAGAACAGAAAAGAAAAGTTCAAAAATAAAGCCATCAATACTTTTACAGGACCAATGTTTAATAACAAACTTAAAATCTATTGGGATAAAGTTTCCCAGATCAACCATAAGTTTTGGCCTTCAGAAATGGAGGTGCTATGTCATACAGAGACGCTCATACTCCAAATCCAGTGTTAAAAGTAAAACATATTGCACTTAAAACAATAAGAGCAAAGGAACAATCTACTTATTTTATCACTCAAAGCCAGGCCTCATCAGTCAGAGGCTCAGATGGGAATAAGTAATTTGCACCCAAAAAGAGTATTGGAACAATTCTTATTATAGATTCTCTGGTCTGGCAAAGATAAAGCAAAATGAGCACTCACAGGAGAGTAAAGTCTAAGCACCACATCATGTATAAATGGAACAAGGTTTGAATGACAAACTTAAAAGAAGCTCCTTATCTGTGAATCTGTTACTGAAGAAAATCCCCAGCTATGTGCAATCTCCGTACATAAGTTGCAGGAGCAAGAAATTTTAAGGAGTAAATTGTTAGAAAGCAAGGTTGGTGAACCAACTAGCTTCAAACTTTGCTGCTAAAAATCAATAACTAGAAGAACCTTTCTCAAAGAACCTCAATAGACTAGATTTCAGTAACTTTTATAAATTCTGGGTCTGGAATACAAAATGAAAGTTTGTACTATTACCTTAAAGGCTTAAAACAAGGATGAGCTCAAGCAGGAAATAAGGATGTTTCGTTTAAAAAAAAAAAAACAACTATTTAGAGGAAATCTTATCCCTAAAACCCATTGTCAGTATTGGTAATCCCTTGGAAAGTAAAATTTTATTCAATAATTCATGTAAATATTGTAACTCCTCAGTAGAATATGTGCTTCTTGAGATCAGGAGATTTTAACTTTGCATTACCACTGTCAAGCACAGTTGACTATAAAAAGGTGACTGAATTTAGAGGGCAAAATTGAATTAAAATGTGAATATAGAGGGTTCTTAAAAATGATTATTGAATTAATTTAAGAAGCCTATCAGAACCAGAAAATTGTAGATAGTGATGATTTCAAACTCAGAAAGTGTACTTTTAATGAGGTTACGTATAAAGAACATCTTTTGTCAATGTATTCCTTCTAATTTTAATTCAAAATATTTGGCTACTGTAAACACTGGGGTCTCAAATGGTAAGAAAGATGTCGTTGGAGCACACATTCAAGCTTCGATGCTTCTTTTTGCTTGAATAATATTTATATAAAGTTATAAATCTTCTCCATCATCTTCATATAGCTGAAACTCCAGTCCCTTATTTGACTACTAAAACTGCCTTGACTTTGGACTATATTCATCAATACCATAGTATTGATATTTGTTTAATTGTTCTATGGTATTTTTTGTTGTTCTTTTTCTTCAGTCATTCACATGTGTCCAATTCTCTGTTACCTTGTGGACTACATTACCCATAGAGTTTTCTTGGCAAAGATACTGGAGTTTTTTTTTGTGTGTGTTTGTTTGTTTTTTTGCCATTTCTTTGTTCTGTAAATTAAAAAAAACAAAGGTTAAGAGACTTCCTCAAGTCACATAACTATTAAGTATCTGAGGTAAGATTTAAACTCAGATCTTCCTGATGCTAGGTCCAGAGCTATAACTACTGAACCACCCTGCTGTTTCCTATGTTATTCTATGTGTGTGTGTGTGTGTGTGTGTGTGTGTGTTTATTTATAAATAAATATATATATAGAGAGAGAGTATATATGGATATGGTATATGCCTTTTCATCAATATAATTATTTTAAAATAATTCCTATATAGAGTGAAGCTCTGGTAAGATATTTTCTTTAATTTTGGCATCAAGCATAATTAAGTGTAATTAGTAAAGTGCATGCATGCAAAAAGTGTATTAAATGCCTGGTGGTGTTGATGATCATTGTGGTCATACATTCATGTACAAAGCACTATATGGGGCTCTGATGGAGATAAAAATGGAATCTTTCTTTATTTCTCCCTCTTTGCTGAGCTGTTTCAGTGTTAATTTGAGAGCATATTCACATTAACAATTAAAAATTATTTTTCTAATGAAGATATGAATTCTAACAAATATATTCATTATACTTGGGTTGATGTAATTGACTCAGAGCAATGGGGGAGTAAGAAAATTTATGACCTTTCCTCACTGAGCAGGTACAAAACAGTCAAAAGTGGCAGGAACTCTCAGGCTTGACTATGGATTACAATAGATATATCTACCAAAGAAGTTTGGTTCATTTGAACCATTTTGAGATCTACTCAATGTTTATACATATTGAACATTTTCCTGATATAGCTGAATAAATATACATTTTGTTAATTATCAAATGACTTACAGATTTCATTTTATTTCTGTATCAAACATAAACTACCAAGAGACTGGCTTGAATGAGATAACTTACAGAATAGTAATGTATACAAAAATAATTGTTCTTTAATGCTTCCCTGCCCTCATGCCATTTACAGTTTATATGGAGATATGACACAAAAGCCAAGAAAACAAATACACATAGATGTTTGTAAATATTATAGATAGATGTGTGCAGATACTTAAATAGATATGAGTATGTGTAAATTTACATAAATGTGGGGAAAGGGACAAAGAGACAGACAAAGAGAATGAGAGACAGAGAGATAGAGAGAGGATAGTTAATAGATAGATATAATGTACTATAAAAAAACAGTGGCAGGAGTACAGAAATTAGATCATTATCTACTGAAATCAAAGGATCAAATTTAAAAAAAAATTTCTCCCTTATATAAGCCAAATACCTGGAGCTGAAAATGGGGATAAATAAAACCACAGAAACTTGCATTTTGACAACTAGACTAGAGATTATCTTGTATAATACAAAAGGAATCCCTACTATGACATACCCAGATAATTGTCTTTCAACCTCTGCCTCAAGACCTCTAAGTCTAGGAAACCCATTGCCTATTTACACAGTGCATTCCAATTTTGAGTAGCTCTATTTTTCTGGCATTTTTAGAGTAGGTCAAATTTCAACTCTCCAAATTCCACACATTGTTATTTGTTCTACCCTCTGGGGACAAAAAGAACAAATTTAATCCTTCTTCCAGATCATAACCCTTCAAATATTTGAAAGCAGTTTTCATGTTAAATCTGAGTCTTCTTTTCTTCTGTCTAAGTATGCCCAAGTTCTTCATCTGTTATTCACAGGTCATGGACTTAAAACCATTTTGTATGTTCTCATCTATATACTTCCCAAATTATCGATGTCTTTCTTGAAATTCTTGTACCTCCAGACCAATCCCTTACCCAATAATAGCAGTAATCATCTTGTGACTATTTAGGACAATGACTGTGGCATTTGTTCTTGCCCAAATGAAGAATTTATCTTCTGTGTAAATATTCCTTACTTCACCCAACTTGTGACTTTGCTGATATATATTTTTTTTCCTTTATTTTAACTTATGTGTCTCACATCAATCAATGGAAATGTTCTGTATTTGTTCTGTATTTAGTACAGCTATTGAATGACTGGACATCTAGCTCTCTGAAAATAAGGCCTTGGAATGAGGAGGCATCTCAGATTGTGGGGAAGAATTGAGATCCACTTCATTGGAGGGAATCATGGGCCTTTTAATAAAGTACCATTGATTCAGAGCTCTACCTCAGAGTTTCTTGTTGTTGTTGTTGTTGTTGTTGTTGTTGTTGTTTTGTTTATAATATTGTAGGTAGAATAATTTTAATCCCCATAAACCAAAGTGCATGGGAACTGAATACAACATTCCACATGAAGTTTGATGGGAGCAGAAAATAACTAAATTCTCTTCTCTCTGTTCCTGGAATTTGCACCTTTCCATTAAGTCTCAACTTACATTAACTTTTTGTGCTGTTACATCACACTGCTTACTATAATTGAGCTTTCATTCCACTAAAATGTGGGTATCTTGTCTAACAATGCTTCACCCATATTATGCTTTTAAAATTGTTGTTGTTGTTGTTTAATATAAGACTATACTTATCCTAATTAAATTACACCTTATTAGATTCAATAGTGCCCTAGCTTATCAAAATTATTCCATATTTTGATTTCATTATCTAATGGACTAGCTATCCTTTATAGTTTTGTGTTATCAGCACATTTGACTAACATAGCATCTATATCTTTTTCCTAGTCATTGATTAAAATGTTAAACAACATAGATTCCTAGGGTAATCCTCTGGAATTTCTCTTTCATGTTGATATGGATCCATTAAAAAGTATTTATTCAATTCAGCCATCCTTCCAATTATAAATCCATCTGATTGCATTTCCATCTAATCTATATCTCTTCATCTTCTGCACAATAATATTACATGAAATTTTATAAAAAGTTTTGCCAAAATTTAGGTAAACTACATCTATTATATCTCTATAACTTCCACATATTATGTATGTGCTTATTAATTTTTACTCAGAATAAAATTAAAGTGAATTATATATCTATCTACCAATATATGTATTTTTCTCTCCAACTTCCATGTTATGATTTATTACATTTTTTTATTTTTTGTGTCATCTGAGAACAAAAAATACAAAATTTATCCTTCTTTAATATTTTTGCCTCTATTGGTTTAGTAATCCTGCTCCAAAAGGGCATTTGAGTGGGAGGCCAACCTTGAGATAAGTTTAGCACAACCTGTTCTTGGCTAAGCCATAATATTTTTGTTCTTTCCTGTTTCTTTTCTGGATATTCATCAACCATCTCTTTAATTATCTATTCTATCATTTTCTTGAGAATATAAGTGAAGGTTACTGGCATTTAGTTTACCACATACACATCGTCTGTGCTATTTGGTGAATGATAATGGCATTGATGATGGTGATATTGCTGATAATAAAGATGCACATGGAACCTTTTGGTCACTAAGTTCCTATTATTTACATTGCTAAATATAGTCACATTGCTATATAATTTTGTATGTGTTGAATGGAGGCTAGAAGAACAGATGCTAGAAATTGGCTATGTTTAAAAAATTATCATAAAGTTAATGTCATGGTAACTTCTTAAATTATACAAGTTCACAACCTCTTCCACTTCTGTACTAGGCACCTCTGCCTTAGAATAATAATAACTTGTAGACATCCACAGCATCACCAATGAATGTACATTAAAGTTTTCCTACTCCTTTCCCATAAAAACACCTCTTTTCAATATACCATATTACCTCCAGGCTGAGGCAGATGCCTCTTGGAGGTAGATCTCTAACTCAGCACCAGCGGACAATAAGTATTCATCTCCCCATTTTCATTATGCATTTTATATAATGAATTCCATTGGATGAGAATATGTAGATGATTTGCAATATGCTCTACAGATATTATTATATTCTCTCTACCACTAAATATACCCAAATTCTGACGTTTTCTGCATAACACCACCATCTTTTAGTCACCCAGATATATAACTTTAGGGTTCTCATTTTCTCTCATTTCACTGTCTAATCAATTTCCAAATTTTATAATTTCTGCATATACAACATCTCTTGATTTTATCTCATTTTCCCTCATATACCTTATTTTTATTTTTATAACCTCAGTACCTCTCTTGAAAGTGCAGGTATGATTATGGCCCATCTATTCAGTAAAAGACAGAGTCATGCTATTGATTTTAGTATAAAATATTATTTTATCTTCACCTAATCCCTTTTTAATTTTTGGTTTTATGCAAATTGAATAATGTATATAATTATTTCAGTAGCAAATGGATGTAATTTAATACTGAGTAAACATACACACACACACACACACACACACACAAACACACCGTATGGGGGGGCACATAATCAAATGTAGAAGCAAAATTAGTATCACTTTTTTTTAAAAGGCATTAAAAATTAATATTTACCCAAGATTTAGCCATAACTTATTTTATGTACTTTGTTGCATATTTTTTATCATACGGGTAACTAAAAAAGTAAACTAACATATAGAGAAATACTGAATAGGGAAGATAGATACTTGTGTATGTAGAAGCATGGTAGGTCATACCTGCAACTTTAAGATTCTGAATAAAAGAAGCAATAGGTTCTATTGCGTTTCTATGTAATTAGTGTTAAATACATTTTAATCACATGTAGCTACATGGATTTGAACAGTAACTATTGTCATTGTACTTGAACTGTCTAATTACATACTGGCTCTCTCAGCAGCACCAAATGTATAATTATGAAGTTCACCACAATCTCAGGACTAAACAACTGTGTGGTACTTATAGTTAGGAAAATATTACAGGGATGTTATTCTGTCCAAGTTTCCTATCTTATGCTCTTCAATATATACTTAACTTTTTTATATGATGTAATCAGGCTCTGGTCTGGGTCACAAGCTATACCAAGTCTAATACATTAAAAGCATCTCTAATTTATATAATGTCAGAGAGTTTTGTGCCAAGTTTATTTAAACAGTCTCCTTCAAACAAATAATATGCTAGCCCATATGGTGTCATGATTATATGTTGGTAACTATTAAAACAGAGAGTTTCTAAAAATATGGTGACTCCCCACCCCTAAAAGAACATTTGTAGTGATGGTTATGTAAATTTTATGGATCAATGCAATCAAGTGATGCTCTCCTACTAAAGTAGATGTTTGCATGGGTTGTCAGCATGAATGGAAGTTAAATAAATGTGACTTTTGTTTGCTTTCTCAATAAAAGTGTTCCTTTATTTCTAAAGGAAATTTCTTTATTTTTAAGAAATGATTTTTATGTTAGGTTATAATATTGATTGTAAGTATAAAATCTAATATTAATATTTTAAAAACCAATTCACTAATAGTGGACGGGACAGAATTGGCTTGGCCATGAATTATGATTGGCATTTGACTAACCAGTAGTCTTGATCTTTGGCTTCAGAGAGTAATGGGTTCAGAATCTTATGTAGTAACAAAGAAAACTTACTCTACCCAGAAACTCCAGAGCAAGTAAAACTGAAGAAGTTCAGATAAATATTATCCTTAGAATACCTAATGTACTCCTTCCTTTCATAATGTCTTACATGTTTTATTTCATAAGAATAGATTTTCACTTTGCAATCACTTTCATGTTCCCTTTGTTTTGCAAATTATGCTCATTTTAATTCCCCATTGCCTTTACTATGAGATATATTTGTAGTCCTCTATTTTCATTACCTCTCCCCCATCATCTACTTTTGCTCTTGAACCCATGTAGTGGATTTTTTTTTTGTTTGTTTGTTTTGTCATTGTTTTGATTTCAGGTAATGGAAACCTTGCTCTAACATTCCAAAAGTGGAATGGGCTTCCTCACAAGGGAGTGGGTTTCTCTCTACCCTTCTCCACCCCAGAAGTTTTCAAGCAAAAGATCTAAGATCACTAGTCAGATAAGTAAGTTATAACAGAGATTCCTTTCATAAATGAGTTGGACAAAATGTCCATTGTGAATCTTCCGAACAGAAATTAGGTAATTCTGTGACTCTTTGAGTAAACTTTCCACCCTTGAACTTTCAATAATGTCTTATCCAGTAATCACCTTTTTTTTGGCATTAAAGCACTTTTAATGGGTCAAAATTCCCACCCAACTCCCTTAATAGAGAGTCTTTAGTTTGTTTGATCAAGATCAATGTGAACCAAGCATATGATATGGTCTTAAACAAAAACAAAATAATACAAATATAAACCAAAACTACAACTTTAAACTAATTCAGTCCAACATTCAAAAAGCTTCATTCCAAGCTAACCTTCCAGAATTACCATGTTATTTTCCTTCACTTTAACCAAATTGGCCTGATGTTGCCTCCATTTCTTATTCTACCATTTCTGTGCCATGTCTTTGTTCTGGATTTAACAAATATCTGAAATTGTCTTTCCCCCATATCTCTTCCTTTTATCAGTCACTGTGGCCAAAGAATATATCTATACAACAGGTCCCTCTCTTACAAATTAGATCTGGTATCTCCCTATTGTGGCTCTTTATAGTCCAGGGCCAACTGTTTTGTTTGACATTAAAAATTCTTTACAACTTGACTCTAAACTATGTGGAAAGCCTTATTCTACATTTTTCACCAATTTGTAAATATCAGTCCCTTTAAACTTTCCTTTAATATTTTCCTTACAGTCTCTTGTCTTTGTGCTTTTGTACTAGCTATTCCCCATACCTGAAATATACTTCCTAATCTTTTGCTTAGATTTAATTTCCTTGAAAGCTCATGTTAAATTTGGCCTTTGACATGAAGTCATTACTGATTTCTCCCACATATTACAAAATAACTTTGTGTTTATTTTTATATTTTTGTACAATTACATATATATATGTAGATACATTGATTTAAAAAAAAACCTTCCTTTTCATCAAGGCCAAATTAACGTGCCATCTGTAATCAGAGTTTCAGAACTGGAAGAAGTATCAAAAGCTATCTATTCCAATTGATGTCTAAAGAGAGATCTTCACTACAACATTCTAACAATTATCATCCATCAAAATGTTGGCACTGAACTTGATAAGTTATACATAGATGCTTACAAAACTTAATTTTAGAGGTTGGCAAGGAAGGAAAGTCCACATTTTCCTTCTATAGCACTTCTTTAACACAAAAGACTCATCACATCAAAGAAATTCAGAACAAATATAAAATACACATCAGTTATTCTCAAATCTTCCCCATTCTAGGAATTCTTTCCATACTATGCTTGGCAGATAAGCCTTTACAACTTTCTTGTGATGAAATCTCTCTCTGCTTTGTATGATATCTCATTTCATTGTGGGATAATTATATACTGCCTTCAGTTGAGTATGGGCCATGCTTCTTTACAATTTCCATAAATTCCTAATAACTGTACTCTGAAAAACACAAAATAAATTATTTTTCTTAAATGTCCTAAAATAAGATAAAAAATTAATTTAGAATCATAAGGGACCTTAGAAGTCATTGAATCAACCCATTTTCATCTATAGATGAAAAATTGAGACCTGGAGAGTTTAAGTGATTTGTTCAAAGGTCAGATAAGTGGTATCAGAGCTTAGATTTAAATTCATATTATCTGATGCTGAACTCAATACTCTTTCCACTGTACCATGTTGTCTTGAATATTTGAATATTATTGTGATTTTCATATTAATCCTGAGGTATATGCAGTATTCAGAAATTAAGTTGTGAGAGAGTGTAGAGCGCCAGAACTCTGGAAAGGTATACTTGAAACAAGGATACTTACAACAGGGTGTTTACTCAATGTAATTGATGAGATAATGGTTCTCTAGTTCACACTTATACTTAGTAGTTAGTATGGTGATGTAATGGTTCTCTAGTTCACACATACATAGTGTGCTGTAATGATGTAATCATACTGAGGTATTTAAGGGCTGAGAGGACTGGAAATAAAACATTCCATCTATGACCATCCTCCTGGTGGCTCTTCTGTCTCCTGTACTCCTCCACAAAGATCAAGGCTGGTCCTGAGATCCTCCAGAGAGCTAGTCTGGACACTACAAGAGAGGAATGTATTCAGAGAAAGGGAAAAGGAGAAGTGAAATGGTGCAAATTATCACCATAAAAAAAAAAAAGGAGACAAGGAAAAGCTTTCACAGAGGAGGGGAAGAAGTGAGTGAACATTCTCTCACAAAATGGCTCATTGGGAAATAACATACATAGTCCATAGGAATATAGAAATTTATCTTACCCTGAAGGAAAATAGGAAGAGAATAGGATATGAGAAGGAGGGAGGGAGAAAAAGAGAGAGTATATTGGAGAGGAAGTGGTCAGTAGCAAAGCACTTTTGAGGAAGGACGGGGGTAAGGAGGGAGAGAATAAATGGGGGCAAATATAGTTGGCAATAATAATTGTAAAAAGATGCTGAAGCAAATTTTTCTAATAGAATATTATTGTTCTCTGAAAAATAATGAGCAGGACACTATCAGGAAAAAAAAACCTGGAAAGGCCTCCATGAACAAAGTGAAATATACCGAGTACAAAATTATAGCAACATTCTGGGATGTCCAGCTGTAAATGATTTAGTCATTCTCAGTAGTACAATCATATGCACCTATCCTGAAGACTTATGATGAAAAATCATATCTATACCCAGAGAAGGAACTGGTCAAGTCTGAATATAGATCAAAGCATTGTCTATTATTCTTTCTATCTCTCTGTTTATTTTTAACAATTTTTTTTTGAGGATTTTTATTTTCATTGGGTAGGAAGATCTATATTTTCTTTCACAACTTGACTGTTACAGAAATGTTTGCTTAACTTTACATGTGGTTTCTTAATTTTGCATGGGGATAAGGGAGAAAAACTAGAATTCAGAAATTTTAAAAACAAATGTAAAAGTTCTTTTGAATATAACTGAGAGAAATATTAAATAAATTCAAAAAAATAAAGATATCTTGGAAAGGCCTCAGAAAGAAAAAATAAAAAAAAAATACAAAATACTTCATGGGAAAAACAACCAATTTAAAAAATAGATTAAAAAGAGATAATTTAAGTATATTTGCAGTACCTAAAAAATGATCCAAAAGGCATGGATTAGGGGCAGCTGGGGGCACAGTAGATAGAGTGCCAGCCCTGAAATTGGGAAGACTTGAGTTTAAATCTGGTCTCAGACAGTTAACACTTCCTAGTTGTGTGACCCTAGCTGTGTAACCCTGATTGTCTCAGAGAAAAAAAGCATAGATTACATTTTTTCAAAAAAGTCATCAAGGAAAATTACCTTGATGTCCTAGAATTAGAGAGTAAAACACTCATTGAATGAATCCCCTAATCATTTCCTGAAAGAGACCCCAAAACAAAAACTCCAAGGAAGATTGTAGCTAAATTTCAGAATTATCAAGTTAAGAAGAAAGTACTATAAGCAGTAAGAAAGAAACAATTCAACTAGTAAGGAACCACAGTCAGGATTACCCAGGATTTAGGAACTTCTACAATAAAAGATCATAGTGCCTGAAATATGATATTCCAGAAGGCAAAAGAGCTTGAACTACAATAAAGAATCAACTACCCAGGAAAAGTGAGCACACTCAAGAGAAAACATGGACATTCAATGAAATAGGGAGTTTCAATCATTTCTAATGAAAAGACCAAAACAAAACAAAAAAATCTGAAGTTCAAATACAAGACTCAATGGAAAAATTAAAAGGAAAACAGAAAAGAAAACATGTTGCTTAAATGTTAAGCTGTTTATATCTTTACCTGAAAATATGATATGTCTAACTCTTGAGAACTGTATCCTTATTAATGCAGTTAAAAGGATTATACACAGACATAGTGTGTGGGTTTAAGTTGACTTTGATATGATGATATAAAAAAGAAATTAAGGGTTGGAGAAAAGGATTGTGCTGGGAGGGAAGGAAAGTAGGCATAAAATGTGGTAAATTACAGGAAGAGGCATAAAGACCTAATACTGTAGGAGGAAACAAGAGAAGGGAGATAAGCATTGCCTAAACCATAATTTCATCAGATTTAGCTCAAGAAGGAGTAACATACACTTAGTTGAGTAGAGAAATGTATCTTGTCCTATAGAAAAGAAGAAAGGAAAAGTTCTGCCTTCTGGAACATGGTATCCCAGGCCCTCCAATCATTTATTATAAAAGCTGCCAGAGGTTACAAAGGGTTATCCTGACTGTTGCTCTTTGATACTTGCATTGTTTTTGTCTGGAAGTTTGTAGTATTATTTCCTTGAGATTATAGTTTTGCAGTTTCACAAAAATGTCCCTTGCGGTTTTCCTTGTGGGATCTCTTTCCCAAGGCAATCAATAGATTCTTTCAATGAGTTTTTCCCCCTCTTTTTCTAGAAAATTGGGGGAGTTTTCCTTAATGACTTGCTATCCAGGCTCTTTTTGGGGGGTCATGGCCTTCAAGTAGGCCAATAATTTTTATTTTGTGTCTTCTGGATCTATTTTCCATCTCAGCTATTTTGCCAATGAGGTATTTCACATTTTTTTCCCCATTTTTGATCCTTTTTAGTTTGGCTGATTCTTGCTATCTCTCAAAGTAATTTACTTCGATTTGCCTTACTTTTGCCTTACTTTTTATTATGTGATTTTCTTCCATTATCTTTTGAATCTCTATTTCACTTGCTTAATTCTACTTTTTCAGGAGTTATTTTCTTTTGAAAATTTTTCCCTTCCTATTCCAAGCTGTTGACTTTCTCATGCATACCTCCCATTTCTTTTTCTCATTTTTTCTTCTTCCTCTTTGATTTGCTTTTTGAAGTCTTTTATGAGCATCTCCAAGAAGCTTGTTTGGGTTTGAGATCAATTCATATCACTCTTTGAGATTTCTTCTGTAGACATTCTGTTCTCTGAGTTTGTGTTTTGGTCTGTCCTGTCACCATAGTCACTTTCTATGGTCAAAGTTCTTTTCTTTTTCTTGCTCATTTTCTTTTCTTTTCTTCTGGTATTTCCTCTTTTTCTTACTTTTAAGGTTGAACTTTGCTGTTGGGATTAAAAAGGAGGTGCTATCCCAAGCTTCCTGTGCAGCTCTGAGACTTGGCTTTGAGCACAGGGTCCCCTTGTATTTGTAAGGTTTAGCTTTGTCTGCTCTGTTCAACAAACAGCCTAGTTCCCATAATTTGCCTTCTGAGATGGGACTGGAAACTGTCCCACTGATTTGCTCCTCTACTGAACCTTGATTGAGTGTCTTATTTGATGATTTGCTGTTCCCCTCTCACCGACTTTCCCAGAGTCTATTTGACCTAGGCTGAATATCATTTTCACCCCAGTGAGACTGACCCTTCTTGAAGTTTTTTTCAGTGTATCTTGAGCTGGAGAGGGGGTTTCATTCTGTCAGACCCTGTTTGGAGGCTTGGTTTCATCTGGCTTTGGAGGAAAACTGAGAGAGCTCAAGTACTTTTCAGACTTTAGTCCACCATCTTGGCTCTCCTCTTTTTGAGTCTTGAATTATTTCTCCTTGCTACATTTTTCAGACAAGTTGCCCACATCATCCAAGGAGATGTTCCATATTTTCTTCTATTTTTTCCTTCTTTTGATTTCCTTTTATCATTTCTTGATATATCATGGAGTCATTAGCTTTCATTTGCCCAATTCTAAATTTAAGGTGTTCTTTTACTTCACTAAAATTTTGATATCTTTTTCGCCCATATTATCAATTCTTTTTTCATAATTTTCTTGGATAGATCTGCTTTTACTTCCTCCCCCCATTTGCCCCTCTCCAACTCTAAATTAAAAAAAAAAACATTTTTGTTCTTTTTTTTTTTCTTTAGTTCTTTTTCACTGTAGGAGCATGCATAGGGATAAAGATTATAACTGTCTTTTCTTTCCTTCTGTGATCACAATCACACATCTAAGTTTCTGGAATATGGTTGTATTGAGTATTCAGCTAAGACCTTATCCTCTGTCATTGTCATTCCTTTCTATACTGGATCTGTATTTAGATCTTTACCTAAAAACAAATGATAGATAATGGAGCTATTTTAATAGAACATTAAGTTGGATTCAAATGAATCACTGTGCTTATTCTTATGAATATTCCTTTTTAAAGTGCTTAATGCAATTTATCCACGCCTACTGATCCTGTACAACCCTTATTCATTCCTGGCCATAAGCAAGCTTTCTACAGAAAATCTACTCAATGTACTGCCCTAACTTCATGAAAATATCATTGTGGGATGCTTCATCTTGTCTCATGTTCCTCATTTGACTCTTTTTTTTCCACCTGTTTCTTTGAACACATCTTTTATTTAAATTTCCCCACATAATTCCTTGTTTATATTGTCAGTCAGTTAGTTAACAATTATTTAATTTCTACTAATATGCCAAACACTATTTAAAAAAAGAAGTAAAAGGAGTTAAAAGAAAGCCCCATCTCATTTATGTAGAAGGATGAGGTCAATTTTAGACATGTAGATATTTTAAGAAAATTATTTGAAAAAACAAAGGAAGAAGAAAAGAAAAACAGAAAAGAAATTTAAAACAAAACAAAGCAAAACAAAAGAGAACATAGTCATGTGTCCAGCAGAATATCAGGGAGGATTCAAAATATATAACAACAAATTACCAGATCAAAAGTATATTAGTAGAAAATTTATATTCATGAATGACCATTTTTCTTTACTTCCTTGTAAATTGTCCTTTGGTTCTCTGCTGCTTAAATTATTTACTTTATTCTTTTTTTTTCTTTTTATTCCCTTCCACCACTCTTACACACACACACACACACACACACACACACACACACACACACATATAAACAAATATGGAAATTTTTCTGTTAAATTCAGGTTTGATAGAAAGTCCTGAAAATCTGTGAGCTCATTGAACGTCCATTTTTTTCCAATCAGGATTATATATATTTTTTTCTGGATATGATATTTTTGGCTATAAACCTAGTTCTCTTAATTGCCAGTCGATATTATTCCAGGACCTGCATTCTTTTATTGTATCTGCTGATAAGTCTTGTACATTTCTAATTGTAGCTCCCACATATCAAATTGTTTTTTTTTTTTTTTCTTGTTTGTTGCAAAATTTTCTCTTTTATCTGAGGGTTTCAAAATTTAGCAATAATATTCCTGTGTGTTTTTCAAGTAGGATCTCTTTGAGGTGGTGATCAGTGAATTTTTTTTCTATGTCTAATTTCCCCTCATCTTCTCTCACTCTAGGACAATTTTCTTGGATTATTTCATGCATTATTTTGTCAAGGTTCTCTTTTTGGTCAGAACTTTTTAGCAGTCCAATTATTCTTATATTTTCTCTTCTTGATCTATTCTCCAGATTTGGCATTTTCTTATAAGATGTTTCACATTCTGTTCTCTATTTTCTCATTCTTTAAAATGCTTTGTTATTTCTTAGTCTCTAATACCTTCAGTGGCTTCACCTTGCTCAATTCTAATTTTCAAAGCACTATTTTCATATTTGAGACCCTGTACCTCTCTTTCTAGTTAGTAAACTTTTGTATAATATTCTTGTTTTTCTTAGAAGGATTTAATTTTTTTCTTTAATTTTTCCTCAACATTGATCATTTGATTTTTAAATTCTTTTTTGAGCTCTTCTATAAATTATAGCTCCTCAATAAATAATTTTCAAATCATTATTTTCATATTTGAGATTGTACCTCTCTTTCTAGTTCGTTAACTTTTGTATAATATTCTTGTTTTTCTTGGATGGGTTTAATTTTTTTCTTTAATTTTTCCTCAACATTGATCATTTGATTTTTAAATTCTTTTTGAGCTCCTCTATAAATTCTCTCTGGGCAGGGAATCATTTCACATTATTCTTTGAAATAGAAACTTTATTTTACTAAAATGTCCTCCTCTGAAGATGAAGATCAGTCTTTCCTATTCCCATAATATGTTTCAATGGTGGGGTTCTTCTTCGCTGATTTATTTTCTTTTAATAAAAGGTATTATTATAAGCATTTTTAATTATCAGGTAGGAGGATGGTGCCTCAAGCTTCTCTTCAGTTTTGCATCCTTACCAGGAACCCCAAAGAAAGAGTTCCAACATCTTGCAAGTAACCACAGCCTGCTGTTTCTGCACTTACATGAGGCTGGTTCTTTCTGGCCCAGGGGTGCAACCACAGCTGGGCCAAGCATTACAATCAGTCAATCTTTCCTGATTCAAACCCTGACTCCCCAAACAGTCTGGAAGATTAATGTCTCTGTGGTTCCTGCTGAGGTTTCAGCCGCACCCAGCTAGCCAAGAGGATACCCATTTGATGTTTCTATGGAGTTAACCCAGAGATGTTTGCACTCAAACAGGTTAATCCCCAGCTCAGAACTTTTCTTCAGATATCAATTTAAGAACCCCTGTTCTTACCCAAAATCTTGATTTTTCATTAATCTATGTTCTCCCTGAAACACAAATTTGTTTTATTTGTGGGAGAAATCGGGATAGTACCACAAAGGGATGGCATGTCCTCTCTACCATTGAATCAGCAGGACAGAAAGAATTGCTAGCCAGTTAAAATTCTGCATACTTTAGCACATTTTCATTGCCTTTTTCAAAATATATTATTCCCTGGGTGTGCTACGAACATTCGAAGCACGTTCATCTCTAATTCACAGGTCATCTGAAATGAAGAGAGTGCCTGCTGTTGATTGCAGTAGCAGTTTACGCTGTGGTGGCAGATACAGGGCATTAGGGGAGGGATTCCTTCAGATATTTCTTTCACTCTCCTCATTTTATATTCTTATTCTGACTTCGGTTTCACCTTCTTTCTTAATGCTTATGGTTTCAATTGAACTTTGAACTTGGGCATATAGCAAACATCTGTTTTTTGATGTTCCCTAAGGATTTCATAATTTGCACATTCTAAATATACATGAAAATGACTGTCCTTTTGAAACCTGAGAACTTTGAGGATTCTTTTTTTTTTCCTTCAGATATAATTTATCTGTCAATATTTTTATGCTAGATAAAAACTTTTCTCCAGTCAAAGACTAGAAAACTAAGTGAGCCTTCAATTTCACATCTAACTTTTTGAAAGCCTAAGATATGCAATTTCCCATCTCATATGATGATTTTTCAGGGCAAGTATCCTCAGCCAGAATGGTTAGGGCTGGGATGCCACAAGAGTTGAAAACAAAACAAAAATATATCAGCAATCTGGGAATGCACATACTGCTCCAATATTGAAAATCCATGGTTTTTTGGATAATTGCTCATCCCAATCCTGTGCAAAAATCAAACCCTCTGAATCTATTTTTCTGAGGCCTTTAGATCACTCACAGAACACATGGCATCCATATATGGCTGTTATGCTACAACAGACAAAATTCAAATCCAAACTTTCTTCTAGACTATAATTATTCCACAAACCTAGATATTTTCATGATCAATGAAACACTTGTTTCAACAAAAGGAAGTGAAAATCAAGAAAGACAATGTTTCTCAATCTAAATTTTCAAGCATCCCATGAACTATGTACATGACTACAAAGAGGAAGATATTTATTTAAAATCAAAATTAATTATCTCCTTATTTACATAGATTCAGGAAGAATCAGAAAATAGTAAAGTTAGGCAGGATTCTCTATGTTTTTTAGTTCAACCACTATGAAACTTTCACAAGTAGTCATACAGCTACTACTAAAGCAGATTCTCTGAAAAGAAAACTTGGCACTTTAGCAATCAGGCTATTCTACTTTGGGACAATCTCTAATTATTTGAAATTTTTCTGTGGTATCAAATGGAATCTATCCTCTGTAACTTTTAACTACTGCTCCTGACTTTCTCCTCTGGATTGTTCAATTGTCTCAGTCATGTGCAATTCTTTGTGATTCCATCTTTGTGATCCCATGGCATTTCTTGGCAAAGATATTGGGATATTTTGTTGTTTCCTTCTCCAATTCATTTTATATATGAGGAAACTATAGCAAATTGAGTTAAATCATTTCTCTAGAGTCACATAACTAGTAAATATCTGAGACCAAATTTGAACTCAGGAAGATGAATCTTCCTGACTCCAGGCCTGGCACTCTATCAGTTAAACTACCTGAGTGCCCTTTCTGAATAACAGAATCTAAATGTTTAGTATATGAGAACCATATCATTCAAACATTGCAAATATGTTAAATCTGGAAAATAGTATTCTAGAGAGGAATGGGGTCAAAACATACACTACACAGATGATTATTTTCACAATAAACATTAACAATGCATTTAAAACATTATATAAACTCAAGATTTTTGTGATTATAACTTATGAATAACTGAGGCAGCATTTATTTTGCAACACGGCTAATGAGTTTGAGTCAAACAATTGTTTCATTGAGTGGAGCAAAAAGAGGTTAAAGAAATTAATGTTGTAGTAACTGAAAGGAAAATTTGATTGTTTCAATTAATTTTTCACTTTATAGCCAGTTAACAGCATAAGATTAGATATTCAGTGTGATGACTGCATATTTTAAAATCAGCCAGAGTCAAGAATTCAGGTTAAGGGAAAATCTTCAATCTTTATTCTCAGTAGAGGTGAAGAAGGATCAGAGATGAAGGGGGATCGGAGGTGAAAGGGGATCGGAGGTGAAGGGGGGATCACACAATGTGTGCAGTTGCAACAGGAAGCCAGCCAGCAGTTTCTCCCCACCTCTCTTCCTGCTCTTCTGCCTCCACCCACCAAAATTGTCATTTCCTATACAACACATCAGGACTTGCACAAAGAGTGGGCGGGGGCCATTCTTTCTCCAAGCATATATTTTAATAGAGTACGGTCCAATTACTATTTAGCCTCACATGCTTGGGACCACATTGCATCATCTCAAACTTCAGCCCATTACAATTCAGATTCAGAAGAAATTTTAAAAGTCATCCAAATCAATTCTTTCATTTGTAAAATGGGAGAAAAGAAACTGGGAAATTTATAGACAACAGGAATCTTACCCAAGATAATACAGGGAAGCAAACTGAAAATCCAAGAGGTCTGACTATAAATGTACCTTTACTTATCTTAACCTAGCTTGGCCAAAGAATAATTATAAAAATCATTTCTTTATTTTTTGCTCATGTAAAGTCAATATAGCGTCTGAGCAGTATCCTGGACCAATATCAGAAATATATGAGTTTAAATTTATTTCTGCCATTTTTTGACTCTAAAACCCATCGCTCTTTAATCTCTGTGTACTTTAGAAAAATCCTAATAGATTATCTACTAATCTTTGCTGAGACAGATGAAATTGCAAATCCTTCTCTGTCATGCTTATGTAAAGGACAAAATTCATTGTGTTAATTGTTGAGTAAAAAACTAGTTTAACAAATAAATAATAACTTTAATATATAAACTAATAATATAAATATACATATATATATATAATAAATATAAACTAATTACATAAAGTACATCAAGGATTGTTATGTAAGATACAGAAAAAAAATAAAATGGAATGATGTTTTCCTGGTACTATTTGGGTAAAGGGTGGTTCCATTATTTTATGTAGGAAAAAAAATAATTAAGCAACACTTAACGCATATTATTTGAACTTCAAAATTCTGTGAGATGAATATTACAGAAAATATTTTCCCATTTTACTGAGAAATATTAGGTTCTAAAAATTTCACTGAAATAACTGAATTAACAAACAAAAAAAAAATAGAATTAGAGCATAGTAATAGTTGAACCTCGGTTTTCTTGACTGCAACTTTATCATCAAATCCAACTTTTGCATCTTAATCCCCACATTATAGACTTCTTCTAAAAGAAAAAGAAATAACCCCTATGTCATATAACAGATGGATTCCAATGTAAGTAGTAAGTCAACCCTGTATACTTTTGTTTCAGGAAGCATATATAGAAGAGATAAGACTTGAAGGACAGGGGAATGTCCTACTGTGTTTTCCAGAGTCTGAAAGGTGAGTGACACAATTATGTTATAAGTTTCTGTCTAATTGAAAGTCTGACATGAAGTCCCAGAATTAATCTCTAGTAAGCTTCTAGGTAGAAGAGTCTTCCTTAAATATAACCAAAAATTTATCCTGTTGCCACAAAAGTTTTATTTTTTCTCATTTAATATTTCTCAAAGGTTTATGTTTATAGACTATATTACCCTGACTTCTGAAAGTTGAGTTGGGTGGCATGTTAGGCATTCCTTGTTTAAATGATTTAAGTCAAAAGAGAACAAGGGACAGATAGCATTAGTCAAATGTTATTTTGCTTCTATGTTCTCTTTCAAAGATCATGATATTTGGCTTGTGATATAACAAAAAAGGAAAATGGACAGTTGACAATCAAGATAATTAGAGAATAAATAAGAAAGTATCATTAATTTAGGCCCAGAAAATTATATCCTAGAGTATTTGAAGGTTCATGGATGGCTGCAATTTTTTTTAATTTTCAAAATCTATGGAAGGATAATTTTTCAACATTGACCCTTCAAAAACATTGTGTTCCAAATTCCCTCCCCTTATCTCCACCCTTTCCCCTAGGTGCACATAATCCAATATATGTTAAATATGGTTAAAATGTGTGTTAAATCAAATATAGGCATACATATTAATACAATTATTTTGCTGTCCAAGAAAAATTCAAACAGTAAAAAAAAAGAGAGAGAGAGAGAGAAAGAGAGAGAGAGAGAGAGAGAAAACTCAAGCAAAACACAACAAAAAGAGTGAATAAGTTATGTCATTATCTACCCTCAGCTCTTACATTTCTCTCCTTAGATGCAGATGACTCTCTTCATCACAAAATCATTGGAATTGGCTTGAATCATCTCATTGTTGGAAAGAGCCACATCCAATTCTAATCATCATGTAATTTTGTTGTTATTGTGTACAATGATCACGTGTTTCTGATCATTTCACTTAGGCCCAGTTCATATAAGTCTCTCCAGGCTTCTCTGAAATCATCGTGCTGATGGTTTTGTATAAGACAATAATATCCCATAACATTCATATATCATAAATTATTCAGCCATTTTCCAATTGATGGGCATCCACTCAGATTCCAGTTTCTTGTCACTTACAAAAAGGGCTGCCCCAAACAGTTTTGCATATGTGGGTTCCTTTCCCTACTTTAAGATCTCTTTAGGATATAAGCTCAGTAGAAACACTGCTAGATCAAAAGTTATGCAAAGTTTGATAAGCAGTTCAAATTGCTCTCCAGAATGGTTGGATCAGTTCACAACTCCACCAACAACGTATTAGTTTTCCAGTTTTCCTACATACTCTACAACACTTGCCATTATCTTTTCCTGTCATTTCACTCAATCTGAAAGGTGGATAGTGGTACTTCAAAGTTATTTTAATTTACATTTCTCTAATCAATAGTGATTAAGAGCACATTTTCATGATTAGAAATAGGTTCCATTTCCCCATCTAAAATTTGTCTGTTCATATCATTTTATGGTTTATCAATTGGAGAATGGCTTGAAATCTTAAAAAAATGAGTCAATTTCCTATATATTTTAGAAATGAGGTTTGTAAGGTTCTGGTTCAGTTTTCTGGAAGTCTTTGGACTAGCCTTTGTTTTAGCAGAGTAATCACCCCAAGAATACCAAAATGCTTTATTGTCTCCTTCACAGTCTGTCTCCTTGCCTGGGGCTCTGCTAGCTTTTTGGAGGCCCTGCAGACTGGCCTTAGTCTCAGTGGAGGAAGCAGGAGGACAAGCCAGCCACCACAGTATTGGGAGATGGAATGAATGTCTCTCCTTGGCTCCAAGATCTTGAGCTCCAGCCTCCAGTACTCTGTCTTCTCCGAGTCTGTGTCCAAGTCCTCTCTAGGTGTGACTCTGACCTCTTAAATACTCTATTACAATTAAATCCATTCATCATACTGAGTATAAGCCAATCATTATATCCCTAGGAACCATTATTTGTTGTAAGACTAATTCAATCATACTGAAGTGGAGAACTATTAATTACCACATTAAACTAGATAATCATTGTCTTATCAATTCTACTGAGTTAACACCTTGTGAGAACCTTTTTTTCAAGTACACAGTTCTGGCCTACATCTCCCACTTTCTTTTGTTGTAGAACATAGGTGGTAACTGCCTCAGTGGGAGGTAAGAACCCCATAAAGAAGGTAATCATGTCTTTCCTGACTTCTCAGAAAAAGGGTGGGATGAAAACACCAAAAAAAGGAGGTGATCATGCCCTCCCCGATGTCGCAGGAAAGAAGATGGAAACAACAAAGGAAGATGGGGAGTCAAATCACATTAGTGGGTTTCTGAAGGGTCTCACTTGAAACAGATAAACATAAATCCATCAATGTTGGAGGTGTTACATAAGCACATAGCAATATAGCACAGGCTACTTGTGATGTTACAAACAACATGAATCAATATGAGGAATTGTACATGTCCATAAGTCCTAGAAATAGTCCAAAACCAATGTATTGTCCATTACTTCATGTGTCAGGGAATCCAATGGTTCTTGCAGATTTTGAAGTTGTGTATCAGTCTTATCATGTCTCAAGGAATCCAATGATTTCTGCTGGTTTTGAAGTTCTGTAACAATCTTATCAACAATTTTTCATCTCAGGGTATGAAATGATTCCTGCAGGTTTTGAAGTTCTGTAACAGTCTCATTATCAGCCATGCTCTTTTAGTGTCAGATGTTTCCTATCAAACTCCCAAAAAACTATTTTACAGATCTAGAAAAAACATAACAGAGTTCATCTGGAAGAATAAAAACTCAAGAATTTCAAAAGTAGTAATGGAAAAAATGCAAATGAAGGTGACAGCTGTAGCAAATCTAAATCTGTATTAAAAAAAAAAAAAACAACAGTGGTGTTCAAAACCATTTGATACTGGCTAAGTAATAGAGTTGAATAGCTTAGGTAATAGGTCGGTAGAATAGGTTCACAGGACAAAATAATTAGTGACTATAGTAATCTAGTGTTTGACAAAATCAAAGACCCCAGCTTTTGAGACAAAAACTTTGACAAAAACTGCTTGTAAAGTTTGAAACTAGAATGGCAGAAACTAAGCATTGACCCACACCTTATACCATATACAAAGATAAATTCAAAAGGAGTTCATGATTTATTCATAAAGAGTGACATTATAAGCAAATTATAAGAACAAAAGATAGTTTACCTCTGAGATTTGTGGAATATGGGGTCAAAGAATTGGAGTTCTTTATTGAATATAAAATAGATAATTTTGATTATATTAAGTTAAAAAGTTTTTGTACATACAAAACTAACACACACAAGATTAGAAGGGAAAAAATAAATTGGGAAAACCTTTTTACATTCAAGGATTCTGATACAGGCCTCATTTCTAAGATATATAGAAAATTGATTCAAATTTATTTTTTCTTTCTTTTTTTAAATTATAACTTTTTATTGACAGTACATATGCATGGGTAATTTTTTTTACAACATTATCCCTTGTACTTACTTCTGTTCTGATTTGGTTGCAAAGTAAATTCCTTTGTTTTTTTGAATATCATATACCTTGTCTTCCAATCTTTTTCAAAGTTTATTCAGAAGAACAAAAAGTCAAGAATTTCAAGGGAATTAATGAAAATATGTAAATGAAGTTGACTTAGTGTATCATATCTAAAACTATATTAAAAAGCAGCAGTTATCAAAACCATATGGTACTGGCTAAGAAATAGAGTAGTCAATCAGTGGAATAGATTAGGTTCACAGGAAAAATTGTCAATAACTATAGTAATCTAGTATTTGACAAACCCAAAACCCCCAGCTTTTGGGATAAGAACTCACTATTTGACAAAAATTGCTGGGAAAATTGGGAAAGTAGTATTGCAGAAACTAGGCATTGACGAACACCTAACACTCTTATAGCTAGATAAGGTAAAAATGGGTTCATAATTTCACATAAAGAGTGATAGTATAAGCAAATTAGGAGAGCAAGGAATAGTTTATCTGTCTGATCTTTAGAGAAGGAAGGAATTTACAAAGTAACAAGAGAACATTATGAAAAGTACAAATGAAACCAATGCAGCCAAGACCACAAGGGAAGCCAAAAGCTGGGAAACAATTTTACAGCTAGTCGTTCTGATAAAGACCTCATTTTTCTAGCAACAAAAAGACTATGTGACGATCAATTCTGATGGATGTGGCTCTCTTCAACAATGAGAAGATTGAAACCAGTTCTTCTTGTTCAGTGATGAAGAGAGCCATCTATACCCAGAGAGAGAACCGTGAGAACAAAGTATGAAACACAACATAGTATTCTCACTGTTATTTGCTTGCATTTTGTTTTCTTTCTCAATTTTTCTTTTCCTTCCTTCTTGATCAGATTTTTTTCTTCAGCAATATAGCTGTATAAATATGTATACATATATTGGGTTTAGCATGTCTTTCAACATATTTAACATGTATTGGACCACCTGCCAGCTAGGGGATGGGATGGGGGAAGGAGGGGAAAATTTGGAATGTAGGGTTTTGCAAAGATCAGTGTTGGAAAAATTACCTATGCATATGCTTTGTAAATAAAAAAATATGTAAATTTTTTAAAAGATCTCATTTTTCAAATTTATAAGAATATAATTAATTCCTCAATTGATTAATGTTCAAAGAATATGAACACAAAGTTTTCAAATAAAGAAATTAATGTTATTTATAATCAAATGAAAAATATGTCCTGTCAGTATTGATAAGAGAGATGCAAATTAAAACAATTTTTAATCATCACCTCACACCTCTCTGAATGGCTGAAATGACAGAACAAAAAAGTGATAAATGTTGAAAAGAAAAACTGGGACACTGATGGCCTGTTGGAAAAGATGTGAACTGCTCTAAACATTCTGGAGAGTAACTAGAACTATTCCCAAATAGCAAGAAAATTTTGCATACTCTTGATCTCTTGTGTGACTACTAGTTCTGCAACCCAAAGAGATCATAGGAGGGAAAGGACCCACATTTACAAGCAGCTTTCTTTATGATGGCATTGATTTGGACATTGAGAAGATGCTTATCAATTGTGGAATGGTATATGAATGTAATGGAATAATATTGCTGTATAAGAAATGATAAGTAGGTAGATTTCAGAAAAGCTGGGAAAGATTTGCATGAATTAATGGTGAGCAAAGTGACCAGAACCAGAAGAACACTGTAACAGTAATAGAACGATTGTGTGATGATCAATTATTATATACTTAGTTCTTCTCAACAATATAGTGATCTAAGACAATTCCAATAGGCTTGTGATAGAAAATGTTATTCTCATACAGAGAAAGAACTATGGAATCTGAATGCAGATCAACACATATTGTTTTCACTTGTTTTTTCCTGTTTTTTCCCTTTTGTTCTGATTTTTTCTTTAACAACATAATTAATCTGAAAATATTTTAACTTGATTGTACACATATAACCTGTATCACCTTGCTTGTTATCTTGTGTGGAGGGAAGGACAAAGAAGGAGAAAAATTTGAAACTCAGTATTTTACAAAAATAAATGTCAAAAACTATCTTTACATGAAATTGGAAAAAAATGAAATACTAACAAATGAGAAAAATACAACAAAGTCACAGAAGTCAGATTCTTAATCAAAGTTTCACCTAACCTAGGTCCAGAATATTATTTTTTTTTTTTGGTAACAGCAACATCCTATATCACAGGATAACAACAAATACAATCTGACCCATCTCAGTACTACAGTTTGCAGTATGACTACTTCATAAACATCATTGTTAGCCTTCCCATATTACAAGGAGAATAAATATTTATGTTTCTTTGGAAAAATTTCTTAGAAAGTATGGCATATATTTTTTTTAAATAGAGAGAAGTATTCCATTACTGGGATGGGCATCTTTCTTCAGGGGAAAGTCAATGGAATTAAACACAATGACTAATCAAAGTTTTCTACCATTCTTTATTTGTCAGCAAATTTCATCTAGTAAACTTTAACTAACTGCATACATTATGTTGCTAGTTTTGTCCAATACAAAGTAGTAAGAATGAGTCTCTGCCAGAGGAAGGCTATCAACTTACATGGACAATTTATGGGATTTCATGTGCCAGCTTTTGTGAAATTTGGCAATAAGCCTAAAATAACATAGACTAAACATTGAGCTAAAAATTCAAGCAATGTAATTCATTAGAGACTATCCAACTTCTTATTTGGTGAAGTAGCAGCTTTTCCCTAATATCCCTTTGTTTGAATAATATGAACAGCCGGCACAAAGAGTGTCCCTCTAAGAATCCAAGTTCTTTGATCTCCAAAGAACACAAATGAACAATAAATTATTGAGTTTTAATCTTGATCTGCATCAGAACAGATATTCTTCACATGTTTGATGCACCTGTTTTCCCAGACTTGGGGGGGGGGAGGGTAAGCGCTTTTAAAGAATGTAACAAAATGAAGAAACACATTTGCTTCAACAAAATTACTAGACTACTTAGAAAACTATATACGGATAAATGGATAGATAGATATTGTTGTTGTTCATGTGTTTCAGTCATATCTGACTCTTTGTTATCCTACTTGTATTTTCATGACAAAGATTTCCTTCACCAGATCATTTTACAGATAAAATCCAAGGCAAACAAGATTAAATCAATTGCCAATGATCATGCAATTAAAATCTGAAGAAGGATTTGAACTTGGGTCTTTCTGACTCCAGTTCTAGTACTGTAGGCACTATGTCACCTAACTGTCCATATATAGAAGGAATCAAATCCAGAGATATCTGTTGAACAAACACTATGTGAAAGGATCCCAAAGATAGAGAAAAGCAAATCAGTGCAAAAATCTAAACTATTTTTGAAAATGAAAAGAAGATATACCCCATACCAAAAAAAAAATCAAAATCAGTAAATGATTTAAGTATAGAGAATGAAATTATAAGCATATTAAGAGAATAAGGGATAATTTACCTATCTGATCTCTGGAATAGGGAGGAATCTATGGCCAAATAAGAAACTAGACAACATTATGAAAAGCAAAATGGACAACTTTTATTACATTAAATTAAAAAGGATTTGCAAAAACAAAAGCAACATAGTCACGATTAGAAGTGATACCAGGAAACTGCTTGAGCTCTCCCATTTCCCCTTGATAACCACATGAAACAAAGCCTATAAACAGAGATGGATAGGATGAAACAACTCTCCGGCTCAAGATAGATTGGAAAGACTTCAAGAAAGATCATTTTCACTGGGGGGAAAGAGGTGTTCAGCCCAGCTCAGAAAGAGTTTGGGAAAGCCAGTGAAAGGGTCCCAACCATAGCAAATCAGTCCTGTCTCAGTAGAAGAACAGATAAGTAGGACAGTCCCTGCCCAAGCTCAGAAGACAAATTCTGGGAAAGCAGGGTGTTTCCTGGAAAGAGCAGATAAAGCCACTTTCAATTGTGAGAAAAAAAAAAAAAAAAAACACCCAACACAAAGGACCTATGTAATCAAAGTCAAGAGCTGCCCAGGAAGCTTGAGACAGCACCACCCTTTTACCCCAGGAACAGAGATCAAACTTAAAAGTCACAAAAGAGGAAATACAAAAAGAAAAGAAAAGAAGATGAGCAAGAAACCAAAAAGAATTTTGACAACAGAAAGCTACTATAGTGACAGGAAAGATCAAAATACCAAAGCAGATAAGGACAAAATGTCCACAGAAGAAATCTCAAAGAGTGATATGAATTGATCTCAGGTCCAGAGAGACTTCCTGGAAGTGCTCATAAAAGATATCAAAAAGCAAATAAGAGAGATAGAAGAAAAATGAGAAAAGAAACAACAGGTATGTGAGAGAATAAACAGTTTGGAAAAGGAAGCAATTCCTTAAAAATACAATTGGTCAAATGGAAAAAAAAATCCACTAAAGAAATTAATTCCTTAAAAAACAAAATAGGCCAAATTAAAAAAAAAAATCTGCTATAGAAAACAATACCTTGAAAAGTAGAATTAATTGAATGGAAAGAAATGCAAAAAGCTAACTGAAGAAAACCAAACATTAAAAACTACAATAGGGCAAATGGAAGTTAATGACTCTATGAGATATCAGGAATCAGTCAAACAAACTAAAAGGAATAAAAAAAAAATTAAAAAAAATATAAAACACCTCTTTAGAAAAGTAGTGAACCTAGAAAATAGATCCAAGAATTTAACATATATTTTAGCATATTTAACGTGTATTGGACTTCCTGCCATCTAGGGGAGGGGTGGAGGGAGGGAGGGAAAAATTTAGAACAGAAGGTTTTGCAAGAGTTATTGTTGAAAAATTATCCATGCAAATGTTTTGTAAATAAAAAGTTTTAATAAAAAAAAAAAAGAAAGAAAATAGATCCAAGAGAGACAATTTAAAATTTATTGGTTTGCCTAAAAGGAAAGACAAAAGAAAAAAATAATAACCTGGATAACATTATTCAAGAGATCATCAAGGAACACTGAATTGATATACTAGAACCACGGAGTGAAATAGTCATTGAAAGAATCCATCAATTACCTAGAGGAAGAAATTGCACAAAGAAAACCCCAAGGAACATTTTTGCAGAAGTCCAAAATTATAATGTCCAGGAAAAATATTGCATGCTGCCAGACAAAAGCAATTCAAATATAATGAGCAACAGTCAGGATTATCCAAGTTCTGGCAAGGTCTGCAACAGAGTCTCAGAGGGTCAGAAATAACATATTCTGGGTGAAAACAACCTGGGTTTACAACAAAGAATTAACTACCCAAAGAGACTTTTATGCTTCAAATGAAACAAAAAAGAAGGGGTGGCAATTCTGATTTCAGAATCTACTTCTGGTTTCAAAAAGTAAAAATAGATCTAATTAAAAGAGATAAGGAAGGAAACTACACCTTGTTAAAGGGTACAATAAACAATGAAGTAGTAATGACACTAAATGTATATGCACTAAGTGATAGAGCATCCAAATAATTGGAGAACATATTAAGACAGTTTCAAGAAGAAAGAGACAGCAAATCTGTATAATTGGGGTACTCCAACCTTTTCCTCTCAGAATTAGACAAATCTAACCACAAAAAAAAAAAAAAAGAAAGAAAAAGAAAAGAAACGAGGGAGATTAATGGATTAATGGAATCCTAGAAAACTTAGATTTGATAGATCTCTGGAGAAAATTTAATAGGGGCATAAAGGAATACCCCCTTTTCTTAGCAGTACATTGCACCTACACAAACCATATTTTAGGTCATACAAACCTCACAACCAAATTTATAAAGGTAGAAATAGTAAATGCTTCCTTTTCAGACCATGATACAACAAAAATTATATTCAATAAATGGCCAGGAAAAGATATACTAAAATTCAACTGGAAATTAAATAATCTAATTCTAATGAATTAGTGACTCAAATAAGAAATCATATGAACAATCCACAATTTCATCCAAGAGAATGACAATTATGAAACCACATAGTAAAACTTCTGTGATACAACCAAAGAAGTCCTGAGAGGAAATTTTAAATCTCTAAATAGTCATATAAATAAAATAAAGAGATTGATGAATTGTACATCCAACTAAAAAAGCTAGGAAAAGAGCAAATTAAAAACCCTCAATTAAATGCCAAATTTGAAAATCTGAAACTTAAAGAAGAAATTAATGTAATTGAAACTAAGAAAACAAGTGAACTAATTAATAAAACTGAGTTAATTAGAATAAAAAAACAACAAAATAGATAAAGCTGTGATTGATTTGATTAGGAAAAAGGAATGGAAAAGAAAATTACCAGTGTCAAAAATGAAAAGAGTGAACTTACTACCAATGAATAAAAATTAAAGCAATAATTAGGAGCTATTTTGCACAACTGTATACCAGCAAGTGTGACAATCTAACCCAAATGGATGAATATTTACAAAACTAAAAAACTACCCAGATTAACAGAGGAGGAAACAAATTACTTAATTAGTCCCATATTAGAAAAAGAAATTGAACAAGCCATCAATAAACTCCCTAAGAAAAAATCTCCAGGGTCAGACAGATTTATAAGTGAATTCTACCAAACATTTAAAGAGCAATTAATTAGAATATTATATAAATTATTTCAAAAAGAGCCAAAAAAGGAGTCCTGACAAATTCCTTCCATGGCACAAATATGTTATTGATAATTAAATCAAGAAGAGCCAAAAGAGAAAGAAAATTCCAGACTAATTCCCCTGATGAATATTGATACAAAAAGTTTAAATAAAATATTGGCAAAGAGCTTACAACAAATTATCAGAAAGATAGCACATTATGATCAAGTGGGATTTGTACCAGGAATGCAGGGCTGGTTCAATATCAGAAAAAACAACAACAACAACAACAAAAAAAAAAAACTTTTATCAATACCAAAACCATTATGGTAGTGTCAATATATACAGAAATAGCTTTTGACAAAATACAGCACTCATTCCTATTAAAAACATTAAAAAACAAAGAGATAAAGATAGTTTTCCTTAGAATAATAAGCAGTATCTAGCTAAAACCTACGGCAAGCAATATTTTTAATGGAGATAAGCTAGAAAAGCATTCCCAATAAGATCATGGGTGAAAAAAGGATGTCCATTATTATCACTAATATTCAACATTGTACTAGAAATATTGGCTTTAGCAATAAGAAAAGAAAAAGTAAAGCATTAGAATGATGATATACTTAGAGAATCCTAGAAAATCATCCAAAAACCTACTTGAAACAATGAATAGCTTTAACAAAGTTGCAGCATATTAAATAAACTCAGGAAAATCATCAGCTTTTCTATGTATTAATGAAAAATCCCAGCAAAAAGAAATAAAAAGAGAAATTCCATTTAAAATAACTATAAAAAAATAAAACATTTAGATGTCTACCTGCTAAGACAAACCCAGGACCTATGTGAACAAAATTACAGAAGACTTTTCACACAAATAAAGTCAAATTTAAAGGAGAAAAATATAATTGCTCATATGTATGGTTAGCTGACATAGTAAAAATGACAATTCTACCTAAATTAGTCTACTTCTCCATTGGCATACTAATCAAACTACCAAAAAATCAATTTATAGAGCTAGAAAAAAATAATAACTAAATTCATCTGGAAGAAAAAAAATGTCAAGAATATAAAGTGAATTCAATCCTTCTATTTTTGTCTGCCTGCACTTTTGATTTCCTTCACAGGCTAATTGTACACTATTTCAAAGTCCAATTCTTTTTGTACAGCAAAATAACTGTTTGGACATGTATACATATATTATATTTAACTTATACTTTAACATATTTACCATGTATTGGTCAACCTGTCATCTGGAGGAAGGGGTGGAGGGAAGGAGGGGAAAAGTTGGAACAAAAGGCCTTACAATTGTCAATGCTGAAAAATTACCCATGCATATATCTTGTAAATAAAAAGCTATAATAATAAAAAATATAAAGGGAATTAATGAAAAAAAAATACAAATATGGTAGCCTAGCAGTAAAGATATAAAACTGTTAGAAAGCAGCATTCATCAAAACTATTTGGTACTGCCTAAGAAAAACAGTGGTCGATTACTGGTATAGTTGTGAGTGAGACAGACAGGTGATGCTTTCTCAAGACGCCTATGAGACTAGGTCTAAATCACATGATCCTTATTCCCAGAGCCAGAATATCAAATCCTGGGCCCAGGTTGCAGGAAGCCACATGCTCTCTAGACCTAGAGGTCTTTAAAGAGCAAGACCCTATGTCAGTGACAAGAAGTGACAAGAAATGACATGACCCACAGGAAGCAGACAACATTGGTGACCATTGGTCAATAATAGTTACTTCCTTTTAGTCTATCTAATGAAAAGACTTGCATTTTATGCTATTTAACTAGCTTTCCTGTTTCCGTCTTGTCAGGTTGACAGGCACATTTTAGACCTGAGATGTCTTCCAGGTGTGCTTGGGCCTCTCCCTGCAGAGACTAAATAAATGCTTTCTCTTTCTACCTGAAGACGTCTCTGATTAATTAATTTTGGGAAGGGCGTTTAGCACCCATTCCTCACTGTTGTATAGATATCTATATACACACAACACAATAATCAATGTCTATAGTAATCTAGTATTTGATAAACTTCTCAACTCCAACTTCTGGGATAAGAACTCACTATTTCACAAAAATTGCTAGGAAAACTGAAAAATAATATGCCAACAACTTGGTATAGACCTACATCTCACTCCCCACACCAAAACAATGTAAAAATGGATATATTATTTGGGCATAAATGTTGATACCATAAGCAAATTAGGAAAGCAAGGGATAATTTATTTACCTGTCAGACCAGTAGAGAAAGGAGAAATTTTTTACCAGTAAAGAACTAGAGAACATTATAAAAGGCAAAATGAATAACTTTGATTACATTAAATTAAAAAGGTTTTGTACAAACAAAACCAACAGAAACAAGATTAAAAAGAAGATACAAAGCTGAGGAAAATGTTTATAGTCAGTGTTTTTGATAAACTCTCATTTTTTAAATATGTAAAGAACTGTATCAAATTTATAAGAATACAAGTCATTCTTCTGTTGATAAATGGTCAAAGCATATGAACAAACAATTTTCAGATGACAAAATTAAGCCATCTATAATCATATGAAAAACAAATGTTCTAAACAACTACTGATCAGATAAATGCATTTTAAAAGAACTCTTAGTACTACCTCATACCTCTCATATTGGCTAAAATAACAAGAAAAGTAATGATAAATCTTGGAGGGGATGTGAGAAAACTGGGACATTAATGCATTGTTGGTGGAGTTATGAAATGATCCAACCATTCTGGGGAACAATTTGAAACTATTCCCAAAGAACTATAAAATTTGCATACCCTTTGACACAACAGGGCCCCCACTACATAGTACAGGAGGGGAAAGGATCCACACATTTATAGTACAAAATGTTTGTAGCATCTCTCTTTGTAGTAGTGTTGAAGTTGGGAAAGAGGACCCCAAAAGTTTGAAGTCACAGACTGGTATGGCAAGGTGTCTCAAAAGAATTTGCAGGCTTGAACCCATCTCCTAGTCAAGGGGCAAAAAATTTTTGTAAGTAATGATATTACAAAAGCAGACTGGAAGTCTAAGAGAATTCAGCAGAGAAACAGAAGCAAGGAGACATATTTATCCAGCTTTTTGCCATTGATATGCTAATTCTATGGCTCATAGGTAGGAAGGAATTTGGTTCTCATTGACCAGATTATTACTATAATTTCAGCAGTTTCCTCTGTGATTATCCTGAGGCCAGAAGCTATCAGACAGTTAGCAACAAATTGAGGAGTGGTCTTATTCAAAATCTGGCAGATTGTTGTTCTTAAGATTGGGAGTGTAGGAAGTCCCTGAAGAAGACTCAAAAACCAGATGATTTAGGATTTCCTGATTTATTGTTAGAAGCCCCCCCTAAAATCAGAGGACCACAAAATCATATTACAACAGTAACAAAGAATTTTTAAAAATGAGTAGATGTCCATCAATTGGGGAATGGCTGAATAAATTATGGTATATGAATGTAATGCAATATTATTGTTCAACAAAAAATGATGTACAAGATGAATTTAGAAAGGCCTAGAAAATTTTACATGAATTGATGCTCAGCAATGCAAGTATAATCAGCAAAACATTATATATATGGTAATAGCAAGATTGTGTGATAATCAACTATTTAAGACTCAGTTCTTCTCTTTTGTGATCCAAGGCAATCCCAATGAATTTTGGAAAGAAAATATCAACTGCATCCAGAAAGAGAATTGTGAAGACTGAATGTAAATCAACACATGCTATGTTCACTTTTTTATTTTTTTTTCTCTCTCATGGTTTTCCCATTCTCTTTTGATTTTTCTTTCCCAACATGATTCATAATTATATTTAAAAAGTTAACATATGTGTATAACCAGAAAAAATAATAAAAATAGCCTTAGGGGTTTCTCAGGTATAAAAGCACAGTGAGAGAGGGTGATGCAAATTATGGCCCCCTTGACTTTTGGGGGTAAGCAATGGGAATGAACTCTGAGAAATTCTCCTCTGGAAGAGGCCCACCCTCAGGGAATTAAGAGATTTAAAACATCCACCTTGATTGAAGACTGGTTTATAACCTTCCTTAAATTAAAACTAAAAATTTTCACATTAAAAAAAATCAATAAGATGTTAACTAACTGAAGAATATACATAGAAGGATAATCAGGATGGTAAAATGCCTTGAGTTCATGCTGAATGAAAGCAATTTGATGGAGGTGAAGAAGTATGGAAATGAAGAAGTTAAGATTTAGAAGAGAATAAAATAATCCTTTAGAGACAGTGAAATATAGTAGAAGGAGCAACTGATATTTAGTTAGAGGATCTGCATTTGAATATCAGTTCTTTTCCTTTCTAGGCTTGTCTGAACCTGGATAATTTATTTATCTTCTCTGAATCTCAGTTTTACACTTATAAAATGAAGTTATTAGACAAGAATATCTCTAAGGTCCTTTTCTACTCTAAATCTCTGATCTAAGTGTGTGACAATCTAAGCAGAGAATATAGTATAAACTGCCTTCTTGGCCCCAAAGGCATGAGTAACAAGGGCTGTTGTATATAAGTCATAAAGAGACAGATTTAACAAAAGCTTGCTGATAATTAGAAATGCCCAAAAGGGAATGCTCTTGAAAGGCAATTGGTTCCTTTGTATTGAAAGTCATCAAGCAAAGACTGAATAATAATTAGTTGTTTGAATTGTTAAGTGATTTTCTTTTACAAATATGGTATTGTTGAGGTGGCTCTGTAGGTCCATTCAGATTCTAATGTTGTGAATCTAATGATTCTTCCAGTTATCATGGAATTTAATTTATATATATATATATATATATATATATACATATATATATATAAAATCCCCCATTAAGAATATATATATATATATATATATATATATATATATATATATATATATATAAAATTCCACAATAACATGAAGAATCATTAGATTCACGATAGATAGATAGATAGATAGCTTTTCTCCTACATCACCAACAGAGTCTGACCCAAAGGAAGGTAGCAGTCATGGAATGGGTGATCCACAAGCAGATTTTATTGGGAAAATTTAACCTCTATAAAAGATAGATCTCAGGAATCTGACATAATTTGGATTTCAGGCTGAACCACCTCACTAAAGGATGGGATCATGGAGCTAAACTGATCTGTATTATCAGAGCCGTCTAACTCCTTAAAGAGATTGATTTTCATCAATTCCTCTGCTAACCACAGTTAATATTGAAGACTACATCAGAAAGAAAAAGAAGTATTACAAGGAAATCTGGGCATCAAAAAGAGGAACAAAGATAATTAGATTTAGCAAGCATAGCAAGTAAAGCAGAATACTTTAGGTTTTGCTACCAGGGTATTTCTTCTGCTTGTTTAGTTTAGTATCAAGTTAGTTTTACATTATTAAAGCACTGTTTACAGGACATAAGGCACCTTGTTCTAATTAAAAGGAAAGAATATAAGATTTGGAGCAGTGAAAGGGAAATTGTAGGGACTAAGAAGCCCTTGCTTTCATTATTTAATATAACCAACCCTCTATGACTGACCACTAACTAAAGCCACTAAGACGCAGAAAAGACAGTTCATTGGCTAGAAAGAGTCATGATTTTTGTTATGACATCCAGGATCTGCAACATGAAAACAATAGAGCCAATTTTCAAATGATAAAATATTATTTACTTTTATGGTGAAGTTGATAGATACATGATGAAAAATTCTTTAGACAGTCAATTAGCTTGGCTAAAAGTTTTGCTATTTGAATCAGATTTCAGAGTATCCAAGAGCAACATAGTTGGAAGGGGATATCCATGTGCTGATAGTCACAGAGGTTGTATTAAGCATATGAAATTAAGCATATGAAAATTGACAGGCACTACATTAAGGTATAGAGATATAAAAAAAGGCAAAAAGAAACTCCTGCCTTCAAGACATGTACATTATAAGGGAATAGATCCCATGTAAATACTTAACTACTCAAAAGAGATCTATATTAGCATCAGAGACTGACAAAGTCTTATTGCAAGTAGCATTTAAATTAATCTTTCAAGGAAGCCGTGGAAATAAGGCATGGTCGTTTACCTCCTGGACTTTGGTTTTCTCCTCTAAAACAGACATACTAATATTTATTCTTGTTATTTCCCCCCAACAGTGATATTTCAAATACAATTAATTTCAAAAGCAGACAGTCCCACTCCAATTTGAACCTGGTCTTTTTTTTTTTGTTTTGGAAAAAACGAACAACTTTATTTTTCCCAAATCACATATAAAACAATTTTAACATGTTTGTAAAACTGTGAGTTACAGATTCTCTAATGTCCTGTCTCCCCAATCCCCCTCATTAAGGTAATATGGGAAAGATTCCTTTCTTTGGGATTCCCAACCCCACCTAGTTAATGTAATTACCCTTTGACTCACAAATCCTGGTCCCTTTGTATTCCAATAGAAGATCCGGGCCTGTCCCAGTCCCCAGCCAGATCTGAGCCAACTCAGGGTTACACCCAAAAGCCCCACTAGCTAAATCTCCCATTATAAAAGGGCCACACTGGGACCCCCTCTTTGTAGAGGTCCCAAACATATTAGCCATGTCAGGACTTTCTGTCCACTGGACCCTGTCTGGTGTCCTTTTTATCTCTACCTTCGCCTATACTTTAACATTGCTTCCAAACCCCATAATAAACCTCTTTTATCAATCTAGCTTTTCAGGCCGATAAATGCTTTTATTGGGGTCTCATGCTGCTACTAGACCTCATTTACTGCTGTATCCTTGCGCCAAATCCAATGGGGTTGCAGGGGAGCTCCGTTTGACTCCCTGCACCCCAAACCTGCCACTAGATCTCAACTAAACCCTAATTTCATTTAGGTGCCCCAAATTTAAACCTCATCAAAGGCATGAGTGAAGTTATGCAAAACATTTGCACAAAAGTCATATTGTGAAAAAGTATAGATTTCTCTCCCCCCCAAAAAAAAAATAAAAAATGAACCTCAAGAAAAACAAAATATGCTTCAATCAATTGAGACAATCATTTCTTTCTCTGGGTGTGGGTAGCTTTTTTCATCCTAAATCCTTCAGTGCTGACTTGGATCATTTCATTGCTGAAGTCATTCACAGCTGATCATCTCACACATTTCTATTACTATGTACACAGTACATTTTACTTTGCATGAGTTCATTGTGTGTGGGAGGGATGCTAAACACCCTTCTCCAAATTAAGTAATCAGGGACATCTTCAGGTACAAAGAGAAAGCATTTATTTTGTCTCTGCAGGGAGAGGCCCAGACTCACTTGGGAAGCATCTCAGGTCCCAATATGTGCTTGTCAACCTGATAACCCTGAAAACAGTAAAGCTGGTTAACTAATAAAAGACTCATCTTTTCGTTGGATAGACTAAAAGGAAAAACCCATCAATGACCAATGGTAACCAATGTTGTTTATCTCCTGTGGATCACTGTAATGTTCTGGTTAGCTTTCTGCAGGTCTTGGGACCAGCCTTTGTTTCAGCAGAGTAATCATCGTGAGAGTAGCCAAGGATAAAGTCCAAATTCTTTATTGTCTCCTTCATAGTCTGTCTCCTTGCCTGGGGCCTGGGTTAGCTTTCTAGAGGCCCTTCAGATGGGCCTTGGTCTCAGTGGAGAAATGAAGAAGAACAGGCCAGCCACCAAGGTGGTGGGAGCTGGAATGTCTCTCCCAGCTCTAGTTGGCTCTTATATACTCTATTATAATTACATCATCATAGGTGTCAATCTTGTAGAATAGGTGTCAATCTTGTAGAACTATACTAAGTACTAAGTACATATTAACTAGAGAATCATTACCTTAATACCACTGATTTAACACCTCAATTATACAGAATTAGACAGCTCACATGCTAACCTAGATAACCATTGTCTTATCAATTCCACTGAGTTAACGCCTTGTAAGAATCTTTGTTTCAAGTAAATTTTCCAGAATTCTGGTCCATTACAGATCATGTCACTTTCTGTCACTTCCCTTCACTGACATAGAGTCTTGGCCTTTAGAGACTTCTAGGCCTTGAGATCAAGTGACTTCCTACAAGCTGGGCCCAAGATCTTATCTTCTGGCTCTGAAGAACTCTGGGAATAAGGATCACATCATGTAGGCCAAATCTCATAGATTCTGAGGAAACTTTATCCAGTCAGTTCCATCCAATGGTATTCTTTACAAGTTTTTCTGAGAATATCCTGCTTCTGCTCATCATTTCTTATACTACAATCATATTCCATCATAATCACATAGCACAATTCATGCAATTATTCCCCAATTAGTGGTCATTCCCTTGAGTTCCAATTCTTTCCCCTGAGAAACGAACTGCCATAAACATTTTTAAAACTATATATATATATATATATATATATATATATATATATATATATATATACACTAGATATTTTTAAAAATCTCTTTTTATTTTAAATTAAAGCTTTTTATTCACAAAACATATGCATGCAGATCAGCTAGGTGGCACAGTGGATAGAGCACCAGTCCTAAAGTCTGGAGGACTTTGACCTCAGACACTTAACACTTCCTAGCTGTGTGACCCTGGAGACAAGTCACTTAACCCCAATTGCCTCAGTAGAAGAAGAAGAAGAAGAAGAAGAAGAAGAAGAAGAAGAAGAAGAAGAAGAAGAAGAAGAAGAAGAAGGAAGAAGAAGAAGAAGAAGAAGAAGAAGAAGAAGAAGAAGAAGAAGAAGAAGAAGAAGAAGAAGAAGAAGGAAAAGAAGAAGAAAACAAACAAAAAACACAAGCATGGGTAATTTTTCAACATTGACCTTTGCAAAACTTTCTGTTCCAAATTTTTCCCTCCTTCCCTCCACCCTTTCCCTAGATGGCAGATAATCCAATACATCTCAAATATGTTAAAATATATGTTAAATCCAATATATGTATACATATTTATACAGTTATCTTGCAACACAAGAAAAATCAGATATAAAAAGAAAAAACTGAGAAGGAAAACAAAATCTGTGTAAACATCAACAGAAAACATGAAAATGGTATGTTGTTGTCCACACTAAGTTTTCACAGGCCTCTCTCTGGGTGGTATATGGCTTTATTCATCACTGAACAATTGGAACTGTTTTGAACCATCTCACTGTTGAAGAGAGCCATGTCCAATAGAATTAATCATGGTATAGTCTTCATGTTGCCATATATATAATGATCTCCTAGTTCTGCTCATTTCACTTAGCATGAGTTCATGTAAGTCTCTCTAGGCCTCTCTGAAATCATCCTATTGGTCATTTCTTACATAAAAATAACATTCTATAATATTACTAAACAATAACTTATTCAGACATTCTCCAACTAATATACATCCACTCAATTTCTAGTTTCTAGCCACTAAAAAAGGGCTGACACAAACATTTTTGCACATCAGTCCCTTTCCCTCCTTTAAGATCTCATTAGGATATAAGACCAATAGAAACACTGCTGGGTCAAAGAGTAAGCACAGTGTGATAACTTTTTGAGCATAGTTACAAATTGGTCTCCAGAAAGGTGGGATCTGTTCACAGTTCCACCAACAATGTATCAGTGTCCCAGTTTTCCCACATCCCCTCCAATAATCATGATTATCTTTCCTGTCATTTTAGCCAATCTGAAAAGTGCATAGTGGTATATCGCAGTTGTTTTAATTTGCATTTCTCTGATCTATTTTGTGATCAATAATGATTTTTAGTTCTTTTTTTGGTCACAAATTCCTTCCTCCCCCACATATTTGAAAGATAAACTATCCTATGTCCTGCTAATTTATTTATAATATCATTCTTTAGATCTAGATCATGAACCCATTTTGACCTTGTCTTGGTATATGGTGTTAGGTGTGGGTCAATATCTTGTTTCTGCCTTACTTATTTCCAATTTTCCCAGCAGTTTTTGTCAAACAGTGAATTCTTATCCCAAAAGCTGGGGTCTTTGGGTTTCTCAAAATAGTTTTAGATCCGATACAGTAAGGCCACCTACATTTTTTTTTTCATTAATTCCCTTGAAATTCTTGACTTTTTTGTTCTTCCAGATGGATTTTGGTGTTATTTTTCCTAGAATAGTAAAATAGTTTATTGGGAGTTTGATTGGTATAACACTAAATTAATAGATTAGTTTAGGTAGTATTTTCATCTCTTTATATGTGCTTGACCTATCCAAGAGCTCCTGATATTTTTCCAATTGTTTAGATCTGACTTTATCTGTGTGGAAAATGTTTTGTAGTTTTGCTTATACAGTTTTGCTTATCCCTTGGCACATAGATTCCTAAATATTTTATACTATCAATAGTTATTTTAAATGGAATTTCTCTTTGTATCTCTTGCTGTTGACTTTTGTTTGTGATGAATAAAAATCCGATGATTTATTTTGTATCCTTCAACTTTGCTAAAGTTGTGGATTATTTCTAATAGTTTTTTTAGTTGATTCTCTAGGGTTCTCTAAGTATAACATCATATCATCCACAAAGAGTAGTAATTTTGTTTCCTCATTACCTATTCTAATTCCCTTAATCTCTTTTTCTTCTCTTATTGCCAAAACTAACATTTCTAATACAATATTGAATAGCAATGTGATAGTGGGCAACTTTGTTTCAACTCTGATCTTATTGGGAATGGCTCCAGTTTATCCCCATTATATATGATGATTGCTGATGGTTTTAAATAGATGCTACTGACTATTTTAAGCAAAAGTCCATTTATTCCTATACTCTCTAGTGCTTTTAATAGGAATGAAAGTTGGATTTTATCAAATGCTTTTGCTATATCTATTGAGATATTCATATGGTTTTTGTTAATTTGGTTATTGATATAGTCAATTATGCTAATAATTTTCCTAATATTGAACCATCCCTGCATTCCTGGTATAAATTCTACTTGATCGTGGTATATTATTCTGGGGACGATTTTCTGTAATCCCTTTGCTAATATTTTATTTAAGATTTTTGTATCAATATTCATTAGGCAGATTGGCCTATATTTTTTCCCCTGTTTTTGTCCTAGCTGGTTTAAGTATCAGTGCCATGTCTGTGTCATAAAAGGAATTTTGTAGGAGTCTTTCCTTCCCTATTATTTCAAATAGTTTATGGAGTATTAGAGTAAATTGTTCTTTAAATGTTTGGTAGAATTCACATATAAATCCATCTGGTCCTGAGGATTTTTTCTTAGGGAGCTGAATAATAGCTTGTTCTATTTCTTTTTCTGAATTGGGACTACTTAAGCAATTTAATTCCTCCTCTGTTAATCTGGGAAGCCTATATTTTTGAAGGTAGTCATTCATTTCACTTATCAAATTTAATGGCATAAAGTTGAGCAAAGTAACTCCTAATTATTGCACTAATTTCTGCTTCATTGGTGAAAGTTCTTCCTTTTCACTTTTGAGACTAACAATTTGATTTTCCTCTTACTCTAATCAAATTAACTAAAGGTTTGGCTTTTTTCATAAAGCCAATAGTTAATTTTATTTATTAATTCTGTAGGTTTTTTTTTTTACCTTCAATTTTATTTCTCTCTCCTTTTATTTTTAGAATTTCAAGGTTGGTATTTGATTGGGGATTATTAATTTGTTCTTTTTCTAGCTTTTTTTAGGTTCAAGACCAATTCATTGATTTTCTTTTTCTCTATTTTATGTAACTGAGCATCTAGAGATATAAAATTTCCCCTTAATTACTGTTTTGGCTGCATCCCACAAATTTTGGTATGTTGTCTTTGATTTTGAGTTTTTATGTCCTAATATATGGTCAATTTTTGTATAAGTTCCATGAACTGCTAAGAGAAAAGTAAACACCTTTGTATCTCCATTTAATTTTCTCCAAAGATCTATTATACCTAACTTTTCTAACATTTTGTTAACCTCTGTATCTTCTTTTTTATTTATTTTGTGGTTCAATTTATCTAGTTCTGAGAGAGCAAGGTTGAGATCCAGCACTAGTATAGTTTTGCTATCTATTTCTTCTTGCATCTCTCTTACCTTCTCCTCTAGGAATATACATGCCATTTCACTTGGTGCACCTATGTTTAGTATTGATATTGCTTCATTATCTATGGTACCCTTTAGTAAGTTATAGTTTCCTTTCTTATCTCTTTTGATTAGATCTATCTTTGTTTTTACTTGATCTGAGATCAGGGTACCCCTTTTTTTTTCTTCACCTGAAACATAATATATTCTGTTCCAACCCTTTACCTTCACTGTTTATGTATCACTATGCTTTAAATGTGTTTCTTGAAACAATATATTGTAGGATTTTGACTTTTAATCCAGTCTGCTATCCACTACCATTTTATGGGAGAGTTCATCCCATTCACATTCACAGTTAAAACAACTAATTCTGTATTTCCTGCCATCTTATTTACCCTAGGTTATGTTTTTCTCTTTCCTACTTCCTAGTGTTTTGCTTTTGATGACCACCTTCCTCAAATTATCTTTCCCCTTTAGAGTCCCTCTCCCTTTTTTTTTTTTACACCTTTTCCCAAATTCTTCTGTTTTCCCTTCTTTTAGTCTTTCCCTTTATTTTCCCTGTAATATTCTCTCTAAATTGTAATCTTCTCTGGGAGCAAATTTCTTGGGGGGCTTCTGGGAGCCATCTTAGTTTCAGTTCCATAATCACTAATGCAGCCAGGGATTAAAGTCCAAATCCTTTATTGTCTCCTTCAAAGTCTTATCTCCTTCACTTGGGGCTCAGCTAGTTTTCTGGAGGCCTTCTGGATCTTGGTTTCAGTGTTCTCCACAGGATAGCCTACCACCACTTCTCTGTCTTCCTTACTTCTGCCCAACTGCCTTCTCTGGCTTCTGAATCTCCTCAACTTCCAAAGGTTTGTGCTTGAACCTCCAACCACAAAAAAGGTGGATGATGGAATGAATCTGTCTCAGCCTCCCAAAGCTTCTAGTGCACTTGTCCCTTCTGGCCCTGACAGCTCCTCCTTATAGGTTCCACTCTGAGTATAAACCAAGTATTATATCACTAGGAAACCATTATTTGTTGTAGGATTAAATCAGTGCTAAACTAGATTTAACCACTGTCTCCTCAATTCCACTTACTTAGCACCTTGTTTCAAATTCTGGCCCATAACATTCCCCCTTTACCTCCTATTTTCCTCTAAGGTGAGACAAGTTTCTTTGTGATACCAATTATGTCTGATATTCTCTTTTAGAGCCAAATATGATGAGAATAAGATTCACACAATGTTCATCCCTCTCCTTTCTTTCCCTCAATTATAATACATTTTCTTTGCCTCTTTATGAGATGTAATTTCCCTAATTTTACCTCCTTTTTCCTCTTCTTCCAGTATCATCCCCTTTCAACCTCTAGTTTCTTTTTCATATTATCATAATAAAATCAAATTATATCCACACTCTCTAAGTAATCATAACAGAAATATAGTTCTCAAGAGTTATTTCCTTTTTACCTTTTTATGCTTCTCTTGAGTGCTGTGTTTAGAGATCAAAATTTTGGTTCAATTCTGGTGTTTACATTAAATATAGGAAAAATTCATCTATATCATTGAATATCCATCTTCTTCCCTGAAAAAATAATGCTCATTTTAGCTAGATAGCTTATTCTGGCTGTAATCCAAGTTCCTTTGCTATTCAGAATATCAGATTCCAGATCCTTCGATCCATTAAGGTGGAAGCTGCTAGATCCTGTGTAATCCTAATTGTGGCTCCTTGGTATTTAAATTATTTCTTTCTGGCTGCTTGAAATATATAATATTTCTGTATCTGTATGATATCAATAATGCCATTTCTGTAATATAGCCACAATATTCCTTGGGGATTTAATTTTGGGGTCTTTTTCAGAAGGTAACTGGTGGATTATTTTGATGGCTATTTTATCTTCTGATTCTAAAATATCAGGGCAGTTTTCTTTTATGATTTCTTGTAAGATAACATCTAGATTCTTTTTTTCATAATACTTTTCAGGAAGCCCAATAATCCTTAGATTGTCTCTCCTAGATATGTTTTCCAAATAAGTTGTTTTTCCTAAGAGATATTTCATAATTTCTTCTATCTTTTCTTTTGTTTTTATCTTTGTTTGAAAGATTCTTGAAGTCTTATTGAGTCATTCACTACCATTTGTTCAATTCTAATTTTTAGTGTATTATTTTCTTGTTACCCTTTTTAGCTCCTTTTGCAATTGGCCAATTAATTTTTTTTGTTCATTGCATCCCTTTTTGATTTTTTCCCATTTCTTTTTACAATAATCTCATTTCATTTCCTCATTTTTCTTCTAACACTATTTTAAGATTCTTTATTCAATCTTTAAAGAAAGACTTGTGAAATGGGGAGCAACTCATGTCTTTCTAGGGATTCTTCTGGAGTTGCTTTGCCTTTAATAACCTTGGGATTTGAGGTCTGTTCTTCTCTCTCTCCATAAAAGCTGACTATGCTGAGAGTTCTTTTTTTTTTTATTTTTGTTTTGTTTTGTTTGTTTGTTTTTACTGAGACAATTGGGGTTAAGGGACTTCAGGGTTAAGCAGCTAGGAAGTGTTAAGTGTCTGAGACCAAATTTGAACTCAAGTCCTCTTGACTTCAGGGGTGGTGATCTAACTGCTGCACCACCTAGCTGTTCCTTTATATCCATTTTTTAAGCTTGAGGTCTATTCAATGCAAGGAGTGGCTGCTGCTTTAATTTGCTCTGGGCAGTTTTGCTGATTGATTTCCAATAGGTAATGGTGCTAGGTGCTGTGTTCTTTTGGGCTCAATGGATTACAATTTGTCTTTTATGAAAAGCAGAATTGCCAAACCAACTGTTTGTCATCAGGACAGAGTGGTCTAAGAAGCTCACAGAAGATTCCCAGGTGCATGGAAGCTACAATGCTTTGATTCTCTGCTCCAGCTTCTTGTCCTGGTCTTGCTATGCTGTAGTCTGGATTCAGCAAATCCCTGCTTGACTGAAACAGACCTGTTCTGAAATTCTTCCAAGATTTCTTCTAGAAATATGTTGTACTCCAAACATTTGTGGATTCTTTGATTTCAAAACAAGTTTGGAGGCTTAATCTGCTGTTGGTTTGAGAGAAGGTTAGAGGAGGTTATAGAGAGTTGTGTCTGCTATCTGCCATCTCGGCTCTACCCCTTTTTAAATTTCTTTTGGAATAAATGCCTAGTAGCAGTATTGTTAGGTCAAGAGATATGCATAAGAACCCTGGTCTTGAACAACCCATAAGAACAAATACAAATTAACTTTCAATTATTCAGGAAGCTAATTTGCCATGGTATGAATTATCTGAATACAACATGGAAAATTTCCCAAAGAATAGCAGAGATTTCAGAAAACTAAATGAATATAAAGCAATATTAATGATACAATCATAAAAAGCCAGTACAGATAAAGGATAGATGGAGTATTTATGTAACAACAGCTACACTGGTGGTGGTGGTAGTATTGATAGTAGTTATAGCTATAAATATAGCAGTAATGATTATGTCATAATGGAAAAAAGGGGGGAGGGCGGGACATGAATGCCTTAAGAAAGTTTCACAATGTAATGAAACAAAGAACTGTGGGGTCAGATTTGTCTCCAAAATATGTTGCCCATTCAGTCCCTCTGTGATCTTCCTAGTCCTTAGACTTAATCAGTATCATGTAAAGTCCGAATTGAATGATCTCTCATGTTGCTTATATATATATTTAGGATTCAGCTTCAGTCAGTTCTAAATGATTCTCAAGAACTGATTGTTACCTTTTGATGGTGCAAACTTACACCTCAAAATTGATCATTGCTATAATCAGGGTGTAATTTATTGTTTTGTTGGTTGTCTGAGACACAGGGGTTCAATGCTTTTCAGGGGGACTCCCTAATTGTACAAATCAAATTAAAATGTAATTGTGAAATATTTAACAAAATAAAAACACATATTATGCTATTATGTGGTTTTTAAGTCAATATGCTATTTTCAATGATCAATGAATGGCTTCAATTATGTATGATTAAGTGGCCCTAATTTCTGTTTGAATGTGATACAAGTGGTCTATGCACAAGAAAATGACAGGAAAAAATGTTAATATTAAAATTAAAAGGGTGCTGTGCATATATTTAATTCCTGAAATTCAGTTGTTAAATATTTACCAAAAACATACATGCTTACTCCTTAAAAACTTACAAATCTAAGTGGAGGATAGTGTAAGCAGTATACAGTAGAGGATGTATAATAGACACTAACTGAATGGCAAATCAGCAGAAATTCTTTTTATATGAAAAATCTCCTAGATTCACTTCCTTGTTAGAGTTTGTCATTTAAAATACTACACAAAACTGTGAATATATCCAACCACTCTGGAGAGAAATTTGGAGCTATGCTCAAAAAGTTATCAAACTGTGCATACCCTTTGATCCAGCAGTGTTACTATTGGACTTATATCCCAAAGAGATCATAAAAAAGGGAAAGAGATCTGTATGTGCACGAATGTTTGTGGCAACCCTCTTTGTAGTGGCCAGAAACTGGAAACTAAGTGAATGCCCATCAATTGGAGAATGGCTGAATAAATTGTGGCATATGAATGTTATGGAATATTATTGTTCTGTAAGAAATGACTAACAGGATGATTTCAGAAAGGCCTGGAGAGACTTATATGAACTGATGCTAAGTGAAACGAGCAGGGTCAAGAGATCATTATATACTTCAACAACAATACTATATGATGACCAATTCTGATGAATCTGGCCGTCCTCAGCAATGAGATGAACCAAAACACTTCCAATGGAGCAGTAATGAACTGAACCAGCTGTGCACAGCAAAAGAATTCTGGGAGATGACTAAAACCCATTACATTGAATTCCCAATCCCTATATTTTTGCCCACCTGCATTTTTGATTTCCTTCACAAGCTAATTGTACAATATTTCAGAGTCCAATTCTTTTTGTACAGCAAAATAATGGTTTGGTCATGTATACTTATTGTGTATCTAATGTATATTTTAATATATTTAACATCTACTGGTCATCCTGCCATCTGGGGGAAGGGGTGAAGGGAAGGAGGGGAAAAATAGGAACAAGAGGTTTGGCAATTGTCAATGCTATAAAGTTACCCATACATATAACCTGTAAATAAAAGGCTATTAAAAATAATAATAAAATAAAATACTCCACAAAATAACTTGACCCACCTTTTCTATCTTATTTCTCATTATTTTTCAAATTTATATATTCTCCATTCCCCTCAAATTGAGCTAGCATATGTTCTTTACACACAATATTTTTTTTAATTGGCTTCCTTCCATGCCTTTAAACAGAACATCATCTACTATATAGGAGTTGCATTCCTTCTTCACTGCTTACACTTCTAGTTTAATCATTTTACACTTTTGCATTATATAAATATGCTTGCCCCTCTCAAGTCATTCTGCAGTTTGTAATTAGTGTGTGTATACACATTCATGTGTATACTTGTGTAACTGTAGGTTTATATGTATGATTATATTATATGGATGACATATGTGTGCATTTGTATGATTATCTATATCTATATCTATTTAATATATCCAACTATGTGTCAGGAATTCTACTAAGTTCTGACAATAGAAAGGAAAGGAAGTGGGAAGAGTCCTGGCCTTCTAGAATCTCACAGTGTGATGAAGGAGACAATGTGCAAACAACCATTTATAAATAAGCTGAGGACTGAATAGATGGCAGGTAATCAATAGTGGAAAGGCTCTGAGATTAACGAGGACTGAGAAATGCTTCTTGAAGAAGGTAAGACTTAGCTAGGACTTAAAGAATGCAAAGAAGCCAAAAGTGGGGTATGGGAAGGAAAGATATTCCAAGTATGGTGGAGAGCCAATGAAAATCTTCATTTGGGAGAGAATGTCATTTGTGAGGAACAGCAAAGAAGTCAGTGTCACTGAATTTTAGAATACTTGAAGAAAAATAAAGAGTAAGAACATTTGAAGGAGAGAAGAGGTAGGTTCTGAAAGGCTTTAAAGCTAAATAGTTTAATTTTAAAGATAATACAGAATCACTAGAGTTTATTTATTAGAAGGGTGATGTGGTCAAAATTGTATTTTAGTAAAATCAATTTAACAGTTAAATAAACAGAATGAACCAGAGTGTGTGAGACTTGAGATCAAGCAAAAGACTATTGAAATAGTCTGGGTGGGAGATGATGCAAGTGGGTCTGTACTAGGTGGTGTCAAAGTCAGAGAAAGAAGCAGATATATAGGAGAAATATTGCAAAGATTAACTTTCAATATTTGGCAGATGACTGAATAAGAAGCAGTGAGAGATAGTGAAGCATTGAAGATGACACCTAAGTTGCCATTAGACAGTGGCTGGTGGTGACCTCACCAGATGTCAAAATAACAAGACTTGACAACTTATTGAATATGGGGATTGGGAAAAGGGTACGTCATGTAGGGGGAATAGTTGATGTTCCTTCAGAGAATAGTTCAAGTTTCATATTGTCCTGGTAGAAACCTTTCCTTATCCCCTTCATTGTTTAAAATCCTTTCCATCTTCAATCTCATTATATAACTTTCTGTATATTTTGTACTTACTTACCTATGGGCTTATTGGATTACCCAGAAAAATTTAAGTTCCTTGAGAGCAGTACTTATTTCATTTTAGTTTTTGTTGCTCTAGTGCCTGATTAGTGTCTTATTAATAGAAAATGAATATATTGAATCTATTAAATTGACTTGTACACTAGAGACACTTTAGAAATAGTTTGACATTAATTTGGTTATTCATTCATTCCACAAATATTTATTGAACACCCATAATGCATAAGCCTCATTAAATATGCATTGAAATTAATCACTTGAAAAAGAAAAGCAAACATAAAATAACTAATGGCCAAATGAAAGATAGCATAAGAGACATTTTTCTCCAGTTAGTCAACTCTCACATGGTCTAGGTTACAACATACAGTAGGAGAATGAGCATTCAACTTGATTCCAGAATACTCATATGTGAATCTTATGGTTCAACTATTTATTAGCCATGCAACACTGACCATAGCAAAGTTTCCTCATCTCTATGTTATTACTTGTTCTGCAAATCTCACAAAAAATGTGGGGAGAAAGAGACTTTGGGAACTCAAATGCACTGTAAAGATGTGGACTTTCAGAGTCATTCTGACAGGTCTATTTAAGAAGCATCTCTTTCCTTTTGCACATTATTCAAATAATGGCTTCATCCATAGGTATTAATTGTTTATACTGTGTCAGTTGATCCCTTGAACATTTCTAACCTCCAAGGAGATTTATAAAATTGTTTAGGATTTTTCTTCTTAGTACTTGTTTATATCATCTCCCAAATTAATATCAAGTGAATTTGATGCCTTATTTACATGCTTCCCTGCCTACCCTAAATATTAAATATAGAATTGCATTCATGTATTTACAGAGGTTGTCAGCCAACTGCCCATGATGAACCTTTTGTTTATCTCTGCCTCTTAGAACTGTTACTTTACATTGATGAGGGATAAAAGCCTTAGGACAGGAGCTTTTCATCTTAGGTCCACAAACTGACTCAAAAAATATTTTGTAATTGCATTTCCACATGACTGATTTCCTTTGTAATCCTATATATTTAATTTTATGCATTTCAAAATACTATTTTGCTGGGATAGGTTTTGTCACACTGCTACATGGATCCAACCCCCTCCCTCAGCCACCCCACTACACACACAGTCATTGACTTAGAGGATCTTAATACATGTCTCCAAATAAATCTGAAGGATTTCCATGTAAAAGTAGGATGTTTCTTGTAGCATGTATCCCCAGAGGATATACCTAAGACCAGGAAGCAGAAGGTGATAAGCAGAAGATATACCCTATATGTTAAGAAAAAGAACACCACCAAAGTGAAATATGATCAGTCACAGAGAGAGTAAGCTTCTCTTCATTTATTGTCATCAGGTTGAAGTTAAATGTCTACTTGTTGATTACATTGAAGACAAAATTTAGTCATAAATTATGTCCCAAGTAACTGAGATTCTGTAATTTTGATTCTGAATATTCTTTAGCACAGACATGAATTTTTAAGGGCATGAGTGAATTTTTAATATAATGAAAAAATAAAAAGCATCACACAGAAAGCTTTTCAGAATGTTAAGGAGGTAGATAATCTACAAATTTCTTATAATCATTCTTCTTCAGGGTATATTTGAGAGAATGCCAAGCTCTTGGTATAAAGAGGCCAATAAGAGACCACAGTCAAACACCTAATTCACCCACTCCCCATTTTACAATTGATAAAACAGGCCTGAAAAAAGAAAGTGAATAACATGAAATCATTTGTGGAGTTAATGTCAAAGTAGAGAGGAGAAGCTCATTTTCTGGAATTCCATTCAGGTCTCTATACAGCAATGTTACTATTCAGTAGTTTACTGATATTAGAAAGAAAAAAAAAAGCAGGCCAAGTATTTTTTTCTGATGTGGGAAGTGCATTTTCTAAGGTTCAGAAAATATTCCATTTCTTTATGGTTTATGTTAAATAATTCATCATTTGGAATAATTATTTTAATGATTATAGTCATTCAAAATAATTTAAAATTAAAATGTCATTTATGATAGAATTATCTCATATTTAGATGATGTGTTACAATTTACAAAAATTCTCAACAACTCAATAAAAAGGAAGTGAAATTACAATTATCCTAATTTTACAGGTAAAGAAATTGTTGAGTTGGGACTTGGATTCAAGGTAATTTGAAATCAAGTTTTATATTATTCTCATTATGTTACATTGTCTGCCAATGAAGCAGTGATCTTATTTTCATTATTTTGAGGAACTAGTTTCCTATATTGAAAAACTGCTATGGATCAAATAAGCCAGATCATTTTTGGGTACAGATCATGCCACATTTTATGTGACCTAAAAATATTTTCTAGGGTCATTAAGACATTTTCATAATGTCTCTCTTCTCATATCTACCACATCTCACATGCCTTCCATTTTTCATAAAACTGGATTTTATCAAATGCTCTTCTACTTGGGCAAAATGGGAACTTAAATGTACATAAAATATAAACATGAATCCTATCTAGTTCTGTTCAAATCAATTTTTTCTCTCTACTCCACCCATACCAAATTTTACAATGTGTCCATTTATACTTGCATATTCGTATTTTAGACAATGGGAAACAAAAGTCAATGTGACAAGTAATAAGTCTAAGAAAAAAAGGATCTAATAAGAATGAAGAAGTGTGATCAGTAGTGATAGAAATTTATGAATGAGGCCATTTTGAGTAATGAGATTGAATTTATTATCCTGGGTCAAGGTTTTCTAAATTGTGATAAAGGGTCAATGAATCTCAAATTTTTCTGGCTCCAGGATTACTACAGCTCAGCAAACTTAGCTGTAGTAGAGAGGAAGAAAGAAGAGAGAGAGAGACAAACAGAAAGATGCAGGGAAGATAAGGAGGAAAAGAAAAAGGAAAGAAGAGGGCAAAGGAAGGAGAGGAGAGGAGAAAAGGCAAGATGAGACAAAATAAGAGATTTATCTCATCTATTCATTCTCCTTTTCCTTTCCATCTATCACAGTTCTGTTCCTCCCATACTCTGAGCAAACCTTTCAAACACCTTAAAAACTAATAATGCTCTTATGGATCTGTTAGGATTTATAATCTATGGAGAAATACATCTAAGAGCCACCCATTTTCAAGGAATTTCACCAGACTACACTGAATAAAATATGAATCCAAAACAAAAGAAATTTAATTATAACACTATGCAAAAAAGAGATATATTTAGATAACAAGTAAACTCAAAATACCCTCCCATGCTTTATATTTTATTGAGAACCAAATATCATCTCAGTATAGTAGAGAAATGCATGGCCAAAACCATGACAATTTTTGGAGGGTATCATCTATAGACATTCTCTGTAACACTATTCTCTTTTCCTTCTTGACATCACAGCTGATAAGTGATTGCTTCCTGCTATTTGGAGCTTCAGAATATGAATCTTCTGGGGTTTCTCCATATCTCTGTCATTTCTGTGTCTGTCGTGCTAGTTCAGGTCTGCATCTATGCTCTTAACCAAAACTTATTCACAGCTTTTTTTGGAAGTTTTAGTCCAGAGACCTTGGGGATTGAAACGACATGGAAACTCTCCAAAGAGATCTTTTATATAACCTACAAAATCAGCTTTCAGTGTTTTTCCTTTGATAGATAGTTCCTTGATCTACTTCTTTCCCAAACCCCAGGCATAAATATTTCCAAATTCCTATAACATTTGTATTTAATTTTGACATGATCACATTTTGTCTTATATTAAAGTCATTTTATGACATATACTATTTTTTCTATTGTTGCCTAGTCATTTTCATTTGTGCTACTTATTGTGACCATATCTGGAGATTGTAATGGCAAAGATACTAGAGTGGTCTGCCATTTCCTTCTCCAGTTCATTTTACAAAGGAGAGTTAAGTGAATTTCCCAGGCACACAGCTAGTAAGTACCTGAGGTCTGATTTCAACTAAGGAATATGTATCTTTCTAAATCCAAGCCTATGCTCTTTTCACTATAACAGTTATCTTCCCCTTTATCTTGCCTACTAGATTTTAATTACCAAAGAAACATCTTTGTCCTACAATCCTCAATATAGTAGGAGACACTAAATTATTATTTTTATTTTTATTCAGTGTCAGATCCTGAGAATGTTAGCAATACTTTTAATCAGACATAAGGATTTGTTCATCAGTATATATTCAAGTTTTTAATAGGAAATCATAAATTTATTATGAATTATTATCAGAAATAAAAAGGAAATACTCCATGAAGTATCTAGAGGACCCATGTGGACCTCTTATCATAGGGGAGAAAATTCAATTTGAGAGACTATACACAAATACTAAAGTTATAAGTTTGATTTTCTACTTTGAGATTGATAACTCACCCAGTATAATAATTGGCCAAATTAAAAATCTGCTAAATTAAAAAAAATAATCATATACTGGAATGCAATAAGGTTAAGCTTCCTTTTTTCCTGTCAATAACCTTTTCAAAAAGAGAGGATTCCTCTCATTATTTATGGCTTGCTGATTTACAATTATCTCTTAATTGGCTTTTGATATCCAACTTGAATATTTAATATTGCAGTATCATTAGGACGTTTATTATTCATCTAAATCATACAATTGCAGCAATTAAATTGACTGTCTTTTAAACACTTGGTTCATTGATCTTTAATTATAGTTCTGAGAATGGCTTTGAATGCCAAAGATGCTAGGTACCTAAATAACAGTGAATTTCCACAAAATTGGAGGCCATCCTCATTATTAATGAGGTTATCAAAATATTCTCAGTACTAGAATTAAACCTGTAGTCCCCAGACCAAATCGTGCAAGAGACAGGTAACTGTTCGTACAGTGAACGAAGTATTAGGCTTGGAATCAAGAAAATCTGAGTGCAGATATGACCTCAGACACTTAGCTATGTGAACCTGAGCAAGTTACTTAACATATCTGCATCAGTTGTCTATGCTACCGTTTAGCAAGATGTAGTTTCCTTCCTTATCTCTTTCAATTAGATCAGTTTTTGCTTTTGCTTGATCTGAAATAAGGATGGCTACCCCTGTTTTTTTGACTTCACCTGAAGCATAATAGACTCTGCTCCAGCCTTTTACCTTTACTCTGTATCTCCCTATGTGTTTCCTGTAAACCACATATTGTAGGGTTATGAGTTTTGATCCAGTCTGCTATCTGCCACCTCTTTATGGGAGAGTTCAACCATTCACATTTACAGTTAAAATGACTAATTCTGTATTTCCTGCCATCCTAATATCCCCAGATTATGCTTTTCTTTTTCTTGCCCCCCTTTTCCTCTTCCCTAGTATTAAACTTATTGGTCCCACTTGTGTCACTCAGCTCTCCCTCTTTAGGATCCCTCCCTCCTCCCTTTGAATCCCTTCCCCTTTCTTGTACCCTTCCCTTATTACTCTTTTTTCCTTTTCTCTTTTCCTCTACCACTTTTTAATGAAGTGAGAGAAGATTCTCTGTAAAACAAATATCTCAATTATTTCTTCTTTGAGCCAATTCTGATGAGAGTATGATTCACACAATGTTCCTCCCCCTCTCTAAGTTCCCTCAGATATGATAGGTTTCCTTTACCTCATCGTGGGATGTAGTTTCTCTCTTTTTATCTCCCCTTTTCCCTTTTTCTGACACTATCCCCTTTCCATTTCCACTTCCCTTTTTTTATGTTATATCAGTAAAATCAAATTATACATGTGGTTTTTATGTGTATCCACAACAGAAATATAGTTCTCAAGAGTTCCTTTTACCTTTTTCTACTTCTCTTGAATCATCTTGTTGGAGATCAAATTTTTTGTTTAAGTCTGGTTTTTTTCCTTAGAAACAAATGTAATTCCTCTGTTTCATTAAATGTCCATCTTCTTCCATGGGAAAAAATGCTCAGCTTAGCTGAGTAGTTTATTCTTGGCTGCATTCCAAGTTCTTTTGCCTTTCAGAATATCAGATTACAGCCCCTTCGATCCTTTAATGTTGAGGCAGCCAGATTTTGCATTACCCTTATTGTGGTACCTCTTTATTTAAATTGTTTTTTCCTAGCTGCTTGTAATATTTTTTCTTTAGTCTGAAAATTCTGAAATTTGGCCACAATATTCCTCAGAGTCTTTATTTTAGGGTCTTTTTCAGAAGGTGTTCAATTACCTTACGATTTCATTTCTTCTGGACAGTTCTCTTTGATGATTTCCTGTAAAATAGTATCTAGGCTCTTTATTTCATCATAATTTCCGGGTAGTCCAATGATTCTCAGGCTATCTCTCCTAGATCTATTTTCCAGGTCTGTTGTTTTTCCAAGTAAATATTTGACATTTTTTCTAATCTTTCATTTTTTTGGTTTTGCTTGACTGATTCTTGATGTCTCGATGAATCAGTCATTTCTATTTGTTCAGTTCTGATTTTTAATGAGTTGTTTTCTTCATTAGCTTTTTTTACTTCTTTTTGTATATGTTCAATTGAGTTTTTAAATGAGTTGTTTTGCTCTATGGAATTTTTTTTCCATTTCGTTATTTTCTTTTTCCAATTCACAAATCTTACTTTCTTGGGAATTCTTAACCTTTTCCAATTCATAAATTCTGTTTCCCTGTACTTCTTGGGAGTTTTTTACCTTTTCCAATTCACATTTCAGGAAGTTGTTGCTCTCTTGCATAGCTTCTCTTTCCTTTCCCCATTTTTCTTCTAGTTCTCTTTTAAGGTTTTTAATAGTCTCTTCTAGGAGAGCCTTTTGTATTGGGGACCAACAATTGTCTGAAGACTGTCTGCTATTAGTGTCTTCAGGGTTGAAAAGCTGCTCTCTTTCCGTATAGAAACTATCAATCGTCCTTTTGATTTTTTTACTCATTATGTTAAAGCCTGTAGGGTCTGCCTTCAGAGCCAGGAGGTTACCAGCTTCCTCTGCAGAGCAGTGAAAGGTGTATGGACAGGTTGCTGTCCTGCCAGCCTGCTACAAAAAGCAGCAAGGTACTGGAGTGCTCTGGGAAACAGTTCCCCACCAGGAAGAAACTCAGGCCTGCAGTGCTGAGCTGGGAAAGTGCCCTGCAAAGCACCCAAGATGTGTGAGATAACGACTGCCCTGGAGGCTAGACGAGAAGTGAGAGTTTCACTACCCCAAGCCAAATCCCGCCCTGGGGCTGTGGGTATTAGCAGCTGTGCAGTGAATGGCTCTGCTGGACAGAAGTGGAAGTGTCTCTGCCCCTGGAAACACAGTCTGCTGGAGAAGTTCTATTGCCTCAGGCCGAGCCCGGCACTGTGCAGATTATTGTAGCAGCTGCCAGATCCTGGATAATCCTGACTGTTACTGCTTGATATTTGAAATGTTTTTGTTTTACAGTTTGCAGTAGTTTTTCCTTGAGATTATAGTTTTATAATTTTGTAACAATATTTCTTGGGGTTTTCCTTGTGGGACCTCTTTTCAGAGATCAAAGATAAAGTCTTTCAATGATTATCTCCTCCTCTTTTTCTAGAATATTGAGGCAGTTTTCCTTAATGACCTCTTGAAGAATGCTATCCAGACTCTTTTTGGTCATGGCCTTCAGGTAGACCAGTAATTTTTAAATGGTCTCTTCTGGATCTATTCTGGATCTATTTTCCAGATCAGTTATTTTGCCAATGCACTTTTTCCTCCATCATTTTTTCATTATTTTTAGTTTGTTTGACTGATTCTTTCTATTTCACAGTCATTAGCTTCGATTTGCTGTGTTGTAGTTTTAATGTATAATTTTCTTCAGTTAGCTTTTCCATTTGGTTTATTCTATTGTTTAAGATTTTTTTCTTCATTTTCCAAACTGTTGATTTTCTCATGTATACTTCTCATTTTTTCTCCTTCCTCTCTTATTTGCCTTTTAAAGTTTTTTATGAGCCTTTCCAAAGAGTCTTTTTCGACTTGTGACCAATTTATTTCACTCTTTGAGATTTCTTCTATTGGCATTCTGTCCTCCTCTGGGTTTTTGTTTTGGTCTGCCCTGACCATACATAAGTAACCATAGTTACTTTCTATGGTCAAGGATCTTTTTATGTTTCTTGCTTAATTTTTTCCTTTTCTTTTGGCATTTCCTCTTTTTAAAAAAAAAATTTTAACGTGTAGCTCTGCTCCTGTTGTTAAGGTGGTACTGTCCCAAACTTCATGTGTAGCTCTGAATTTTGGCTTTGAGTCCTAGGGCCCCTTATGTTTGTAGAGGATAGCATTGCTTGCTCTGTTCAGAGCTGATTTCCCAGAGTTTGCCTTCTGAGCAAGTACTGGAAGCTGCCCTGCTGATGTCCTCCTCTACTAAGTCAGAACTGTGGGTTTTAAATGCTGATTTGTTATGATTAAGAGCTTCTCTCTCACTATCTTCCCCAGAGTCTACCTGGCCTGGGCTGAATACCCTTTTTCACTGCAGTGAGGCTGAACTTTCTTGAAGTTTTTTTTAGTCTATCTTGAGCAGGGGAGTGGTTTCATTCCACCAGACTCCTCTGTTCAGATGCTTATTTTCATGTGGTGTTCAAGGGAAACTGGGAGAGCTCCAGCATCTTCCTGACTTCACTCTGCCATCATGGCTCCACCCATGGAACTCCCTATGATTCCTTGAAAGATGTTTCCTAGGCTCTTTTTTTTTCCTTTTTTTTTATTAAATCTTTTTCTTTTCAAAATATATGCATGGGCAATTTTTTAACAATGACCCTTGCAAAATGTCGTGTTCCAATTTTCCCCTCTCTGTATCCATCCTTTCCATCAGATGGCAAGTAATCCAATATATATTAAACATGGTAAAATATATATGTTAAATTGAATATACATATACATATGTATTTATACAATTATCTTGCACAAGAAAAATTAGATGAAGAAGGACAAAATGTGAAAAAAAATAAAATGCAAGCAAACAACAACAGAAAGATTGAAAAGGCTAAGTTGTGATCCACACCCAGTTCCTACAGTCCTCTCTCTAGATATGAATGGCTTTCTTTATCACAAGATCATCAGAAATGGCCTGAATCATCTCATTGTTGAAAAGTACCATTTCCATCAGAAATGATCATTATATAATTTTATTGTTGCCATGTACAATGTTCTCCTGGTTCTGCTCATTTCATTTATCTTCAATTCATGTAAGTCTCTCCAGATCTCTCTGAAATCATCCTGCTGATCATTTTCTATAGAACAATAATGTTCCATAACATTCATATACCATAACTTATTCAGCCATTCTTCAATTGATGGGCTTCCACTCAGTTTCAAATTTCTTGCCACTACAAAAAGAATTGTCACAAACATTTTTTTTTTGCATATATGGGTCCTTTTCCCTCTTTTAAGATCCCTTTGGTATATGCCCAGTAGAAACACTGTTGGATCAAGCTCTTTGGACTACATTCCAAATTTCTCTCAAAAATGATTGGATCAGTACACAACTTCACCAACAATGTATTATATTAGTGTCCCAGTTTTCCCACATTCTCCCCAACATTCATCATTATCTTTTCCTGTCATCTCACCCAATCTGAGAGTCATGTAGTGATACCTCAGAGTTGTTTTAATTTGTATTTCTCTGATAAATAGTGACTTGGAACATCTATATATGACTTGAAATGGTTTCAATTTCTTCATCTGAAAATTGTCTGTTCATATTCTTTGACCATTTATCAATTGGTGAATGGCTTGAAATCTTATAAATTTGAGTCAATTCTCTATATATTTTAAAAATGAGGCCTTTATCTGAACATTTGAATGTAAAAATGTTTCCCCAGTTTATTGGTTCTCTTCTTATCTTGTCTGCATTTGTTTTGTTTGTAAAAGAAAAAAGCTTTTTAACTAATACAATCAAAATTATCAATTTTATGTTCAATAATGAACTCCAGTTCTTCTTTGGCCACAAATTCCTTCCTTCTCCACAGATCTGAGATATAAACCATCCTTTGTTCTTCTAATTTGCTTATAATATCATTCTTTATGCTAAAATCATAAACTCATTTTGACCTTATCTTGGTTATATGGTATTAGGAGTGGGTCAATTTAGGCCCTTTTTTTTCATCATGGTTTTCATGTAGTCTATTATTTCTTAGATTATGTCTCCTGGGTTTATTTCCTAAATAATTTCTTTTTCCATTGAAGTGCTTTACATTTATTTCTATTTTTTTCATTTTTTGATTTTGATTTTGAATTTTTTGATTCTTGATATCTCATTGAGTCATTCACTTACATTTGTTCAATTCTAATTTTTAGTGAATTATTTTCTTTAGTTAACATTTTTATCTCCTTTCACATTTGGCCCATTGAACTTTTAATTGAATTGTTTTGTCCATTGGATTTTTTTTTCCATTTCACAAATTCTGTTTTTCAAGGAGAAGTTTTCTTTTTACATTTCATCAAAACTGTTTTTTAAGGAGTGATTTTCTTCAGGCAATTTTTGTGTTTCCTTTTCCAGAGCTCTCATTTTCTTTCCCCATTTTTCTTCTAACTCTCTTTTAAGATGCTTTTTGAATTCCAATATACTATATTTTGGCAATGAGCTATTCATGGAAGCTTCTCTTCCCTGGATCTCCCTGCACTGTGCTATGATTTTCCTGTCTTGGTCTGCAACACCTCTGTCTGATTGAGACAGACTTTTCTTGAAGTTCTTCCAAAACATCTTCTGTTGGAAATTTGTTACACTGCAAATATTTGTGGGTTCTGTAACTCCAAAACCTATTTAGAGATTATCGGGTGATAGTCTGAGGGAAGCCAAGTAGACACTTATCTACTCTCTGTCATCTTAGCTCCACCCAAAAAAGTTTATCTTTTATCAGTCATTCAACTTTTTAATCATCCTCACCTTGTTTCCTTCTATTCTTTGGAATAGAAGACATTTCCTCAAGTAGACTTGTTTGGGTGTAATACTGATGTATGGTCTCTGCATTTCAATATCCTAGGTTACCTTAAAACAGCTCAAAATCTATTGAGAAAATATGGATATTAATGTGGCTTTTTCAAAGTCACACGAGTTTCTGACAGAACTCAGAGCAAAATCAAGGTCTTTTTCAAATAAATAAACTAATAAGTGAATGAATAAAATTATATATATATATATATATTAAGAGGTATATAATTAATCTTTAAAGTTAAGTAAGGTCATCTTAAAATAGTTCAGCTTGGAAGAGTGGGAGGGGTGCATTAGAATAGACTAAAAATTTCCCTAATGCAGTTTTAATGACAGTGTTTACAACCATATTTCACCAAGCAGTGTCTAACAGTAAATGCAATATGTAATTAATTTCATGAAAAGCATGTTTATTTTTAATTGGAATAATTTGTACTCCCTGTAATTTTGCCAAGGAACTCAACATGCATCTACTTAGACATGTCAGAGGCAAATAGCTGCACATTATATATTCATAAGTATAGCATTCCAGTGCTGATATGGCTTATGTTGTGTACAACACTGTGCAGACAGACAGCAAAGATGTTCATGGTGTTCCTAAAACTTAATGAATTTCCTAGTACATTTTAAGAAAATTGATTTAACAACTTGGTTTGGGAGGAGGCAGGGAGTTTTCTATAAATATTTCTACAGAAGCTCTCATAATTCACAGGGATACATGATTTTTCTTCCATTGCTTTTAGAAACCAATGGACTTAAACTATTTGGATTGAAGAGGAAGGTCTTCCATTTTCCAATGTGACTAGAAGGTTTCAAGTGACATATGCTGGGGGAAAGAATTGAGATTAATACCCCTGCCATTTACCCATTTCCACTTTGTGTGGATAGCTCTCTTACTCAGGCTGAATCAGGAATCTGATAAACTTGGCAAGGAATTTAAGTAATTGGAAGCTTCTCAGATCATGTTTTACCTCTTAATTTATTGATTTATGGCCATCAGCTGAGGAATTCTTCATCAATAAACATCTATATGACCTATATTTCATTGCTGCATCATAATGGCCAAAAAAAGGTATATATAAGGCTGCACTGGAATGAATATTTGAAAATTCAGATCCTGTGAATATTTTGATTCCTATTTTCTATTGCTGTGACACACAAACAACTTTCTGATATCACTTGCATTACCTTTAGCTGCTTATGTTGTTCCAACAGTGACAACTGGCAAAGTGACCATTCCAGAGATTGCTGTATGATAACAGGAAATCATCAAAATCTCCCATTGACAGGGTATACTGCAATCCACATGTGAAACAAGTAGAATTTCTGAGATTCTTTTAACCAAAAGTGGTATGTTGTTATAATCATAGAAAACAGGGGGAAAATAAAATTAAGAGTAAAACCTTTGTTTATTTCCTACTTTGTCCATCTTCCTATTTTTCTCTTTAATATGCTTATAGGAAAAGTGAAATTCATACAATTATTATCCTCCATTCAAAGTTAGTTAATACACAAACCATTCCACATTTTGGAAATTACAACCATTATTTCTCTAGTCTTAGATTTCCAAGTTCTTCATTGCTCAAATATTCTATATCAATTGTGCTAGATAAATATGCTCATGGGATAGTTTAGTTCACATGGGAAAACAATATCAAAAGGTTCATCCCAGGATGAAACAAAATTTTTGACAGCTATCAGAGAAAATAGGCCCCCCATTTGCTCAAAGATTCTGGTCATCTCAAGTAGAATCTGTGATTTGTACAGAGAATTTGTTTTTCCTATTTTTATTCTACCTAAATCTTTTTTTTTTCAGAAGCAATTTGATTTTATTCATCTACCTAACATCTCCTCTGATGTGAAACAAAGTTTTTCTTTTATTAGGCAGTTCTCAGGCTTGAAATAGGCAGAGCCATTATAACTACATTCTCAAGATACAGTTTTTTTTTTTTTCACATCACATGCATAAAAGGATTTTATCCCTACTTCTCTCCTTAAATTTTTAATTAAATTAAAAGCAAAATTAGGTGGGGGGAGAAGCTTTGAACTGATCTGGTGAGAAAGGTCAGTCATTGTTCAAGTGATCTGTTAGTACAGCTGTGTCTAGGACAAGACATTTTCTAGACAGACCTCCACAAGTGGGCTCTTCATCTCAAGCAAGAAGGCAGTTGGTTTTGATTCTCTGAAACAATTTTGTTAGTGACACTCAAGAAAAAGAAAGTAGCAGCCCTATTGAAGAACTACACTGAGCTTTAGCTAAAGCCCTAAATTAAGTTGTCAAGAAACCCACAGGAAGGGGAAAACACCATCAAACCTGCCATCAGCAAAAAATCATGGTCAGGTGACTGATTTATGTCTTCTCAATTATGGTTATCATGTGTCACTTCCTTCATTCCCATGTTCTCTTTTGCTCTCTTTCCTCTACTGGAAGTGAGAAAGTTTCATGTCTTCAGTATTTTGAATAAGTAATTTCTACAAGTTGTAAAGTCAATTCAGATTATATATATATGTATGTATGTATATGTATGTATATATGTGTATATATGTATATGTATATATGCATATACATATATATATTTACATTTAGCCAATTGATGTATTCCCATTCTGAATATACATTTGTGTGACAATTGTTAAATATATTTAATATTACACTTGATTAGAGGAAACTGATTGAGCTTTTGATATATGTAGATAAGTGTAGCATTCTCAATAAGGTTTACAAAGCAAGATGACACTAGGTGGTATAACAGTCAAATACTACAAAACTATCACAAAAAACAAATCAATTGAACCCACTTCTGAGGCCAGTGGTAAGTGGGTAAGTCACAATCTTTTCAAATTATTCCTGGGAGAATCAGAATTTTGCCACTTCTCTGAGCAATTGCAGAAGATTCTCACATATTCACTTCCATTGAATACTCAAAATGGTGGAGTTTGGGAGAGAAAAGGTTGACTTGAATTAGAATAAAGTCTGCAAGACAGGGATAGAATTTTTTCAAACCAATTATTTCATATTAATGGGAAACTATAAGTGTAATGTTTCCCTTTTCCCCACTGGAAATTTAGGCATCATTATGCAAGAATTTGTAGTAAGATGATCTTGGTTTAAATCTTGCCTTTTCCCTTTGCCACTTGTTAAACGAATGAAAATGAGCAAAATATTTCACCTGTGTATGCATTAGTTTCCACATCTATAAAATAAAAAGTTTAAACTATATCAGTAGTCCTTTATTTCTGTGTTTCTGTATATATGTTATTGCTCTTTGGAGTCTGGTGAGCCTATGGGCTTCTACTCAAAATAATGCTTTTATTTTATTTAATTATTTATTTGCTTTTAATATACATTGTTTTTTAAAATCATGTTGGGAGAAATAAATTGGAACAAAAAGGAAAAATCATGGAAAAAAAGAAAAGAAAAGTGAACATAGTACATGTTGATTTACATTCAATCTCCATAGTTCTTTCCTGGATGCAGATTACACTTTCTATTCAAAGTCTATTGGGATTGCATTGGATCCCTAAACCACTGAGATGAACCAAGTCTTTCATTATTGATTATTACACATTTTTGCTGTTTTGTTTTCAATGTATTCCTGATTTTGCTTGTTTTTCTCAGTATCAGTTAATTGTTGGAAGTAAATCTTCCAAGCCTTTCTAAAATCATCTTGTTCATCATTTTTATAGAACAATAATATTCCATTACCTTCATATACCACAGTTTATTCAGCCATTTCCCAACTGATGGGCATCTACTCATTTTTCAATTCTTTGCTACTACAAAAATAGCTGTTACAAATGTTTTTGCATATGTGGATCCTTTTCCCTCCTTAATGCTTTCCTTGGGATACAGACTCAGTAATGGCACTGCTGGGTTAAAAGGTATGCAATGGTTGGATCATTTCACAACTCTACCAACGTTTTGTCCCAGTTTTCCCACATGCTCACAAACATTTATCATTTCCTTTTCCTGTCATCTCAGTCATCTGAGAGATGTGACAAGTGGTACCTCAAAGTTGCTTGATTTTGCATTTCTCTAAAATAATGTTTTTAAATGCAAAATATAAAATTCATAGGATAATAATGAATAAACTTTTTAAATTTATAGCCAAGATTGAGAATCTATAAGCTACATAGAGCTCTAAAACTCCTTCTAACCATACATCAAAGTTACTGTGACCCTTTACCAATGCAGAACATCAAGCTTTGAGATTTAGTTTGTTTTGGCTAATCATGATTGTATAGATTGAATGTCTTAGAGTCAGGATTTGAATCTGAAGTTCCTTGATTCCAAGTTCAAATCTCTATTTTCTGAAAAACATTGCCTCTGAGTTCTGAGTATTTTATATAAATTAGTTTGTTTTACTAACATTGTCTAATCATCCTAAAAGTTAGATGAACCTCTCTCCTCACCTTCTTCTTCCAATTTTTTTTTTCTTTGAACAACAAAGTGTCAGTAGCTCGAACTCTGGACTTGATTGGGAAAAATATAAATCCAACCTCACACATATACTTACTTAAATTACTTAACCTCAGTCTGCCTCCATTTTCCCAATTATAAAATAGAGATGATAATATCATCTATGCCCAGGGTAATTGTGAGGAGCAAATGAAACATTTTAAAGTACTTACAATGCCTGGAATATAGTAGACTTGTTTCTTCTCCACTACCTTTTCTTTTTTTTTCTTTTTAAATCTTTTGAATCAAAGGGATGATAACTTTGACAAAGAACCATATAGATGTTTTGCTCATTAACATTGGTCTGTGGGAGACTTTTACACTTAAAACTCAGGAACAACTGGTAAATGTAAAAGTGGATTTTTTTCATTTAAATTGTTCATTATGTTTTATTTTGGTCCAAATAAATCATCCCCTAATAGAAAAAAATCTGGATATGAGTCTTTCTGCCTTTAATTGGGATTGATCACAAGTAATAGACATGTAACCTTCTGTCAGATCCATGATGTGGTTGTGAAAGAGACTGACAGGCCTTAGGTCAAAACCTGAGACTTTCTCCAAATTTTTGTCACTGGCCTTTTGAATTTGGGCAAATTCCTTAATATCTCTGAAGTTTATTTATTATCTTCTATAACTGTGGATATTAATAGTCTACTTACATTCAGAGAATGCTGTGAGAATATCATAATATATGTAAAATATTTTAAACATTAAAGTACTACATAAATGCACATTTTAGTTACTCTAAGCATTTCCTACTTGATTTTGCATTTGATAGAAGTTGTGAGAACACAGGCTCCAAGAGTCCAGGGTCATACTCATGTCAGGAGGAGGCAATTAGTGGAACCTTGCCAAGTCTCCCCTAATAATCTAATTTCATTTGTATGCTATCCTTAGAAAGATCCCCATTCATATATTCCCTTTCCTTTCTATATCTGAAAAAATATTTCCATTGAGTTCTGTGCTTAGTATTTTATTAAGTAGTTACAAAGATGAGTATTTGTAACTGTCATCTTTGGAAAAAGTAAATAAAATCTCCCGAGTTTATGATTCATTTCTTTAAGTAGCATAACCTCTGGAATATGTAAATTTTCCTCTACTCTGAGGAATTTCTGGATTGAGGATTAGCATTCAAACTGAAGTGACACACCTAGATTATGTGAGGGGAAAAAAATCTATATTCATTTGCCTTTTAAAAAAATAATTATTTCTTGCTCTAGAGTTTCAAGTCACTCTCGTGGACCTCACTTTCCATATTCTTGCAATATTACAAGAATGTTATTTAAGTATTTATTTACTTATTTATTTGGATTCATGATTTGATTAGATAAATAAATTCCCAATGAGGAAAAATATTGCCCGACCATTACTAATTGCCATGTACTCTGTTAAATAAATAATTTTGTGTTCTTCAATTGTTTCAGTGATGTCCAATTCTTCAAGACCTTATTGGGAGTTTTATTGGCAAAGATACTATAGTGGTTTGCCATGTCCTCCAGTTCATTTTACAGATGAGGAAAATGAGGCAACAGGGATAAGTGATTCACCCAGGGTCACCTAGATATTTAGCCTGAGGATGGATTTGAAATCAGGAAGAATAGTCTTCCTGATTCTAGACCTCATCCTCTATCCTGTGCTCTAACAACTCCATTAATTTTTTAGATTATTCATAAATTATTTGAGGGTCTTTTAATAGCTATTGCAGTACTTAAACTAGTCTTTATGACTCAGAGGATGATTATCTACTATATTTTGTTGCTTCTTCTCAAGCACTTTTTAAAAATAGGCTTTAATGAATCTTTTGTTATTAATGCCATAGTAAATTTCATATATGACCACTATTTGATCTCTTCCCTTAAAGTGGTTACATAAGATAGCATATGAAACATTCTACATACATAGTCTCTTAGTTGTCTATCAAAAAGGAAAGTTGTATTTCCTTATTTCTCCTTGAAGGTCAAAACTGATCATTCAGCATTTTGCAGTCATAGTATATATTTTTATCTTTATTCTAAATAATTCATTTTTGCAATAGTTCATCAAAGTATTCCCATTTAAAAAATTCTCCGTCTGCTATTTCCAATAAATTCACATTCCATCATTTGTTTACTTGTCAAACAGTGAATGGAGATCTACTTTCATTTTTTCTTTCACTTTCTCGACATATGTGGCTAGGAATGAAACATGTAGGAGCAAAGGATATTAACTATACAAGAATATGTACTGGATAATTTCAAATTGTTTTCCAAAATGGTTGAAAAAAATTATGTTTCCATCAATATATATTAGTGTATCTATTACAAGGTAAGTAGATAAGATAAAAGAATAAAGAAAACATATGTTGACCTTTCTAAATGTCCAATGATAAGATTCATTTTTCAAAACAGAAAAAAGAAAGTTGACTGTTGATTAGAACATTCTGTGAGAAGAAACATTAATTATAGGTAAGTATACTATTGCATTGCAAATTGTGTGGTGAAAGAAAAGTTCAAAATGTTCATAGAATGTATTTTTACATTTTTAAAATAAACTTCCTTGATTTCACTCTGAAAACACAATGGAAAATAATATTTATTATAATATATTTCTATTTTAACAAAATGCATAATTCTTATTAAAAGTTTATTTTAAAAAACGTTGTAATCTTACTTACAGGTAATAGCAGAGATCTGAGAGAGTACAGATTGATAAAATTAAATTAAAAATACAAAAAATAAATCAAGATCATTGTTGCTTGAACTGCTTTCTGAAACTCCCACTTTTAAGGAGTCTACATAGAAAGGGGGAATCTGGACCAGAGTTGTACGGAGGGAACATTTATCCCAAAGATCTCAAGGGTGTGACTCTGTTGACAAGAAAAGATCTGGATTGGTTCAAAACCTTTTTGCAATTTTGTTTCAGTGTTCTTGGCACAAAGGTGATTCAGAAGAAACAGAAGTTACCTACTAGTATGGCAGCCGTTATCTATTATCCATGAAATGTATTGTCAGATGCTCCTGTGGCTTTCCAGAGAACTAAAACCATATGTTCACCACAGTGGAGGTGACTGGAGCAAGCCATAGCCCTTGAGCTGGCCTGATGATATTTGTTAGATGAAATGATGGCACTAGAAGTCTTTCTTTTGTGAATTTTAATAAGTTAAATGTTCAGAAACATAAGGTTACTTACCCCCTAAGTCTCCTGCTGCACTAAATCTATTTCTGTTTCCCAGCATAGTTGGAGAAGGCTGTCAGATAGTGGTGAACTCACATCTTTAAACTGAGATAAGGGATGATTTTCATGATCTTTACCCTGACATTTATTTGCTGGTAATAAGGCAACAGTCTAGAGGCTGCTCTACTCTTCTGGCACATGGTAGAAATTTGTGGAAAGATTTAAATTTTTTAAGGACTCATTGACTCTATTACTGGTTTTCAGAAACAAACCTGTTCTTAACCTGGCTGAGCAGTTAAATTTCTTATTCTGTCTGGTTGGCAACCCAGTCTGGATAGAATAATTTTCCTATGAATCTACTTGAATCAGGGGCATCTTTGAAGATGAGAAGACTGACTTTAAGTCAAAAGTTAAGTGATAGAGTATTTTAATTCTAAGTGTTGAAGCTACATTACCTGTGAAAATTCATGAAAACAGTTTTTTTTTAAATTTCCCAACAAGTGGTTACTATTCTTGAAGACTTAATGACTCTTAGATTTGGTCATTTGAAATAGAGACTATTTAATTTTTTAGAAAGATATTCCTTACTTTGGTCCTAATTTGTTTCTTGACAGTAAGCCTACTCCTTATATATAGTTATGCTTCAATTAAAGGCAGATATAACATCCTTATTTTACACCAAATATTTCAAGTTCTGTTAACCTAACTTTCTATGGAATGACATTGAAACTTTTCACTATACTTATTGCTTTCTCTTCTCTCCTGCTTGTCAATCCATCCCTGAAGTGTAATACCCAGAACACTTTTCTCTTTCTGTACTATCTCCCATCACTCTCCCCTACTTCTCACTCCACAACAAAATTAAATCTGTGTTTCTAGCTGTAGATTCACCTAAATAGTTCAATGTATTCTGAGAGATACACTAGAACATTACAGTGGAATTAAAAATAAAAATCATTAACACTGAAATCTCAATGAACCTATTCCTAATTTTGTTTAATCTGCACAAAACCTATATATAAAGAATTTATCAAGGATGCTATTTTCCTGTCCCTTCTAAAAAAACCCATATACTACAAGAAAAATTGGAGTTCAAGTAGTTTTGCTCTTTTGATTAGAAGATGAAGACCTGTTCATCATCTTTCTTGATGAAAATCTTGAAAGATCTTGGCACAATGAGACAGTATTCTCTGCTAGTGAAAACAACTCCTGAAAGAGCACTACACATAAATTGCTTTGTCCATATGTTTCTGGCAAATGTGCCATCTGGGATTAGAGTGTTCATATTTTATGGAGCAGGAAAGTAAAAATATGTTTGCAACTTAACTACCCCAATTTATAAAGAAGGTAGATCTGAACTCAAATAAACTCATCAACACCATTATTTGTTGAATATTCAATGTCAATTTTTGTGTCCTATATAAAGTTACAAAGCTAAGTGTGGGTGAGATTTGACCATTACCCTCGGGGAACATAAAACCTAAAATTTAGGATAAACATACATAAACTACATAAAAGTATAAATGAGCAATACTTAGAAAAATATAGCTGATAAGTGACATTTGAAAAATTAAGGGAGACTGAATTTTGCAGCTAGAATGATAAAAATCATGGAAGGCTAGGGTTCTATTGCTTGAATGGGATGTCTGGAAAGTTGGTGCAAAGGAAGAAATATGGGTTGGAAGGGGGAAAATTAAAAGGTTAGATCCCTATGTTTTTAATAGCCCTTCATGCCTTTGTTCAGAAGAGAGAGAATCATAAATGTAGTGCTGGACCTTCTATCAGAAAGAAAAGTTATCATCTTGCCTCAAACACTTACTAGTTAAATGATTTTAAGCAAGTTGTTTAAATTTTCTAAATCTACTTTTGTCATCTGCAAAATGGTAATAATAACAACTAATTCATAGAGCAATTCAAATGAGATGTTACTTTGAAACCCTTTATGAATTTCGATCCAATAATTCGATTCAGCTAAAATTTATTAAGTATATAAGCACTGGGAACACAATAAATAAAAAGAAAGATAATCTCTGCCCTCAACAGGCTTACTATTTAAAAAGGTAGGCAACATACAAAAAATGTCAGGAAAGAAAAGGGGAAAAAGAAGGGGCAGGGATTGAGACATTAAGGGGGAAATATTTGGTAGAGTAGAAACTATACCAGGCAGCAGAAGAAAAGTAGAAAATTCTTATTGTATACATTAGTTCTTATTAATCTAAAGATATGATCAAGGGACTTAGGCTTTAGGAAGAAAAACAAAGATCAAGGCAGTATGAAAAAGTACAATTAAAAGAGTACTTGGTTTAGAATCAGCATTTTAAAATACCACTTCTGATACTCTCTCTTTTGATTCTTTGATCAGTAGGTTCCCTTTTAGCTACAAATATATGATTGTGTTACTTCAAAGAGATAAATGCCATGAATTTTACAATCAAAGTAAATTGTTGATTTTTATGTCACTGGAGTAAATGATGCTTGAATTAAAAGATAATTAACAACTATCAATAGAATGATTTGGAAGGTTGAGTATCTAGGGATACAGCAATAATATTTACTATAATAATATAAAACAATATTTTATATTCTAAGATGGACAGCTTCAGGCCTTCTGGAAAACAATGTTTTGGGTAAATAAATGAAGATGATAAACTAGACTTCAGAAATATCATAGAAAACAATTGTTGGGAATTGGTAGCAATGTAAAAGTATTAGCACATTTGGGTATCACTACATTCTACTGATTGGAAATAGAGTGCTAGATTTGGAATTAGGAACTAGATTCATATCCTATTTCTGATATTCTCTAGTTATATGACCATAAGAAAGTGGAAATAAAAAAATTGAAGTTATCTATAGTCATGTGAAAAAATACTCTAAATCACTATTGATTAGAGAAATACAAATTGAAACAACTCTGAGGTACCAACTCATATCTATCAGATTAGCTAAGATGACAGAAAAAGAAAACAATAAATGTTGAAGAGCATGTTGGATAACTAAAACAATAATGCATTGTTTATAGAATTCTAAACTGATCCAAACTTTGAAGAAGAATTATAAAACTGTATATACCCTGTGATCCACTCCTAGATTTGTATCCCAAAGAGATCATAAAAAATAGAAAATGACCCAAATGTACAAAAACAGGAAAAGTGGAAAGAAGGAGGTAGAGTGGGATAAAAGAAGAAAAGAAAGATCAGGTCTGAATTTTAGGAAATCTACATTCTAGTATTGTCTCTGCAAATTGATTATGTGACCTTTGCCAAATCATTTATTCCTTCTCAGCTCCAGTTTTCTCATCTGTCCAAAAAAGGGATAGAGTTGCCTAAGTGCTCTTTTCAGGATGTACTTTTCTAATAATTGTTGCTGTCTTTTCTAAGACCAAAATAAAGAGCTTAAAAGTACAGTAGTAAATCCAAACCACTCCTTGCAGCCTCCATTACCAAGCAGTAGGAGGTTCTGCCACCTTATTGCTCTCAGATGGAACAGTTTTTGTCCAATTCATCAAAATAAGTCATTCCACTTAGAGGACCTTTATCAGAGATTCCCTCTTCACAAATGAAACATTCTCTAGCATTCTCCTTCTGTTCCTCAATTAACAGCTGGTGCCTTAATATGCACCAACAAGTGTGAGCCCACCTGCATCTAAGCCATAAGGGCCCACAGTTTAAGCACCCTTCCTCACTTGGCTACTTCTTTGTGCCTCCAGGGTGTGACAGAATGTGCCTTTGCTATTTGCATTGATCTAATTAGTGCATTTGCACAGTAGCTGCCTACAGGAAAAAAAAAAATCCCTCCTACTCAGGCTTCCTGTGACTATGTATATGTGTGTTCATGCTGACTTCACCGGGGCACTCTGGAGCTTGGAGCAAACAAATGATGTCCCTCTGTTATGCAATTAAGGAGAGAAAGACAGGATCTTAATTGGCCTATCAGGAAATATTTCTTCTGCTATTGCTCTCTCTGGTTCCTCTCAAGAACTTGCCATGGTTCAGTGACAGGTAGGGGAAGGGTGTGGGGAAGGTGCAAGAAAATGGGGCAAAGACAGAAAAACAGAATTATTTTTTGACCCCACTTGGCCAGGATGTGAGGAAGCAATGAACACACAAGGTGGTCATCTCTATGTTGCTAGATTAAGGGAAAGGAATGTGGATGGGGGAAGGGTGACAATTTGAAAAGGCCCAAACACATGGAGTATCAGTGGAGAATGTGAAGGTATTGAAAACTTTGATAAATAGGAAACATATGTTTAGCCTAAAGCAAATCTAGTTTTGGCTTACTCCAGACATCCCCTGCCTCCACCCTGCCCTCATGCAAGAAATTGACGAAATCTGGTTATTTGGTAAATCCATGAAAACTAACTGGAAGCAGTTCCTGCATAGAGTTGGAGTGATGAGGAATGATATATTATTACTTATCTCCTTCTCTTCCTGTATTCAAACAAGAGTTTCTAATAAAGGCTCTTTAATTCCTTTAAATACTACACATTCCAGTGGATTACACAGTACCTGTCTGAGCACAGTTTTTGTATATGAAAATGGGGACAGGTTAAAGAAAATTCCCAATGCTTTCAAATTCTGCCAGAGTCCATTCATATAAATGATTAGCATCTTTCAAACAGCATCTCCCCATGTTCTTAAATATCTAGTGCCAGAAATGCAGACCAAAACCAAGTGTTCTACCAGCACAGGACTTTCTCTGAATATGAGCTAGTCTAATAAAAATAGAATCACAAAATTTCAGAGAAGAAAAGACCCTCAGTTATTTGGTACAGGTCCCTCACTTGACAGATATAAAAACCAGGATTCAGCATGGGAAGGGACTTGCCCAAGATTGTTTCAGAGCCAGGACTTCTAACATATATAGCAGAATGTTGGGAATGACTATATAGAGCTATACAGAATTAATACTAGTCTACTGCTAATTATAATGGAGAAGGATCCTTTTCTTTACAAGTTTAGAGGAATTTGTTAATAGCAAGTCAAATATTTTATCCAGAATTTTGTTCTAATTAATAACAACATTTATATGGCATTTGCAGGTGAGAAAACTGGTATGTAAAAAGATGAAGAATTACCTACTACTATGTATTATTAAGTCTTAAAGGTAATAGATCTTCCAGACATACCTTATTCTTTATTTACAATGGAAATACAAGCAGACAACAGAACTTTACAAATGTGGCGAATGAATTTTTTTCTGTCATCATTTGGGGTAGGTTTCACATACTTATATATATCCTATATACACATTCACATATACATGTATATTTATATATGTATATATACATGTGCATATAAACTATAACTACTGTATTTGCAGATATACACCCATATGTGTGTGTATTATACGTACATTTATGTATATTATTTATTTATATGTATCCATATACAATTAAAAATGTGAAATTCAAGAAAGACAGGATCATACACATATAAATATACATATACATGAACATACACATGTGTATATGCCTATACAGATACATCCATATAAGTACACAAATGTAAGCATTTACATATATAAAGAGATATCATATATAGAATTATATACATAATTATAAATTATAGATAGATATAGATAGGTAGATGGATAGACAGATGACAGATACAGTTATTCAATTTAAGGTTTCATTTCATAGTAAATGTTAAGAGTTGGCATTCAAGCTTTAAGCTCACTATTTTTTTAAACCCAGATTTTTTAAGCCTATAATAAAATATAACAATCACTAATTATTAACCTATTGTGTGCAGAATATTACACTAGATACGGGGCATGATACCAAATTCAGATAACTCGTGGTCGCTTTTAAATTATATTTTTGTTGTTGTTTTTATATCCATTCATTTAAAAATATAGCAATTTCTTCTTTCTTTCTTACTTACCTACATTTCCTTTATTCATATTCATAATTTTATCATGCTATAATATTTATTTGCAATCATATATAACAATTTGGTAAATCAACTTCCCCCCAAAAAGTTCATGTACTTTATTTTCAATTTTATGAATACTCTGGAATGTATCAAATTTTTGTTTCTATCATTTAACATAATTGTACATACTTCTCATAGTGGGTTATCTAGGGTCAAAGGCTACAGCATATTTAATCATTTTCTTAGCATAATTCCTAATTAATTTTCAAAATGGATTAACAAATTCATATCTCCAACAACAACTTTTTTCTTGTATATCTTCCAAACCTTTTAATTTGGACTATTACCATTTTTGTCATCTTTGCGAGTGTGTTATATGTAAGAGATAATGTAAAGATTGTTTTTATTTGCATTTATTTTATTAGTGATTTAGATCGATGTTTTATGTAGTTATTAGTAGTTTGCATTTTTTTTAACTCAATATAATTACACCATATGTCACCTTTAAGAAAATTTCTTTAAGGCATTTAAGAAGTGAGAGGCGATAATTTTGGGGGTATATTGTTTTGACTAATTCATTGTTTTGTTGTTGTTGTTTTGAAGATCAGTGACATCAGGAAGGAACCAAGATGGTGGAAAGCAGACATAACTTTCTGTGACTTCCTCTGACTTTGTCTCAAACCAACAATAGATTAAACCTCTAAACTGGATTTGGAGTAAAAAAAAAAAAAAAAAAAAAATCCACATATATTTGGAGAATAACACGTTCCCAGAAGATGATACCTTGAAAGAACTTCAGAACATAAGTGTCTGCCTAGCCCAGACTGCAGCACAGGGAGACTGGGGCAAGGATCTGGGGCAGGGAGTCAGAGTGTTGCAGTTCCATGTACCTGGGAATCTTCTGTGAACCTCGTGGTTCATAGAACCACTTGGCTACTCTGTCTTGGTTGCAAGTAGATGATTTGGCAGATTTGCTACAAAAGGCAAATTGTAAACAAATAAGTCACAGAATACTGCAGGACCTAGGCCTGATTATCCAGAACTGGAAGTCAATCAACAGAACTGCTCCAGCACAAACTAAAGCAGCTGTCACTCCTTTGCACTGAACAGACCTCAAGTCTTAAAAAATGAGCAAAAAACAAAAAGAACTCTCACCATAGACAGCTTTCATAGAGACAGAGAAGAATAGAGTTAAATCCTGAGATTCCTAAAGGCAAATCAACTCCAGATGAATCCCCAAAGGGATATGTGAACTGGTCCCCATTTCAAAAGGCTTTTTTAGAAGATTTCATAAAGGATCTTAGAAGAGAATTTGAAGAAAAATGGGGAAAGGAAATTAGATCTTTGCAAGAATGGATAGGTAAAGCATATAACTCCTTAAAAAGTAGATTGGATAAAATGGGAAAAGCACACAACTCCTTACAAAATAGATATGAAAAAGGCAGCAATTTGTTGAAAAACAAAATTTGTGAAATGGAAAAAATACAATTAAAAAAAAACAATTCAATTGGCCAAATACAAAAGGAGCTCAATAATACACTAAAAATTAGAATTGAAAAAATGAAAGTGAATGACTCAATAAGGCTTCAAGAATCAATCAAACAAAAACAACAAAAAAGAAAGAATAGGAGAAAATATGAAATACATTCTAAGAAAAACCACTGACCTGAAAAATAGATCTAGGAGAGACAATCTAAGTATTATTGGACTTCCTGGAACACATGATGGAAAAAAAATAGAATCTAGACATTATCTTACAGGAAATCATAAAGGAAAACTGCCCTCATGCCTGGAATCAGACGGTAAAATAGCCAAAGAATTCACCAATCATTTCATAAAACACACCCAAAAATTAAAACCCCAAGGAATATTGTAGCTAAATTTCAGAATTATCACACTAAAGGAAAGATGCTGAAAGCAGGCAGAAAGAAACAATTTAAATACCAAGAAGTCACAGTTATGATAATCCAGGACCTAGCAGTTTCCACCTTAAAAGATCGAAGATCCTGGAATCTGATATTCTGAAAGGCAAAGGAACTTAGATTACAGCTAAGAAAAAGCTACACAAATAAAATGAGCATTATCTTTCAGGGAAGAAGATGACTATTCATTGGTATAGGTGAATTTCATCTGTTTCTAATGAAAAAACCAGAACTGAACAAGACATTTGATCTCCAAACATAGAACTCAATTGAAGCATAAAAAAAAAAGTAATTAGAAAAGAACTTTTGAGAATTATAGTTCTGTTATGAATATTCTATGAGAGTGTGGGTACAATTTGATTTTATTGTCATAATATGAAGAAGAAACTAGAGGTAGAAGGGGAATCATACAAAAAAAAGAGTAAAAAGAAGGTAAAGTAAGTGAAATTAAATCTCACAAAGAGGCAAAGAAGACATTATAATTGAGGGAAAGAAGAGAGAGGGAGATGAGTATTGTGTAAATCTTATTCTCATCAGATTTGGTTCAAAGAAAAAATATCAGACATTTTTGGTTTCATAGAGAAACTTGTCTCACCTTATAGGGAAGTGGGAGGGAAAAGGGAAAAAGAAAGGGAAAGACTAATAGAAGGGAAATCCGAAGTATTAGGGGATAGGTGTAAAAAGGGAAAGGGGCTCTAAAGAAGGAGGTGGTCATCAGAAGCAAAATACTAGGGAAGAGGGAAGGGGGAAAGAAAAGAGAAAAGCATAACTTAGGGTAAATAAGATGGCAGGAAATAAAAAATTAGTTATTTTAACTGTGAATGTGAATGGGATGAACTATTCCATAAAATGGGAACAGATAGCAAATTGGATTAAAAGCCAGAATCCTAAAATAATGTGTTTACAAGAAACACATTTAAAACAGGATGATACCTAGAGAGTGAAGGTAAAGAGCTGGAGCAGAATCTACTATGCTTCAGGTGAAAAAAAAAAAAGTAGGGATAGCAATCCTGAGCTCAGATCATGTAAAAGCAAAGATACATCTCATTAAAAGAGATAAGGAAAGAAACTATATTTTACTAAAGGATACTATATATAATGAAGCAATATCAATAATAAACATATATATACACAAGTGGTATAGCATCCAAATTCCTAGGGGAGAAGTTAAGAGAGATGCAAGAAAAAATAGACAGCAAAACTATACTAGTGGGGGACCTCAACCTTGCTCTTTCAAAACTAGATAAATCGAACTATAAACTAAATAAGAAATAAGTTAATGAGGTAAGCAGAATGTTAGAAAACTTAGGTAAGATAGATCTTTGGAGAAAATTGAATGGAGATAGAAAGGAGTTTATTTTTTTTCAGCAGATTTATGGAATCTATACAAAAAAATGATCAAGTATTAAAGCATCAAAAGCTCAAAATCAAATGCAGAAAGGCATTTTTTTTCAGTTCATGATGCAATAAAAATCATATGCAGGAATTTTTTCAGGAAACAATAGACCAAAAATTAATTGAAAATTAAATAATCTAATCCTAAAGAATGAATGGGTGAGACAACAAATCGTAGACACAATCAATAATTTCATCTAAGACTATAAAAATAATGAGACAACATGCCAAAATTTGTGGGATGCAGCCAAAACTGTAATAAGAGGAAATTTTATATCTCTAGATGCATAATTGCATAAAATAGAGAAAAAGAAGATCAATGAATAGGGCTTACAACTAAAAAAGCTAGAAAAACAACAAATGAAAAACCATCAAATTTAAAATTTTGACAATAAAAGGAAGATTAATAAAACTGAAAATAAGAAAACTATTGAATCAATAAATTGAGTTGGTTTTTTGAAAAAAAAACAAAATAGATAAACTTCTAGTTAATTTGATTAGAGAAAGGAAAAAAGAAAATCAAATTGTTAATCTCAAAAAAATGAAAAGGGAGAACTTTCCAGCAATGAAGAGGAAATTAAAGCAAAAATTAGGAGTTATTTTAACCAACTATATGCTAATAAATTTGATAATCTAAGTGAAATGGAGGAATATCTACAAAACTATAGATTTTGCAGGTTAATAAAAGAGAAAATAAATTATTTAAATAGTCTGCTATTAGAAAAAGAATAAGCTATTGGTCAACTCCCTAAGAAAAAATCTCCAAGGCCGAATGGATTTACATGTGAATTCTACAAAACATTTAAAGAACAATTAATTCCAATACTATATAAACTATTTGGAAAAATAGGGAAAGGAGTTCTACCAAATTCCATTAATGGCACAGATATGGTGCAGATAGCTAAATGAGGTAGGGTGAAAACAGAAAAAAAAAATTATAGACCAATTTCCCTAATGAATATTGATGCAAAAATCTTAAATAAAATGTTTAGCAATAAGATTACAGAAAGTCGTCCCCAAGACCAAGTAGGACTTCTTTTAGGTATGCAGGGCTGGTTCAATATTATAAAAACTATTAGCAAAATTCACCATATCAATAACCAAATTGACAAAAATCATGTGATTATCTCAATAGATTCAGAAATAACATTTGATAAAATCCAACACCCATTCCTAATTAAAACATCAGAAATTATAAAAATAAATGGACTTTCCCTTAAAATGATAAATAACATGTATTTAAAACCATCAACAGCATCATATACAATGGGGACAAAGCAGAACCATTCTCAATAAGATCAGGGTAACAAGCTGGCCCACCATCACCTTTACTATTCAACATTGTATTAGAAATTTTATCTTTGGCAATGAGAGAAGAAAAAGAGATTGAAAGAATTAGAATAAGTAATTAGGAAACCAAATTATCATTCTTTGTAGAGCACATGATGGTATAATTAGAGAACCCTAGAGAATATATCAAAAAATTACTAGAAACAATTCATAATTTTGACAAAGTTGCAGGATACAAAATAAATCATCAGCATTTTTATATATTATTAACAAAGTTCAGTGGCAAGAGATTAAAAAAAAATGAAAGAAATTCCATTCAAATTAGTTGCCGATCGTTTTAAAATATTTGGGAATCTATCCACCAAGGGAAAGTCAAGAACTATATGAACACAACAACAAAACACTTTCCACACAAATAAAGTTAGATCTAATCAGTTGGAAAAATATCAAGGGCTCATGGGTAGGCTGAGTAAATTTAATAAAAATGACAATACTATCTAAATTAATCTACATATTTAGTGCCATACCAATTAAACTCTCAAGAAATTATTTTACTGAATTAGAAAACATAATAGCATATTTCATCTAGAAAAAGTCAAAAATTTCAAGGGAATTAATGGAGAAAAATGCCAATGAAGGTGTCCTAGCTGTGCCAAACCTAAAATTATATTATCAAGCAGCAGTCATTAAAGCCATTTGGTACTGGCAAAGAAATAGAATAGTTGATATGTGGAATATCTTAGGATCAGAGGACAAAATAGAAAATAACTATAGCAATAGTTTGACAAATCTAAAGACCACAGCTTTTAGGATAAGAATTCACTATTTGACAAAAATTGCTGGGAAAATTAGAAACTAGTATGGAAGAAACTAGGCATTGCCCCACATCTAATATCACATACCAAGATAAGGTAAAAATGGGTTCATGATTTAGACATTAAGAGTGACATTATGATCAAGTCATAAAGAACATTGGATAGTTTACCTCTCAGACCTGTGGAGAAGGAAGGAATATGTGTCCAAAGAAGAACTGGAACTTATAACTGAACACCAAATAGATAAATTTGATTATATTGAGTTAAAAAGTTTTTGCATAACCAAAACAAATGCAGATAAGATTAGAAGTCAAGCAATAACCTGAGAAAACATTTTTACATTCATTGGTTATGATAAAGGCCTCATTTCTAAAATATATAGAGAATTGACTCAAATTAATAAGAATTCAAGCCATTCTTCCATTGATAAATGGTCAAAGGATATGAACAGACAATTTTCAGATGAAGAAATGAAAACCATTTCTAATCATATGAAAAGGTGCTCTAAATCACTATTGATCAGAGAAATGCAAATTAAGACAACTCTGAGATAACTTTATACACCTATCAGATTGGTTAAGATGACAGGAAAACATAATGACAAATGTTGCAGGGGATGTGGGAAAACTAATACATTGTTGGAGGAACTGTGAATGGATCCAACCATTCTGGAGAGCAGTTTGGAACTATGCTCAAAAAGTTATCAAACTCTGCATACCCTTGGATCCAGCAGTGTTTCTACTGGGCTTATATCCCAAAGAGATCTTAAAGGAAAGAAAAGGGCACACATGTACAAAAATGTTTGTGGCAGCCCTTTTTGTAGTGGCAAGAAACTGGGAACTTAGTAGATGCCCATCAGTTGGAGAATGACTGAATACGTTATGGTATATGAATGTTATGGAATATTATTGTTCTATTAGAAATGATCAGGAGGATGATTTTAGAGATTTAGAGAGTTACACAAATTGATGCTAAGTGAAACGAGCTGAAACAGGAGATCATTGTACATGGCAACATCAATATTATAGGACGATCAATTCTGATGAACATGACTCATTCTAACAATGACATGATTGATGCCAGTGCCAATAAAATTATGATGAAGAGAGTCATTTACACCCAGAGAGAGGACTGTGGGAAGTGAATGTAGATCACAATATAACATTTTCCACTCTTTTTTGTTGTTGTTCACTTGCATTTTGTTTTCTTACTCATTTTCTTTCCTTTTTGATCTGATTTTCCTTGTGTAGCAAGAGAAATGTATAAAATTTACACATTAAAAAAGAAAAGTAAAGGATCTGGAATTGTAATCAAGAATCAACTACTCAGCAAAATTGAGCATGATCTTTCAGGGGAAGATGAACATTCAGTGAAAAACAGGACTTTCAAACTTTTCTGACCAAACCTGAAAAGAAAATTGGATATTCAGATACAAGACACAAGAGAAGAATAAAAAGGAAAAACCCAAGACAGGGAGGAAATCCCAATAAACTGTTTACATCCCTACACGGGAAGATGATACTTATAAAAAAAAAAAAGAAAAAGAAAGAAGAAGAAGATCAATGACATCACAAAGTGATGTCTCAATTTGCCCATGAATCATATTTGACTGATATAGAATTGCATGGTTGTCAATCTTCCAGAGTCATTGAAGTCCAATGGGAAGACAAAAGTCAAGACACTTGGCAGTGACCCAGGATGTCATGGATGAATGGCTTCTTGGTTGTCTGACCAAGCACTCCACAGAATCTTTTTCAGCTGCCTTCATAGTTACTGATACAAATTGTTCTCATTTGCTCAGTCTTCTGGGGAAAGTCTTCATACACTTGGCCTAGACATCTCCCTTAACTCACCGTTGTGTCTAAGGACTGTCAATTACTCTCAATCTACTTTCTGTAACTAATACCTCAGTAAATTACCCCGCCTTATGGTTCCATGATTTCATGACTTTAAGGTATGAGAGTAGGGAAAATCTTTATGGAGAAAGCACAACCATAGCTAGATTTTGAAGAATAGTCAGTGTGTCAGCTAACAGAGGGCAATCCATGAATAAAGAAGTCTATGCTCAAAGGAAAGGCCAGGAAAAACTTTACGCTGGACTGCAAGTCCAAATAATTTTTTAAGTTCACCATGTACAGGAGGGAAAAGACCAGTATCTAGTATAAAGACCTTTAATTAAATTCTGCTTCTGATAACTACTTAAGTTATCTTAAGAGAAAACTTAACCTTCTTGAGCTTCAGCTTACTCATATAAAAAAGAGGAAGTTGGTCTAGATAGTATTTATTTCAGTTCTAGAGCTATTATTCTTTGTCTAGTTCTTATCACCTCTAGCTTTGAGAGTAGAACCTTGGAAAGAGTTTGCCAGACCACCTAGAAGCTAGCTTTTCCTCAATAATAAATGAATTCATAAAGAAGATGCTCCATTAGCATGTGTTTGTATGTTTCAAAATTCAAATTGTTTCATTTTTAACACTTTAGTTTGTTTTTATGTACTTCAGTTGTGTTTTTGAAGTTTAATTTGTCAATGCCAGTGCGGTACATTAGAAAGAGGTGTTGGTAGGAACACCTTAGCTCAAGAATTATATTGACTATGGATAAGTCACAACCATTTTTGTTCTCCGTGTAGTTCTCCAAGATTAGAAGCACTCTCTTTTCCAGGAGTTCACAATGCTAATAAAATCATAGGTCTAATCTCTATTCCTAATGATTTCTCAAGTGCTTCAAAAGTTGAGAATGAGGAGTGTTTTTCTGGACCTCTGAGATCTCCTGCATCAGGTTTGGTTAAACAAGTATATCAAGGGAGAAGAGGAAGTTTCAGAAATAATGATTGTACAACCCAAATACAGTTAATATTAAATTTTGCTGGACAATTACTATTGTTGTAATCAGTCATTACAAAAATAAATTGAGTGAATGACATTTCTACATTGTGATACATTTTAGTCCTCTGCGAAAGTCTGAAGAACAAAGTATATATCCCTAGAAAATCCCTGAGCTTCACTTATAGTCTGTCTTTAAGGAAAAGCACACTCTCTCAAATTGAGAAAACATTTGTCACATAGATACTAACCCTATCCCTGTGAGGGTACAATAGCCAAAGAAGCATAAGCTTAGCTAGTGGCAATCCCAAAAAAGAGAATGATTTCTTTAGCTTATAACATGCATCAGCAATTTAACCCACCTAGCAGAATTCTTGTTTGCCCTGACATTTTCGAGAACAATAATCCCCCAAAGGAACAATGTTCTCTTGCATCCAACTAAGCTAGTGTGGGGCCTTTTTAGGAAATGACAAGAATTGCATTGTCACTTTGGAGTCTTACATTAAATTGGGCAAAAATAAGCTGTCATGATATAGATACTCTTAAATGATATGTAAGTGAAATGATATAAATTAAACCCATGTTTGCTAGATAGGAAACATTATAGGCATTGTCCTTGCCAACCTTTCATCAAAATAATCTGCCCAAAGTCATGCCATGCAGCATTTTGAATATTTATTCCCTTCTAATTACTATACTCGACACTGAAGCATTTTTATTACTTCATCTTCTCTGCCTACATTACTAATCCATTTATTTACTTCTCTTAGCACTTACAAGAACTCCCAACTTAGCATCATCTGCAAGCTTACCACGCTATTTACACTTCCTGAGAGAGAATCAAATTGCTAATTAATGCTGGATTCTGTACAGGATCTGTGGCACTCACCCAGGCACCCCAATGAGATGCATTTATATTTATTCTCTAGTTTCTCTCCTGGAGGTAAACATAAAGTGATGGGAAAAAAAAACACTGAACTTATAACACTTGGGTTTCAGGCCTACCTTTACAATTTGTGATCTGTATGGCATTATGTTACCTTACTTATTGAGCCTTGATCACCTCATCTCTTGGTTTGTCAGAGTCAAGAATTTCAACACCAAGGAATTAATCTAAAAGTGCTAAACCATCCTCTTCTTAGTTGTACTGACTCTTAGACAGAAACACGATTTTATTTTTCCAGTAATATCTCAAAAGTCTTTTAAAATTGGTAAAACTTTTTCAGATCCTGTGATCTGCTGGATAACATTTGAGAAACATCTTAGGATTCTCTTCATATGATAATGCTGCATAAAAGTACAAAAGTGGGCATGTCATTTTGCATTACTGAGATACTATATGCCAAGTACCCTGTATACTATAAAATATAGTGTAAATTTAAATCATTATTACAGATCATAATTCCATTCATACAAAACAAGAAAGATATAAAAATGAATCAATTTCTCTAATTATTCTTCTAATCAAGTCCCCAACGATACAGAAGATTCATAATAAAAAAAACTTGGAATTTTTAAGACAATCATCAGAAAGCCATAAGACTCAAAGACAAGGCTGCTTCTGTGCTGAGAATTCAATTGGAAGTGCAATTGGAAAGACCTCCGTTCATAATTGCTCTCTGATATATAATAGCTATATAATCTGGAGCAAGTCCTTCATCTGTAAATCTCAGTTTCTCCATTTGCTAAAAGGGGATAACATAAGTAATATAAACTTCTCAGATTTGTTTTGAAAGAAGTGACTTCTAAATGTGAAACCACTTTATGAAGGTAGCATTAGTTGCTGTTGTTTTGGTTTTTGCTGTTACTGTTGCTCTTATAATAAGTAGTAGTAGTAATAGTAGTAGTATATCCATCTGATTGCCAACACATCATTTTGATCAATATAGAGTCAATGTGACAGATTATTTCATGGAGAAAAGTGAAATTATTGGATCATATAACTGTTTATTCATCTTGACCAATTTAGAAAGTCTATGTTTCTTTAACCTCAGAATTCTCTTCAAACCATCCCTCAATTAAAAAATAAAATAAAATTAAAGTTTAGAGGTCTTTCCTCCCAAACCACAAGTGACTAAACTTGATTTACTTTTTGAGTACAGCAGTCAAATCTTGCAGTATTGACACCAAATATATTAAAAATTAAAGTTACTTCTATAAATGCAACATCCATGATTCTTATAAAAGTGGCATATATGATACAGATGAAGCCCATCTACTTTAAAGAACTCATCATCTTCATTCACCTCAACATTCAGTTGGAAATATAAAGCCGTGATGAAAGGTTTCCAGGAAAAAATGTGTCTGGAGACAAAAAGAGTCACTATTCTTTTGGAATTTAGTGCATGCTGTATATATCGAGTCCCAACTGCCACCAAGTCTATTAAAATAGGATATAAAGACTCAAAGGAGTTGGTCCTAACCATAAGTGTGCTCACAAATGTTTAATTTACTAACTGTTGAAAAATGTATGTATAACATTCTTTTAAGTTTAATCTAGAGTATTAATATTTTATCTGTCACTTAAGTCTAGATAGTCAACAACACAATAAATCACACCCTGATTTATTGTGGTTACCAACTTCAAAGTATAAGTTATGTACATTTTGGTATAAATGCTTAGCCTGAAAATTTAACAAACCACTCTTGATGACCTAGTAAAAATTCTATTTGAGCATTTTTATAAGGTTGATACTGCTGATGAAGGGAAAATAGGACCCAGAACTGAAGAAGAGAAGGCATGTGGTACTGACCATATTTGGGAAATTGCACAGAATCTATAATGTCCCAAGACTTTTCCCTAAAATGAGGGCCCATGTTTTATACAATAATATTCTTTCAATTAAATTATAGGCCAATGAATCAAAGACAAACATCATTTCTGGGAAAAAAAAAAGCTAAATATTTAGGTCAACCAAATAGCACTGGAAAGATGAGTAGTGTGTCTGAGTAATTTACAATGTATTGCCAGTGAAGAATTCTGCTGGAGAAACCAAATAAAAATATAATAGAAATATATTACTTGGGGAAAAGGTATGTTGGGATGAAGCAAGAGCAAATGATAACCTTTAAAGAGCCTTTGTATTTCATACATATGCACACAATGTCAAAGCACTTATAAGGCTAAAATGAAAAAAATTCCAAAAGAATTTGGGAGGATACCATAATCTGCACTGTTGTAGTGAATATTTGTGTCAGTAATAACAAATCTATTAAAGGCTAAATTCAAACCACCAGCTACAAAGGAGTTCAGTAATTTAGAGGTAACCATTATCTCTAACTGGGAAGAAAAATATTTCCATCCTTTCTCTGATAGCATCTTTAATGGCACCCTAAAGCACATATAGAAGCATGTTATCTTAAAGTTGGGATCAATCTTACTGTCCAACTCCTCCTTGAATCATGATTGCCCTCTACAGCCTCTTTAATGGATAAACACCCTAATTCAGAATTATTAGTTTCATAACATTGCTCTAGTACATTATATTTTTAGTTGGATCATCTCATATTATGTTCACAACTATCTTAATAAGGTGTTGTAACTGGTTTTCTCCCAAATTTTGAAGCTTAGGCACCTGAGGCACAGAAATTAGTTGACTTAACTATAGTCACAGAGCGTTTGTCTTCAAGGAATCACATATTATGGGCAGAACAGTTCAGTGTTAGATCATTTGAATTACAAGAAATTTTTCCTTATATTGTATAGAAATTTATTTTCCTCATACTTTTCCACATGCTTTCTCCTTTTGGAAGAAGATAGTACATCTTATTTGTTCATTAGATGCTTTCTAACTGCATTTGCTACTTTGACTGGACTGTATTCTGTGGCTTACCATTTCAATAATAGTCAAATTAGTTACCCAATAATCCCTCACCACTGTGATTTATCACTATGCCATGCCAGTCCCTTTGCCTTGCTTATCACCTGCCACCCAAATTATTGAAATGGCTTTTAAATGGTCTTCTTAGCTCAAGTTTTTTCACTATCCCAATTCATTTTCCATTCAACTAACAAAGTACTTTTTCTAAAGCATATTCTACCAAGGCACATCTACCAAGGCACCTATATTTCACTCCTTAAGCTTCAGTGATTTCCTATTACTTCCATTACCATATGTAAAATCCTTAGTTTGGCATTTAAACAAACTAATCTTATCTTACATTTCCAATCTTTAGTTCCCTCCCTCTAACATCGAACTATACTGGTATGTTCTTCATGGCACAAATTATTTGTCTGTCCATTTTTCTTTCCATTGATTGAACCCTATGTTTTGATTGCTCTCATTCTTTATCTCTGTAACTTACTTTTTCTGCCTTTCTTTGAAACTCAATAGAAATCCTATCTTATTACAGAAGTCTTTTTCATATTTATCAATCTTCATTTAATATCCTTTTCCAACATCCAATATGGATGTGGAATCGACCCTGCATTGTGAAACAAGGGAATTCTCTTCATATCAAATCTGCCAAATTAAGATGCTGAATATGGTCCTGATGATAGAGTGTCTGATATGCAAAAACTAACCGATTCCTATTCCAAGTTAGTCCCTGGATGACGATTTTCTTTTGCCCCATCACCTTTTGAAGAACATCAGTTAAGGCAACCATTAGAATTCACATCTATGAAAAAGTCCATATTGATGAAATTATAAATCCTTGAATTATTGAAGTATTTAATAGTAACATCAACTTATATTTATAGAATGAATTAGGAAGAACGATTCCATATGTGCAAAAGAAACAACAATGTAATTATTTTTAAAAGGGAAAGGAATTACAAAAATATCTTCCCTATCAGAAATTTCTGAGATGTAGTTAGATGAATTACTAGAGATGGAATAAAAGAGAATAGAACATGATACAACATCCTACATATCTTATAACTTGTAGACAAATTCTACTTTCTTTCTGAAATGAAGAATCATGATAGGATAGAGGTCATGATGTGGTTCTTTGAGATCTAGAGATTCGGTTATTTAATCATACAAATCTAGGATTAGAAGAAAATTTCTACTCTCTTATGGAAAAAAATAGTAGGACATATTTTAGGGGGAAAAAACAACAAGAACAGACCAAGTGGAGTGTAACTATTATACAAATTAAATATTTGTACTTACAGTAGAAGGATATACAAAATATTCATACTCAAATGCTTTGAAACATCAGCCCCTGCCTGAGCCAGTAGCTCAGAATACCAGAATTGTAAATTCCAAGCAAAAATTGAAATAATAGAAAATAAGGTCAATTTTGCCTAGAATTTATTTGTATTTTTAATTTAAATGGCATCTCTTTTCTTGTACACTTTCTAGAACCTAGACATATCTTCATGTAGTATTTTAACTCAACAGAAGACAATGTTTTCATGATGATATTTTCTGCAGTGTCAAGTAATACAAAGAGCTATACCTCTGCAGTCAGATGATCTGAATTCTGGCCTTACATCACTTATTATTTAGACCTTGCGTAAATTTTTAACTTATTTTGACCTCATTTTCTTCCTCTGTCGAAAGACATTAGATGCTTCTAAAGTCTCTTCCATCACTAACCCTATGTTCTTATGATGCTGTAGATCTATCTATAAATAACTTCAGTCTATCTAATCTATCACTATCACAAAATTATGTCAGACCAAGATAATTTGCAAATTAATGTGGATTATTACTGGGTAGCTCATTTTAAGGTGTTAGAAAATGCAGATCCCCTGCCTTTTAGTTGAATTTTATTTTAATGATTTCTTCAAGTATTTTACCAAGTATGTCTATATTTTTCACAATAATAATTTTTCTTCAGACTTTCTCTTTCTTTATGTTAATTATTTACAGCATTTTCTTCTTTTTTTGCTATTGTTTCTTAATTCTTTGAACCTAGTATTGCCTAATCTTCCACTTCCACCTGTTTTGGGATTTGTTGTCAGCTGCATTTATTTCTAATCTTTCTTCTACCTTCCATTTTTCTCTCAGGGCATCTCAATAAATTTCTTTTGCTATTTTCTTCAGAGAAGTGCTATCCTTCTCCTTTATTTTCCTTCAAACTGTCAGTATATTGAAACCTTCCTATAAGCCTCCATTCCATTTGATCACTTACCCATCCACCATCCAGGATTTCCTTGTCACCAGACATGTTAAGGATTCTTTCACCTTCTCAAGCATAGATAGATATTGGTAAATCTTTCTGCTTTCTTCTCATCTCATACATTCACAAGTCTATTATTCTTGAATTATACTTACATATCAAATCTGTGTTCCAGAACCTAAGAATATAGGTTTAAATAGATCTGGCTCAATGTTGAGGATTTCTAATAAATCAGTCTCTTTCACGCATTCCTATAACCAGTATTTTCCCTGTGGACTTCAAAATATAACTGTTGACTAGGTCTCCACAGGAAAGGTAAATGCATTCCCTGTTTCCATGCAAGCACTCAATATAGCAGTATGAGTGAAAATGTAAAGCACTGAGGACTAATACTAAAGTCTATAAAAAGACAAAAACAACTCTCTCCTTCTGTCTCTGGTGGTCCTTCAGCTCCTGGAAGGAACTATAAAGTCTTCTAGATTTGTAGTACTACCCTAAGAATACACAGATCCTAATTGCAAAAGGAAAGCACTGGGAGTCATTAGAGAATAATTTTTCTCTCCTTCCAGTGGATTTTGAGTTTCTAGATAGGTATATAATAAAGCCAGGGCTAAATACTAATCTTATTTAAGAACTTCCACTCTGCTTCCAGTTGACTCACCACAACTCTATCTCATTATGTACTTATGGAATTAAACAAGCAAATGAAGCTAATGGCTTCGGAGACTGAGAATGACTCTGATAAATTCTCTGACTCTTACCCTAATCTTGAAATCTATGTTTTAATTGAGGAGCCAAAATAGCAGAGAGAAGCCAGGAATTTGCCTGAGTTCCCCTAGTTTCCTTCAGAAATAACACTAATCAAGCCTCAAAATGGATTCCAGAATGACAAAACTCACAAAAAATCATAATGAAGCAATTTTCCAGCTTGAGATAACAAAAAAAGGACTTCAGAAAAGATCTATTTCACTTGGACACAAGGAATCTAGGGGAAGGCTGTTAGCCATATCAAAGGTCAGCCAGTAGTTTGGAAGGCCAACTGTGAGACTACCAGCTCTAGTGTAGAAGGCAAATTGCAAGCCTCTGAAGTGCTGCACAACAGGCCAGGACAAATTAGCAAAGTGGAAGAGCTGCAAGCACTTCCAGCCCCAGTGTAGTAAGCCAGTGAAAGTTCCCCGCTTTTCTGCAAAAGAAGTTTAGGACAATGTCCCCTGTACCCTAGGAGCAGAGCTAAACTTTTAAAAATTAACAAAAAAGCAAAAAGATCCTGACCATAAAAAGCTAATATAGTGACAGGAAAGATCAGAACACAAACTCAGAAGAGGATAACAGGGGTGAAATGTCTACTGTAATGTTTGGGTTAGCTTTCTGGAGGTCCTCAGAAAGGCTTTGGTCTCAGCAGGATAGTCACCAAGAGGATGGACAAGAATAGAGTCCAAAGTCTTTATTGTCTACTTCACAGTCTGTGTCTGTCATAGTCTGACCCAGTCTCTTCCAGCTGTCTGACAGTCTGACAATCTCAACTAGTCTCAGTCTGAGTCTGACTTAGTCCCCAGTTCTCTCAGTCCTTAAACACCCTATTACAATTACATCATTACAATATAATGAGTATAAGCCAATCTAGAGTGATTATATCATTATATACATGATATATGTGAACTCTATATCTCTTGCTTTCTTTTGTTTTAGAACATAGGTGGTCACACCCTCTGTGACTTCTCAGGGAGGTGAGAACACCAAACCAGGTATTGTTAGCAGGTTTCCTCTGGATTGAAGGGTCTAACTTGAAACAGGTAGACATAACTCCATCAGCATGGGAGGTATTACACAAGCACACAGTAATATAACACAGGCTAGTAGTTATCTAACAAACAACATGAATCAACAAGAGGAATTAGACATGTCCATAAGTCCTAGAAGGAGGGTATATAAATAACATTCACACATACCTTCAGCAGCCAAGAGATAGTCCAAAACCAATTGTCCATTACATCATGTGTCAGGGAATCCAATTATTCCTGCTGGTTTTAAAGTCTTATCAACAGTCTTAACAGTTTTGATGTTCATGAGCCATGCTTTTTCAGTGGCACACGTAGTTGGTGACAGAACCACCTGATGTTTCATGAGTCTTCTTCGTTTCAAGGGCCTGCTCCATCTCTCTCTGATGGACAAGGCAAATACAGCTTGTTGACACCCATCTGATTCCTTCTCCATCTGTAGATATAGAAGCAAACCCTCTCCCCCAAGAAGTTAACTTATCTGGTCCCTTCCATTCACCACTTCCTGGGTCTCTCCACATCACTTGGCGATTATCTAAAGATAGTGGAGGCAATCGCACTGGTCACTACCCTTCTGGTGGGTTATAAAACCTGTCTGCTGGAGCCAGTGCATCTTTGTCAAAAATCAAGAAGTTAATTGTATAAACAGCTAAATTTCTCTAGCGTTACTGTGGCTCCCCCTTTCTTTTGTTTTTGGAGGAGCGTTTTGATGTTTCTTTTTCTCCTTGCTATTATTGCCTATCCTTAAAGGGTATGCCAGTGGTGTGTAAAATCTTACACTGTGCACAAAAGAGTGCAAAATGTTTAGAAGTAAATTCAGGTCCGTTTTCTGTTTTTATTGCTTGTGTCACCATAATTGCAAATGCTTGTATAAGGAATTCAGTGACCATTAAGGCTGTCTCCTTGGCTGCTGGTACTGCAAAAGTGAATCCTGAAAAGGTGTCTACCACAACATGGATAAAAGACAGATGACCAAAAGATTTATAATGGGTCACATCCATTTGCCAGATTTCATTGGGTCTCAAACCACGAGGGTTCTTCCCTGGAGGGAATGTAGGAGCATGGAAAGGAAGGCAAGCCATATAGGCTTTTACTATGCTCCTAGCTTCCTCTCTTGTTATCTCAAATTGTAAATGTAAAGCTCGAGCAGCCTGATAATATTTAGAATGAGATTCTTGGGCTGCCTGAAATAAAAGTATTTGCCAACATAGTTACAAGGCAATCTGCCTTTGAATTACCATCAAAAATGGGACCTGGAAGTTCACTATGGGAGTCGTCATGCAAGATATAAATCTTACCTGGATGCTTTCTCACTTGCTCTTGAAGTTCCTTAAAAAGCTGATATATATTAGAAGCTACAAATTTTATTTGGACTGTGGTAATTCTTTGTACCACACCTACTGAATCAGATATTATATTTATATTTCCTGGATAATAAGTAAGAGCTAGAATGATTGCATACAATTCATTCTGCTGAGTGGATTGAAAAGGAATTCTTACTAATCTCTTTGTAGTTAATTCATGAGAATATACAACACAAATATTATGTTCAGATGCATCTGTAAAGATAGTTGGTCCTTTAAGAGGAAACTCAGAATCATTTTCTTCAAAAATCCATTGCCAATTATGTTACAGCCAGGTATCCTTGATGGAGACCTGTGTGTAAAATTTGGAGCTGTGGTCAATAAAATTTGACACTCTGGGATGGTTTCACAGCATACATTAATTTGTACATTAGTGTAAAAGGGATATATCTTGTCAGGTCTTATCCCAGATAATTGTACTACTTGCTTAATGGCCTTTAATAAAATTCTAGCTACAAGCACTGGGTAAGGAGTAAGGCTTTGTTCTGGATGTGCTGCTAGGTTCACCCACTCTATCACACTGTCTCCTTGATGAAGGACTGTTGTGAGTGCCTCTTTTGTAGCAAAAAAACTGATATTTCCAATGGTTTTTGAGTGACTCTTTCAACCACATTGGATAAAGCCAGTCCAACTTCTCTCAAAGCCTCTTGAGCTTCTTTTGTAAGCTGGCATGATGAGTTTAAAGCACTGTCTCCCCTTAAAATGTCATATAATGGTTGTAATTGATAGATAGTTAAGCATAACCCTGGATGCATCCATTGGATATCTCCTATCAATTTCTGAAAGTCATTTAAAGTGTTTAGCTTCTCCGTTCTTAAGGAAAGTTTTTGTACTGTAAGCACCTTAGGATATACTTCATATTCTAAATATTGAAAAGGAGTATGCCTTTGAATTTTTTTTCTGGAGCTATATGCAATTTGTAGTTCCTTAGTGTTTCTATGTTCTTTTGTAACTTGCTTCTAACAATTGCTCCCCAGGTGCACACCCCAATTTATCATCCATATAATGTAATAACATAGCTTTTGGAAATAATTTTCTTACTGGAGTAAGAGCAGCAGCAATATACATTTGGCACATAGTAGGTCTATTTTTCATTCCCTGTGGCAAAACTGTCCATTCATATCTTTTATAAGGCTCAGCTAAATTAATGTTGGGCACTGAAAAGGCAAATCTTTTCATATCCTCCTTATCTAGAGGGACAGAATAGAAACGATCCTTAATGTCTATAACCCAAAGAGGTCATTCTCTAGGCAATTGCGTAGGAGATAGAAGTCCAGACTGAAAGTTGACGTTTTCCATTTTCCAGATTTCTTTCTTACAACAAATACTGGGGAATTCTAAGGTTGTAAGGGTCCTTAGTCAAGCTACTCCTGTACTATATCTAATAAGGCCTGAATTTTATTGCTATCTAAGGGCCCCTGTTCTATTCCCACTGATGTATCAGTTTTCCATTGAATAGGAGCAGGTGAGAGTGCCGGCAAGTATTCAACAGCAGCCCTGCCTAAAAAGCCAAAGTACTCAATTGTAATCCTAACTGTTGTAAAATGTCTCTTCCCTATAGATTGATGGGGATTTTTCTACTACAAAAGGAGTAAAAGCTCATGTTTCACTTTCAAATGTCCATCTCAAAGGGGCAGCACTAACTTCAGCTGCTACTGATCCTCCTACACCAGACATGTAGGTGTCTGTCTTAATCTTTGGCCAATGACTGGGCCAGCTGGCACCTCTAATGACTATGTGATCTGCATCTGTGTCTACCAATCCTTCTACATAGGATTATATATACATAATCCTATACATAGATATGCATATGATTACATAGATAGTGAGCATAGGAAAATCAGCTGTAACTTCTACAGTTCAGAATATTCCTGGATTCTGTTGCTTGGAGTCAGAATCTGGGCAGCTATCACCAGATTGCTTATTAGGAGTCTGTATCAGGAAACCTGATGCTACTACTTCTCCAGGGTGATAAGTTACACATTGTCTTCCTGTATTAGTGACTGAGATATTACCTACACATTCCCCAGTTTCCCACATCAGTGTATGGATGAACACTGTTTTGTAAGCAGTATCTTACACTCTCAGGAGGTGAAATGGTCAAGCCTACTGTGCCTGGAGTCAAAAGATCCATAGGCTGGACAGGGAAAGATTTCACCTCTCTAGGGGATATCTCAGTAGTTCCAGCTGCCTACAACTCTATTCTACCCAGTTGTTATCCCTTTCTCCCATTAAGTTGCTTCCTGGCTGATTGATTATGTAATCCCTTTCTCTCATGGGATTGCTTCTCAGTTGATTGATTATGTGTGAGTACTGAATTTCTAAAGAATCTCTGGATATAATATCAGCTGCCATCATGCCCCCAGTGTTTTTTGCCTCAGGCCCTGCTGTTGGGCCCCATTCCCATTTCCCTGAGTCAATCTACATTCTGATGCGCAATGAAAGCCTCTGTTGCATTTTGGACATGGAGTATTGGGTTTTGTTCTCCCACCCTGTTTTTTCACTCTATCTCTATACCAACATTGAGCTTAAGATGCCATACTTTACCACACTGAAAGCATTGATGAGTCTCTCTGGAAGTCCCTTGCCAAAGGGGATCCTGTCTTCCCATGTTAAGATCTTGTGAAGTCTGCATCATACCTGGGTATAAAAGGCATTTGTGCCCACTGTGGCACAGCGTCTTATGATCTCCTCTAAAGGAGCATGCTTTGTTTTTTTTTTTTGTTGTTTTTTTTTTGTTTTGTTTTTTTTTTTTTTTTTATTTAATAGCCTTTTATTTAAAGGATATATACATGGGTAACTTTACAGGATTAACAATTGCCAAACCTCTTGTTCCAATTTTTCACCTCTTACCCCCACCCCTCCCTAGATGGCAGGATGACCAGTAGATGTTAAATATATTAAAATATAACTTAGATACACAATAAGTATACATGACAAAACATTATTTTGCTGTACAAGAAGAATCAGACTCTGAATTATTGTACAATTAGCTTGTGAAGGAAATCAAAAATGCATGTGTGCATAAATATAGGGATTGGGAATTCAATGTAATGGTTTTTAGTCATCTCCAAGAGTTCTTTTTCTGGGCATAGCTAGTTCAGTTCATTACTGCTCCATTAGAAATGATTTGGTTGATCTCGTTGCTGAGGATGGCCTGATCCATCAGAACTGGTCATCATATAGTATTGTTGTTGAAGTATATAATGATCTCCTGGTCCTGCTCATTTCACTCAGCATCAGTTCGTGTAAGTCTCTCCAGACCTTTCTGAAATCATCCTGTTGGTCATTTCTTACAGAACAGTAATATTCCATAATTTTCATATACCACAATTTATTCAGCCATTCTCCAGCTGATGGACATCCATTCAGTTTCCAGTTTCTAGCCACTACAAAAAGGGCTGCCACAAACATTCGTACATACAGGTCCCTTTCCTTCTTTATAATCTCTTTGGGATATAATCCCAGTAGTAACACTGCTGGATCAAGGGTATGACAGTTTGATAACTTTTTGAGCATAGTTCAAACTACTCTCCAAAATGGTTGGATTCGTTCACAACTCCACCAACAATGCATCAATGTCCCAGTTTTCCGCATCCCTCCAACAATCATCATTATTTTTTCCTGTCATCTTAGCCAATCTGACGGGTTGTGTAGTGAGTATCTTAGAGTTGTCTTAATTTGCATTTGTCTAATTAATAATGACTTGGAGCATCTTTTCATATGACTAGAAATAGTTTCAATTTCTTCATCTGAGAATTGTCTGTTCATATCCTTTGACCATTTTTCAATTGGAGAATGGCTTAATTTTTATAAATTAGAGTTAATTCTCTATATTTTGGAAATGAGGCCTTTATCAGAACCTTTGACTGTAAAAATATTTTCCCAGTTTATTGCTTCCCTTCTAATCTTGTCTACATTAGTTTTGTTTGTACAAAAACTTTTCAGTTTGGTATAATCGAAATTTTCTATGTTGTGATCAGTAATGATCTCTAGTTCTGCTTTGGTCATAAAAACCTTCCCCTTCCACAGGTCTGAGAGGTAAACTATCCTATGTTCCTCTAATTTATTAATAATTTCATTCTTTATGCCTAGGTCATGAATCCATTTTGACCTTATCTTGGCGTACGGCATTAAGTATGGATCAATGCCTAGTTTCTGCCATATTAGTTTCCAATTTTCCCAGCAATTTTTATCAAACAGTAAGTTCTTATCCCAAAAGCTGGGATCTTTGGGTTTGTCAAAGACTAGTTTGCTATATTTGTTGACTGTTTTATCCCTTGAACCTAATCTATTCCACTGATCAACTAATCTATTCCTTAGCCAATACCAAATAGTTTTGGTAACTGCTGCTCTATAATATAATTTTAGATCTGGTACAGCTAAGCCACCATCATTTGATTTTTTCATTGATTCCTTGAAATTCTTGACCTTTTGTTTTCCATATGAACTTTGTTGTTATTTTTTCTAGGTCATTAAAATAGTTTTTTGGGAGTCTGATTGGTATAGCGCTAAATAAATAGATTAGTTTAGGTAATATTGTCATCTTTATTATATTTGCTCGCCCTATCCAAGAGCATTTAATATTTTTCCATTTGATTAGATCAGACTTAATTTGTGTGAAAAGTGGTCTGTAATGTTGCTCATAAAGTTTCTGATTTTCCCTTGGCAGATAGATTCCTAAATATTTTATATTATCAGTAGTTACTTTAAATGGAATTTCTCTTTGTAACTCTGACTGTTGGATTTTGTTAGTGATATATAAGAATGCTGATGACTTTATGTGGGTTTATTTTATAACCAGCAACTTTGTAAAAGTTATGGATTATTTCTAATAACTTTTAGCAGAATCTCTGGGGTTCTCTAAGTATACCATCATGTCATCGGCAAAGAGTGATAATTTGGCTTCCTCATTGCCTATTCTTATTCTTTAATCTCTTTCTCAGCTCTTATTGCTATAGCTAGCGTTTCTAATACAATATTAAATAGTAACGGTGATAGTGGGCAACCTTGTTTCACTCCAGATCTTATTGGGAATGGTTGCAGTTTGTCTCCATTACATATGATGCTTACTGATAGTTTTAAATAGATGCTGCTGATTATTTTAAGGAAAAGTCCATTTATTCCTATACTCTCAAGTGTATAATTAATAGGAATGGATGTTGGATTTTATCAAATGCTTTTCTGCATCTATTGAGATGATCATATGGTTTTGTTAATTTGGTTATTAACATGGCCAATTATATTGATAGTTTTCTAATATTGAACCAGCCCTGCATTCCTGGTATAAATCCTACTTGATCATAGTGTATTATCTTGGAGATGATTTTCTGTAGTCTTTTGCTAATATCTTATTTAAGATTTTAGCATCAATATTCATTAGGGAGATTGGTCTATAATTTTCTTTCTCTTTTCAGCCTACCTGGTTTAGGTATCAGTACCATGTCTGTGTCATAGAAGGAATTTGGTAGGACTCCTTCATTTCCCTATTTTATCAAATAATTTATATAGCATTGGGCCAATTGTTCTTTAAATGTTGGTAAAATTCAATGTAAATCCATCTGGTCCTGGGGATTTTTCTTAGGGAGTTGATTAATTGCCTGTTCTATTTCTTTTCTGAAATGGGAAAATTCAACAATTTACTTCCTCCTCTGTTAGTCTGGAAGTCTGTATTTTTGGAGGTAGTCATCCATTTCACTTAGGTTATCAAATTTATTGGCATAAGTTGAGAAAATAACTCCTTATTACTTCTCTAATTTCCTCTTCATTGGTGGAAAGTTCTCCTTTTCATTTTTAAGACTACTAATTTCATTTCCTCCCTCCTTTTTCTAATCAGATTTACCAAAGGCTTATCTATTTTATTGGCTTTTTCATAGAACCAACTCTTAGTTTTATTAATTAGTTCAATAGTTTTTTTACTTTCAATATTTTTAATTTCTCTTTTTTTTAGTTTTTTTAGTTGCAAGCCCAATTCATTAATCTTTTCTTTCTCTGTTTTATTCAAGTAAGCCTCTAAGGATATAAAATTCCTCTTATTACCGCTTTGGCTGCATCCCACAAATTTTGGTATGATGTCTCATCATTGTCATTATCTTGAGTGAAATTATTAATTGTATCTATAATTTGCTGCTTCACCCAATCATTCTTTAAGATGAGATTGTTTAGTTTCCAATTACTTTTTGGTCTATTTCCCCTAACTTTTTGTTGAATGTAGTTTTATTGCATCATGATCTGAAAAGAAAGCATTTACTATTTCTGCTTTCTTGCATTTAATTTTGAGGTCTTTATGTCCTAATATATGGTCAATTTTTGAATAGGTTCCATGAACTGCTGAGAAGAAAGTATATTCCTTCTATCTCCATTCAATTTTCTCAAAGATCCAACATACCTAATTTTTTAATATTCTATTTACTTCTTTAATTTCTTTCTTATTTGTTTTGTGGTTTGATTTGTCTAATTCTGAGAGTGCAAGGTTGAGATCTCCTACTAATACAGTTTGGTTGTCTATTTCTTCTGCAACTCTCTAACTCTCCTTTAGGAAGTTGAGTGCCATACCACTTGGTGCATATATGTTTAATATTGATATTGCTTCGTTGTTTATGCTACCCTTTAGCGGATGTAGTTACCTTCCTTATCCCTTTTAATTAGATCAATTTTACTTTTGCTTGATCTGAGATAAGGATGGCTACCCTGCTTTTTGACCTCACCTGAAGCATAATAGATTTTGCTCCAGCCTTTTACTTTTACTCTATATGTATCCCCTGCTTTAAATGTGTTCTTGTAAACAACATATTGTGGGGTTCTGACTTTGATCCAGTCTGCTATCTGCCTCCTCTTTTGGGAGTTCATCCCATTCACATTTATGGTTAGAATTAGTAAATCTGTATTTCCCGCCATCCTAATAACCCCAGATTGTGCTTTACTTATTCTTGCCTCCCCAACCCTCTTTCCCCTTTTAAACTTATGTACCCCTCTTGTATCACGATACTTATGTTCTTTATAATCCCTCCCTCCCCTTTGAGTCTTTCCCCTTCCTTCCCTTATTACTCTTTTTCTTTTCCTTTTCCTCTCCCCGTTTTTAATGAGGCGAGTGAGAATTTTCTCTAAAACAAATGTCAATTATTTTTCTTTGAGCTAACTCTGATGAGAGTAAGATTCACACAATGTTCCTCCCTCTAAATTCCCTCAGATATGATAAGTTTCCTTAGCCTCTTTGTGGGATGTGGTTTCCCTCTTTTTATCCCTCCTTCCCACCTTATTCTGCCATCATCCTTTTCCATATCTACTTCCTTTTTATGTTATATCAGTACAATCAAATTATACATGTATTCTTTTTGTATATCCACAAGAAATACAATTCTCAAGAGTTATTTTTACCTTTCTGCATCTCTTGAGTTCTATTCTTGGAGATCAAATTTTTGTTTAGTTCTGGTTTTTCTTCAGAAACAAATGGAATTCATTTGTTTCATTAAATGTCCATCTTCTTCCCTGGAAGAAAATGCTCAGCTTAGCTGGGTAGTTTATTCTTGGCTGCATCTCAAGTTCTTGTGCCTTTCGGAATATCATATTCCAAGCCCTTCTTTCCTTTAATGTAGAGGCAGCCAGATCTTGGGTGATCCTTATTGTGGCACCTCGGTATTTAAATGGTTTTTTTTTTGGCTGCTTGTAAAATTTTTTCCTTAATCTGATAGTTCTGAAATTTTGCCACAATATTCCTTAGGGTTTTATTTTAGGGTTTCTTTCAGAAGGTGTTCGATGAATTCTTTCAATGCCTATTTTACCTTCTGATTCTATTACATCTGGGCTGTTCTCTTTGATGATTTCTTGTAAAATAGTATCTAGGCTCTTTTTTTCATCATAGTTTTCAGAAAGTCCAATAATCCTCAGATTATCTCTCCTAGATCGATTTTCCAAGTCTGTCGTTTTTGCAAGTAGATAATTCGTGGTTTTTCCAGTTTGTCATTTTTGTTTTTGCTTGACTGATTCTTGCTGTCTCAATGAATCATTAGTTTCAATTTGTTCAGTTCTAATTTTTAAAGAATTATTTTCTTCAATAGCTTTTTACTTCTTTCTGTATAAGTCAATTGAGTTTTTGAATGTATTGTTTTGGTCTGTGGAATTTTTCCATTTCACTAATTTTTTTTTTAGTGAATTATTTTCTTTTTCCAATTCACAGATCCTACTTTCTTGCGTGTTCTTTGTCTTTTCCAATTCACGGATCCTACTTTCTTGTGTGTTCTTTGTCTTTTCCAATTCACGGATCCTACTTTCTTGCGAGTTCTTTGTCTTTTCCAATTCACAATTCTTACTTCCTGAGATTTTTTTACTTTTTCCAATTCGTATTTCAGGAAGTTGTTGCTCTCTTGTAAGGCTTCTCTTTCCTTTCCCCATTTATCTTCTAACTCTCTTTTGAGACTTTTAATGGTCTCTTCTATGAGAGCATTATGTAAAGGAGGACAGTCTCATGCATTTTTGCTGTTTGAGGTCTCTTCAGGTTTGCTGACCTGCTCTTTTCTGCATAGAAGCTGTCGATTGTTCTTTTCATCTTTTTATTCATGTTTTAAAGCCTTTAGGTAGGTCTCCTAGGCAAGGGGTTACCAGCTTCTCTGCAGAGCAGGAAAGATGTAAATCGATTTCTGGCTCCGAGGTATGGGAGTGCTCTGAGTGAGAGTTTTCCCTTCCCCCAACAGGAAATGGATTCAGCACTGGCAGAGCTATCAAACTGCTTAGTAGGGCTGAGTGGATTATTGATTGCCCTAGGCTAGAGACAAAGGGGTGAAAGTGTCACTGCCCCAGGCCCGAGCCTCTTGTGGGACTGTGAGTATTAGCAGCTGACAGCAGACAGCAGACCGCCACAAACTCTGCCCAGTGTCTCTGCCTGATGCAAATCGGCCCTGGAAAAGCTCTATGGCCCCAAGCCAAGCTTCCCACTGCACAGATCGGAGGCTAACCCGGGCTGCGTCCTCCTGCTGTGCAGGATCACAACTGCCCCAAGGAAAAGCCCCGTACTGCAGGTTGGGGTTGCGGGCTTGTGCTGAGATCTGTGCCTTCACCCTCGGTTTGAGACTCTCCTCGGAACCTAATTTCTCTCCCCGTCTGCGCCGATCTCCCCCCTGGCCCCGGCACCAACCTTTTTTGCCGAGACTGCAGATTTTCTTCGGCCGGTGAGTTGTTCTACTTCTTATCTTTATGAATTGTAGCAGTCAAGACTATTTTTGAGGCTCGATATAATATTGATAAAGAGGGTAAGAGAAGAGCTTAGAAAGTCACATGTGTCTTCTCCGCCATCTTGGCTCCGCCCCCCCAAGAAGCATCCTTTGTAGTCCTAGCATAATTCTTCTACAAACCCTATTAGCATTTTCTTTAGCAAGTTGCCTTATAATAATTTCTGTTGCTACATTTTCACCAATAGTTCATATGACCGCTGTCTGCAGATGGCCCACAAAATCAGCAAAGGGTTCATTTGGATGTTGTGCTATTTTCATGAAGGCTTCCCCTCTATCTTGTTTTCCTGGGAGGGAGCCCCATGCTTTGATAGCAGAAGAAGAAATTTGCTCATATGCTGCTATGGGGTAATTAATCTGTGCAAAAGTGTCTGCATAAGGACCTACACATGTTAGTTGTCAGAGGTGACTGGTATTATTAACTCCAGGTTGCCTGTTTCATTGGGCTTTTATGCTATAAAGTTCATTATACTCAGAAAGCCACAATAAGTTTTGTCCGGATTCTAAACATGTCCTTCCTATAGATTTCCAATCATTAAGGGTTAAAACTTAAAACATCAAATTCTCTAATAATATCTTAACATAAGACAATGTAGACCCATAAACTATGCAAGCCTTTTTCATATCTTTAATAATTTTCAAATTAAAAGGAGTATATATTCTTCTTTCTTGACCTGAAGAGTCAAACTCTTCAATCACAGGGTATTCTTCTATTTTTAAATCAGATATATTCTGTCCTTCATTTTTAGCTTTAATTACTGTCTTTTCTAATTTTATCATAGGGGGTAGATAAAGCTGCTGCATGGATGGTGCTGATTGAGAAGCACCACACTCCTTAATTTCATCAGCTCTATACTTAACTCCTTTCTTGTCCAATTCTTCATGTTTTTCAGCTGCTTTGTCAGTACCATCCCCCTCCTGCTCTTTCTCCTTTTTCCTTATTTTAAAACTTGTGTGATTCCTTAAAGCCAATTATATTATATTGTATGTATGTGTGTGTGTGTGTGTGTGTATAAATATATATATATATATATATATATATATATACACACAGAGAGAGAGAGAGAGAGAGAGAGAGAGAGAGAAGAAATTGGTAAAAGGTAGAGCCAAGATATTACAGCCCAATGGGGCAGGGGACACTGCTAACACTTCCAGGGCAGAAAAGAGTGCTTATGGTCAGGTTCCTAAAAGGATCTCTGAAAACAGCTTCACAAAACCCCTGAAACTTGGGATAATAGACCCTCCACCTTGTAAACAGAGCCCCACTTTAACAGAGAGTTAAAAGCTGAGCAATAGTCTAGAAAAATAAACATACAAAAGAAAAAAAGGTTCTGACCATTGAAAAGTATCATGGTGACAAAGAAGATCAAAACACATACTCAAAAGATGATAACAAAGTCCAGGCTCTTATGGCCAAAACCCATAGGAAAAATAAGAATTTGGCTAAGGCCATGAAAGAGTGAAAAAGGGATTACAGCAAGTCAACAACTAAGACCCTCAGTCCTGGCTCAGCAGAGGAGCACAGCAGGGGGACAACTTCCAGTCCCTTCTCAGAGGAAAAGTCTGAGAAACCAGGGTGTTTCCTGAAGAGAGCAGGCAAAGGTAGACCTGCAAACACAAGGGTGTACAATTGAAGCAATAAGAAATGTGTTCAAGGAGACTAGTACCTCTGGTTGAGCCCCTTACAAGGCTGATTTTGACCTTTTTTTTTTTTTTTTTTTTTTAATTTAATAGCCTTTTATTTACAGGATATATACATGGGTAACTTTACAGCATTAATAATTGCCAAACCTCTTGTTCCAATTTTTCACCTCTTACCCCCCTACCCCCTCCCCTAAATGTCAGGATGACCAGTAGATGTTAAAATATATTAAAATATAACTTAGATACACAATAAGTATACATGACCAAAACATTATTTTGCTGTACAAAAAGAATCAGACTCTGAATTATTGTACAATTAGCTTGTGAAGGAAATCAAAAATGCAGGTGGGCATAAATATAGGGATTGGGAATTCAATGTAATGGTTTTTAGTCATCTCCCAGAGTTCTTTTTCTGGGTATAGCTTAGTTCAGTTCATTACTGCTCCATTAGAAATGATTTGGTTGATCTCGTTGCTGAGGATGGCCTGATCCATCAGAACTGGTAATCATCTAGTATTGTTGTAGAAGTATATAATGATCTCCTGGTCCTGCTCATTTCCTCAGCATCAGTTCGTGTAAATCTCTCCAGGCCTTTCTGAAATCATCCTGTTGGTCATTTCTTACAAGAACAGTAATATTCCAAAAATTTTCATATACCACAATTTTATTCGATTCTCCCAGCTGATGGACCATCCATTCGGTTTCCGGTTTCTAACTACAAAAGGGGCTGCCACAAACATTCGTGCACATAAGGTTCCCTTTCCCTTCTTTATAATCTCTTTTGGGATATAATCCCCGTGGAACACTGCTGGATCAAAAGGGTATGCACAGTTTTAATAACTTTTTTTGAGCATAGATCCAAACTACTCTCCAAAAATGGTTGGATTCGTTCCCTCCACCAACAATCATCAATGTCCCAGTTTTCCCACATCCCCTCCAATAATCATCATTATTTTTTCCTGTCATCTTAGAATCTGACGGGTGTGTAATAAATCTTAAGACTTGTTTAATTTGCATTTCTCTGATTAATAATGACTTGGAGCATCTTTTTCATATGATAGAAATACTTTCAATTTCTTCATCAGAATTTTTCTGTTCATATCAGACCATTTTTCAATTGGAGAATGGCTTGATTTTTTATAAATTAGAGTTAATTCTCTATATTTTAGGAAATGAGGCCTTTTATCCAGAACCTTTGACTGTAAAAATTTTTCCCAGTTTTTGCTTCCTTCTAATCTTGTCTGCATTAGTTTGTTTGTACAAAAACTTTTTCAGTTTTTTCTTTATTTTGTGATCAGTAATGATCTCTAGTTCTCCTTTGGTCATAAAGACTTTCCCCTTCCACAGGTCTGAGGAGTAAACTATCCTATGTTCCTCTAATTTTATTAATAATTTCATTCTTTATGCCCTGGGTCCGGGAACCATTTTGACCTTATCTTGGCGTCCGGCGTTAAGTATGGATCAATGCCTAGTTTTTCTGCCATATTGGTTTCCAATTTTTCCCAGCAATTTTTATCAAACGAAGTTCTTTTATCCCAAAAGCTGGGGGATCTTTGGGTTTGTCAAAGGAACTAGGTTGCTATATTTGTTGAACTGTTTTATCCCTTGAACCTAATCTATTCCATGATCAATAATCTATTCCTTAGCCAATACCAAATGGTTTTGGAACTGCTGCTCTATAATATAATTTTTAGATCTGGGTTTAAGCTAAGCCCACCATCATTTGATTTATTTTCATTAATTCCCTTGAAATTCTTGACCTTTTGTTTTTCCCCAAGAACTTTGTTGTTATTTTTCTGGGTCATTTAAAATAGTTTTGGGGAGTCTGATTGGTTATAGCCTAAATAAATAATTGGTTTAGGTAATATTGTCATCTTTATTATATTTGCTCGCCCTATCCAAGAGCATTTTAATATTTTCCAATTGGTTAGATCAGACTTTTTTATTTGAAAAGTGGTCTGTAATTTTGCTCATAAAGGTTTCTGAATTTCCCTTGGCAGATGGATTCCTAAATATTTTTATATTATCAGTAGTTCTTTAAATGGAATTTCTCTTTGTAACTCTGACTGTTGGATTTTTGTTAGTGATATATAAGAATGCTGATGACTTATGTGGGTTTTTTTATAACCAGCAACTTTGTAAAGTTATGGATTATTTCTAATAACTTTTGGCAATCTCTGGGGTTCTCTAAGTATCCATCATGTCCGGCAAAAATTAATAATTTGGCTTCCTCATTTCCTATTCTTATTCCTTTAATCTTTTCGCTCTTATTGCTATAGCTAGCGTTTCCTAATACAAATATTAAATAGTAACGGTGATAGTGGGCAACCTTGCACTCAGATCTTAGGGAATGGTTGCAGTTTGTCTCCATTTACATATGATGGCTTACTGATGGTTTTAAATAGATGCTGCTGATTATTTTTAAAAGGGAAAAGTCCATTTATTCCTATACTCTCAAGTGTTTTAATAGGAATGGATGTTGGATTTTTTATCAAATGCTTTTCTGCATCTATTGAGATGATCATATGGTTTTTGTTAATTTGGGTTATTAACATGGCCAATTATATTGATAGTTTTCCTAATATTGAACCAGCCCTGCATTCCTGGTATAAATCCTACTTGATCATAGTGTATTTTCTTGGAGATGATTTTCTTAAGTCTTTTTGCCTAATATCTTATTTAAGATTTTTAGCATCAATATTAAGGGAGATTGGTCTATAATTTTTCTTTCTCTGTTTTCAGCCTCCTGGTTTTAGGTATCAGTACCATGTCTGTGTCATAGAAGGAATTTGGTTAAGGACTCCTTCATTCCCTATTTTATCAAATAATTTATATAGCATTGGGGCCAATTGTTCTTTAAATGTTTGGTAAAATTACATGTAATCCATCTGGTCCTGGGGATTTTTTTCTTAGGGAGTTGTTTAATTGCCTGTTCTATTTCTTTTTTTCTGAAATGGGACTATTCAAGCAATTTACTTCTTTCCTCTGTTAGTCTGGGAAGTCTGTATTTTTTTGGGAGGTAGTCATCCATTTCACTTAGGTTATCAAATTTATTGGCATAAAGTTGAGCAAAATAACTCCTTATTATTTCTCTACCCTCTTCATTGGTTGGAAAGGTTCTCCCTTTTCATTTTTAAGGCCTTTACTAATTTCATTTTCCTCCCTCCTTTTTTTTCTAATCAGATTTACCAAAGGGCTTATCTATTTTATTGGCTTTTCATAGAACCAACTCTTAGTTTATTAATTAGTTCAATAGTTTTTTACTTTCAATATTTTTAATTTCTCCTTTTAATTTTAGAATTTCCAATTTAGTATTTGATTGGGGGTTTTAATTTGGTCTTTTTTAGTTTTTTTAGTTGCAAAGCCCAAATTCATTAATCTTTTTCTTTCTCTGTTTTTATTCAAGTAAGCCTCTTAAAGGAATGAAAATTCCCTCTTATTACCGCTTTGGCTGCATCCCCAAATTTGGGTATGATGTCTCATCATTGTCATTATCTTAGTGAAAATTTGGTGTATCTATAATTTGCTGCTTACCCAATCATTTTTTAAGATAAGGGTTGTTTGGTTTCCAATGACTTTTTGGTCTATTTCCCCTAACTTTTTGTTGAATGTGGTTTTATTGCATCATGATCTGAAAAAAGCATTTACTATTTCTGCTTTCTTGCATTTAATTTAGGGATTTTTATGTCCTAATATATGGTCAATTTTTGAATAGGTTCCATAATTGCTGAGAAGAAATATATTCCTTCTATCTCCATTCAATTTTCTCCAAAGATCCAATATGCCTAAATTTTTCTAATATTCTATTTACTTCTTTTTAATTTCTTTCTTATTTGTTTGTGGTTTTGATTTGTCTAATTCTGAGAGTGCAAGGTTGAGATCTTACTATTACAGTTTTGTTGTCTATTTCTTCTTGCAACCTCTTAACTTCTCCTTTAGGAAGTTGAGGTGCCATACCATTGGTGCATATATGTTTAATATTGATATTGCTTCGTTGTTTTATGCTCCCTTTACCAGGATGTAGTTACCTTCCTTATCTCTTTTAATTAGATCAATTTTTACTTTTGTTGATCTGAGATAAAGGATGGCTACCCTACTTTTTTGACTTCACCTGAAGCATAATAGGTTTTGCTCCAGCCTTTTTACTTTTTACTCTATATACATCCCCCTGCTTTTAGATGTGTTTCTTGTAAACAACATATTGTACAGTTCTGACTTTTGATCCAGTCTGCTCTCTGCCTCCTCTTTATGGGGAGTTCATCCCATTTACATTTCGGTTAAATTACTAAATCTTTATTTCCTGATCCTAATAACCCCAGATTGTGCTTTTACTTATTCTTGCCTCCCCAACCCTTTCCCCCAACCCCCTTGTTCCCCTTTCCCTTTTTCCCCTTCCCTTCCCCCTTTTCTTTCCCCTTCCTTTCCTTCTCCTTTTTTTTTTTTTTTTTTTTTTTCTTTTCCTTTTTTTTTTTTCTTTTCCATAAAATTAATTTTTCCCTTTCCAAGATAATGTTCCCAATTTTCCCCCTTAAACCCTCTTTGTTTTGTTTTGTGGTTTTTTCCCTCTTTTTTCCCCTTCCCACCTTATTCTGCCATCATCCCTTTTCCATATCTACTTCCCTTTTTTTATGTTTATCAATTTAAATCAAATTATACATGTATTCTTTTTTGTATATCCACAACCAAAATCAATTCTCAAGGTTATTTTTTACCTTTTCTTCATCTCTTGAGGTTCTTTCTTGGAGATCAAATTTTTGTTTAGTTCTGGTTTTTCTTCCAGAAACAAATGGAATTCATTTGTTTCATTAAATTCCATCTTCTTCCCTTGGGAAAATGCTCAGCCCAAGCTGGGGTAGTTTATTCTTTGGCTGCATCTCAAGTTCTTGTGCCTTTTCGAATATCATATTCCGGCCCTTCTTTCCTTTAATGTAGAGGCAGCCAGATCTTGGGGTGATCCTTATTGTGGTACCTCGGTATTTAAATGGTTTTTGGCTGCCAAAATTTTTTCCTTAATCTTATAGTTCTGAAATTTTGCCACAATATTCCGGGGTTTTTATTTTAGGGTTTTCTTTCAGAAGGTGTTCGATGAATTCTTTCAATGCCTATTTTACCTTCCGATTCATTACATCTGGGCAGTTCTCTTTGATGATTTCTTGTAAAATAATTATCTAAGGCTCTTTTTCATCATAGTTTTCAGAAAGTCCAATAATCCTCAGATTATCTCTCCTAATCGTTTTCCAAATCTGTCGTTTTTGAAGGTAGATAATTCGTGGTTTTTTCCAGTTTGTCATTTTTTGTTTTGCTTGACTGATTCTTGCTGTCTCAATGAATCATTAGTTTTCAATTTGTTCAGTTCTAATTTTTAAAAAATTTTCTTAATTGCTTTTTCTTCTTTCTGTTATATGTCCATTTGAGGTTTTTGAATGTATTGTTTTTTGGTCTGTGGAATTTTTTCCATTTCACTAATTTTTTTTTTAGTGAATTATTTTCTTTTTCCAATTCACAAGATTCCCTTGGCGTGTTCTTTTCTTTTCAATTCACGGATCCTGCTTTCTTGCGAGTTCTTTGTCTTTTCAATTCACAAAATCCTACTTTCTAGTGAATTCTTTATTTTCAATTCACAATTTTCTTACTTTCCTGAGATTTTTTACTTTTTCCAATTCTTATTTCAGGAAGTTGTTTGCTCTCTTTTAAGGCTTCTCTTTCCTTTCCCCCATTTATCTTCTAACTCTCTTTTGGAGACTTTTAATGGTCTCTTCTATGAAGGCATTAATTTAAGGAGGACGGTCTGATGCATTTTTGCTGTTTGGGTCTCTTCAGGTTTGCTGACCTGCTCTTTTTTCTGCATAAAGGAAGCTGTCGATAGTTCTTTTTCATCTTTTTATTCATGTTTTAAAGCCTTTAGGGTGGGTCTCCCAGGGCCAAGGGGTTTACCAGCTTCCTCTCAGAGCAGGGAAAGGAATTTAAAACCGATTTCCGGCCGGGTAATGGGGGTGCTCTGAGTGGGGTTTTCCCTTCCCCCAACAGGAAGTGGATTCAGCACTGGCCGAGCTATCAAAAGGGCTTAGTAGGGCTAAGGGGTTGCGATTGCCCCTAGGCTGGAACTTAAGTGGTGAAAGTGTCCGGCCCCAGGCCGGAGCCTCTTGTGGGACTGTGAGTATTGGCAGCTTGACAACAGAATGCAACAACCACAAACTCTGCCCAGTGTCTCTGCCTGATGCCAAATCGGCCCTGGAAAACTCTATGGCCCCAAGCCCGAGCTCCCCCCTGTGCAGGTTGGAGGCTAACCCGGGCTGCGTCCTCCTGCTGTGCAGGACAGCTAAAGGAAAAGCCCCTTCCGGGGTTGGGGCTGCGCGCTTGTGCTGGATCTGTTCCTTCACCCCTCGGTTTGAGGCTCTCCTCGGAACCTAATTTCCTCCCCAGTCTGCGCCCGATCTCCCCTGGCCCCGGAACCAACCTTTTTGGCGAGACTGCGGAATTTTCTTCGGCCGGTGGGTTGTTCTACTTCTTATCTTTGGGTGGAGCAGTCAAGACTATTTTTTGAGGCTCGATATAATATTGATAAAGAGGGTAAGAGAAGAGCTTAGAAAGTCGCGTGTGACTTCTCCGCCATCTTGGCTCCGCCCCCCCTGATTTTGACCTTTAATGTTCATCTAATCCACCTAACTCTCGCCTGTGGCTCCAAGAAACTGTAGCATGCAGAGTGGCCACATCCCGATAAACTGTTTTGGCAGATGGGCTACATCAGATTGAGGATAACTAAAGGGTCTCAAACTCCACAGTGAGTTGGGGGGTGTCTACTCCAGGCATGTACATTTTCTGTCGGAATGGGTGGAGGAGAACAATTTGTTCCAACGACCATAAAGACAAGTAAAGCAGTTGTTGTGGAACACTTAGAGCTTGGTTAGACATAGAAGACAATAAGATCATCCATTACATCTTGAGTCATCATCAGTTGTCTTGGCTCTGTCCTGTCACTGAACAATGATGGCTTTAGAAGAGAGAATGAGGCTGAAAAACTCTGCTTCACTTGAATCCAGTTTACACAAGAATCAAAAGACATCATCAAAAGGCTCTGAAAATCTTATGATGAAAAATGGTATCCATCCCCAGAGAAGGAACAGATTGTGTCTGACTACAGATTGAATCATTCTCTCTTTTTTGTTTAACTTTTTCTTGAGGGTTTTTGTTTTCATTAGGGTGGGAGATCTGTTTTCTTTCACAACTTGACTTTTATGAAAATATTTTGCATAACTCCACATATGGTTTCTTATTTGTGAGTGGGTATAAGAGAGAGAATGTTGAACTCAAAATTTTAACAAATGTAATTTTTTTTTGTTTTGAATGTAATTGGGGAAATATTAAACAAACAAAATAAATCATAAAAAAATAAATAAAAATAAAATTGACCAAATGCAAAGGAAGTAAAAAATTAACTGACAAAAATAATTCATTAAAAAGTATCACTGGCTAAGTGGAAACTAATGACTCAATGACAAATCAAGAATCAGTAAACAATTTTTTAAAATGACAGAATAGAAAAAATGTGAAATATCTCATTGAAATCTATTTCTTGCTCAATTTCATATAACAGTAATAAGAAATAAGCAGTTAAGATGTAACAGAGAAAACATATTCTTTTAATTCTTTATGCTTTTATTTAGATCAGCTCTTCTTAAACTTTTTTTCCACTTGCACCCAAGTGCAATTTCTTGCAATTTCAGCCAAGAAATTGTTACGCAATCCCAGATATATGGATATACAAATCAAACATCTACCAATAATAAATCATAATTTTGTGACCCCCACATTCAGCAACATGACCCCATATGAGGTCAAGATGCACAGTTTAAGAGGTTTTCATTTAGATGACTAATTTCACCTTCTGAGTTCAAAGGTTATAGGAAAAGAAGGAGAAGAGAGAAATGCATGGGTGAAATAATAATATACATACATATATATATGTATATATGTATACATACATTTATATATGTATAAATATATATTTATTTGGAGTAGTTTTGGTGAGTTAAGCAGGTCAGTTATTGAATTTTAAGAAAGAAAGTAGGTGAAATATGCAAGGAACTAAGAAAAAACCCTTAAAGGAGAACTATCTCCAGGGTGGTCAGATTCTATTTCTGGATTAAAATAGAAGTAAGATTTAAAGAAAAGAAAAAAAAAAGAAAGAAAAACATAAAATACATAAGTCTTCATGAGGATTAAGAAAGATTAGATAAACAGAACCTGAAAAAAGACTCAAGAAAGTGAGGGATTTATCAAGAAGGAAGAGAAGTAGGTAATTGACACTACCAATAGCATTGACATTACGAGAATATAAGATAAATTCTTCTAATGCATTATAGTTTATAAAGTATTTTCCTTATAAGAACCTGTAATATTGAGGATGTTATTATGGTAATTTTACTGTTGAGTGAACTGAGGCTTAAAGGGATATGACTTGTCCATAGCCACAAAGTTAGCTAAGTTTCAAAGCCACAAAACTGAAAATTCCTTAGTTGAACTTCAAAATCTATTCTACTTCACCACACATGTTGTATAACTTTTACCTTTTGGACATCAATGCTTACATTTACCTTTTTCTTTAAAAAAAAAAAAAAGTCTTTCCTTGCCTTATTTTGTACCTTCAGCTAGCTTTTAAAATAGTTTTTAATTGTAGACTGCCTTCCCAAATTCAGCTCCTCACTGGTCACATTTGTCCATTCTATTCATTTGAATAATTACCTGTTTTATCACACATGTCTCTGTTTGATTTAGATCACTGCAACTGGAGCTTGTTGAAGTTCCATGGTATTGTCTAAATTAACATTCAAGATTAATTTCCACAAAAATAAAATTCTTTCCTAAACCAACATGGCAAAGCCTTAAACAAGTTTTTAAACTCCTTAAACTTAAACTCCTTTTTAGGGAGTCACACAGGTACTGTTTGGATTTTGTGCTAGGGTTGACTTTAGAATCTTCCTCAAACTTTTTAAATAGGAGGCCAGTTCACTGTCCCTCAGACTGTTGGAGGGCCAGACTATAGTAAAAACAAAAACTTTTGTGGGCCTTTAAATAAAGAAACTTCATAGCCTTAGATGAGGGGGTTAATCATCCTCAGCTGCTGTATCTGTCCCGCAGGCAGTAGTTTGAGGACCCCTAAGTTAGTGGATCAAATTTGAGCTAAACTTGCTCACTTTGCCAAGAATAAATGTAATCTGGTTTCCTAATCTAGAATTATCCTTACCTAGAACTTGGTTTATATACTTTTAACTAATATTAATATATATTATATGTGTGTGTGTATAGAGATATAGAAATATATCTGCCCATGATGCCCATGAATCTTGAATTTCTCTCTGTCCTCTACTCTAAATACTAACTTTTTTGGCTTTTATTAAGTCTTGACTAAAATCCCACATCTTATAGGATGCCTTACCCAACAACTTAATTATAATGTCTTCTCTCTGTTAATTATTTTCTTTATATCCTGTATATAGTTTGCTTTGTATATATTTTTGACAAGTTATTTCCTCCATTATATCACAAGCTCCTTGAGAGCAGGAATGCTTGATTGTCTTTTTGTTTTTACCTCTTTTTTTCTCCCCAGAATTTAACACAATGTCTGGTACATAGTAAGGGCTTAATAAATGTTTATTAAATTGTATAAAATTGAATATACTACTTTTGAGGTTCAAAAGGATACTCCAAGAGGTTGGGGTCACAGACTAGTATCACAAAGTATCTCAAAGAATTTGAAGCCTTTTACCCATCTCCAAGGGGCAAAGTTTATTGTAATTGTAATACCAATTGAAGAGGATTAAGTTCCAAAAGTATTTTAGCAAAGAACCAGGGGCAAGAAGACATATTTATAGGAAAAAAAAAAAAAAAAAAAAAAAAAAAAACAGAGAGATCTGGCTTTTCATGTCATTGATATGCTAATTCTATGATCCAGACATAGAACTGAGGAGTGGTCTACTCTCTCCATTATCTCAGAAACTTGGTTATTACTGACCAGCAGATTATCTAAAAGACAATCAGCAATGTTTATAAGACTTTCTTAAGATCAAAAAACTTTAGAATCATTGACTGACAGATTATTAGAACAATAGCACTCTAAGATCTGGGAATCCTAGAATTACTGCTATATCCCTTAGAACTCCCTTCACTCCTACTACTCTGCAAGGTGTATGAAGATCAGTACTTTGGCCAAGTTGTCTCATGTAGCACCTAACACAGGGCTCTATTCACCCAGAGGAATGTGGGAAATATCTGATACTTCTATTCTAGTTCCAGATTAATCATTTAACTAATAGTTTTATATCACACAAGTTATTTAACTTCTCTGCACTTCAGTTCTTTCATCTGGAATATGGGAATAGATAATGATGCCTATTTGACTGTCCAATAGGGTTGATGTGAAAATCAAACTAGATGATGCAAGTAAAGATAAAGTGCTCTACAACCCCAAGTTTGGTTTTATCATTTGAAATAATATCTACCTCTTGATATTAAAAAAACAACAACAATATAATCTCCTTACTAGAGATTTTTAACAGAGTGCATTATTCCCCCATAAATACAGATTTCCATAATTGACCCACCTAGTCCTGGACTAAACAAAAGGAAAATGATGATTTCTAGGCAATCACAAACAGAACTGCTTTCTTAATGGGAGAACTACTGCACTATTCAGCTGCAATGCTGTTAACTTGACACTAACTTGGCTGCAAATCCTTTTTAGAGGCAAGTCATGTTGAGTCTGATTGGAGAATCCTATAGTCTTCAGCCCCTTTTCAATGCCTTTTCATCTTTCATTGTGATATCTTCATTATTGATCTTTCTCCAAAAAAGAAGCCCCACCACCAATAATCCCCTTCCAATAATATGAAAAGTTCAAGTGCAAATTTAATAATGCAAATGATCTGACTATTTTCTTTAAACCTAGCAAAGAAACACAAGGATCAAGATGACAATCATTTTCTTTAAAAAAAAAAAAAAAAAAAAAAAAAAAAAGATTTGATCTCAATAAGCAATATTAGCTTACAAAATTATTTTAGAGCTGACCTGAAAATCTAGGCATAGAATTTAGCATCTGCTTAATGGAAATACATTAAGTGTGCAATTATAATAGCTAACATTTATGTAGCACTTTAAGTTTTATATTTCATATACATTATCACAGATCTCTAGTAAAACCCTGAGATGGGGTGTTATTATCTTCCCTATTTTACACATGAAGAAATTAAGGCTCAAAGAATTTTAAATGTTGGTGTAGAGAACCCTAGGAAGCTAGAAACTTTGGTACTGAGATGTTCTCCTCCTCCTAAGATTAATCAAGTGTGCATTTAAGCTTGAAATCATGAGAAAACATAAGGTCCTGGAACAATTATTGGGGCACAGTGAATTTTACATAAGATTGAGTCCCTAGAAACTAACAACATGCTTCAGAGAGTTACATCTACAGAAACCAGGGTTGGTCACAGAACAATGCCTTTCATAGTAACATATGGTTTCAAGATATATAATTTCTCTCAATAAATAACTCTGATGAATTATCAGCAATCCTATATCCTTATTTTCAACCAATCTATGTTATGCTGGTCATACATGTTCTTTCTTTTAATCTGCCTTTTACAGAGTTAATAAGAATAAGATATGACTTCTGAATCCACATTTTCCTGACTCCAACTTCAGTCTTCTTTCTATAACCCACTATTTTTCAAGTTATGATTGATTTTTTAAAAAATGATATTTGTGTTGTGCTTTAAGATTTACAAAGTCACTTAAAGAGATTATGTAAAATGGTCAAATGATATGAACAGACAATTTTCAGATGAAGAAATTTAAATAATTTCCCTTTGACCCTGCAGTATTACTACTGGCTTATCTCCCAAAGAGATCTCAAAGGAGGGAAAGGGACCCATATGTGCAGAAATGTTTGTGGCATCCCTCTTTGTAGTGGCCAGAAACTGGAAATTGAGTAGATGCTCCTCAGTTGGAGAAAGGCTGAATAAGTTATGGTATATGAATGTAATGGAATATTATTATTCTGTAAAAAATGACCAACAGGATGAATACAGAGAGGCTTGAAGAGACTTACATGAATTGATACTGAGTGAAATGAGCACAACCAGGAGATCATTGTATACAGCAACAATAAGACTATATGATGATCAATTTTGATGGATGTGGTTCTCTTAGACAATGAGATGATTCAAACCAGTTCCAATTGTTCAGTGATGAAGAAAGCCATCTATACCCAGAGAGAGAACCATGGGAACTAAGTGTGGACCACAACATAGCGTTTTCACTCTTTCTGTTGCTGTTTGCTTGCATTTTGTTTTCTTTGTGAGCTTTTTTTCCCCTCCTTGATCCGATTTTTCTTTTGCAGCAAGATAACTATATAAATATTTATACATATGTTGCATTTAACATATATTTTAACATATTTAATATGTATTGGATTACTTGTCATCTAGGGATGAGGGTGAGGGGAAGGAGGGGAAAATTTGGAACAAAAGTCAATGTTGAAAAATTACCCATGCATATGTTTTCTAAATGAAAAGCTTTAATAAAAAAATAAATTTAAAAGAAGAAATTACTTAATTTGATCATTGCAGCAGTCCTATGAGGTAAGTATTAAGGAATTCTCATAATTTTTTGTATGTTCAGTGGACCCTTTCAGCAGTTTTGTGAATCTTTCAGAAACCTCTGAATAATTATTTTAAATAAAAAATACATAAATGAAAACCAATTATATTGAAATACAGTAATCTATATCTATATGTTTTCTTTTTCTGTGTATGTATATTTATGTACATGTATGACATGTAGAATATATAACATAGCCATAGGGTTTCTCAGGCCTTATAACTTTTTCACACTTTATCATCCTCAGATAATTTACATTCTTATAATGGAAGCAACAGGTAAATACCTTGGCATGCATAAAAAATATACAGACTAGAATGGCATTTTTTCACAAGGAAAGGTAACATTATTATGCAGGATAAAGGAGGGTAAAATCTCAGCTACATCTGGAAGGAACCCAGGGAAACTAAGAGGAGAAAGTAAGGAATGAGAGTATTACAAGAATAAAGTTCAACTAGTACAAGGGCATAGACATAAGAGATGAATTGTCATGTTTGAGGAGCAACAAGTATGACTAGATTGTGAAATAAGTACAGTGGACTGAATTATAAAAAGATTGAAAAGTTACAAAGGAGTAAAGTTGTAAAAAGCTTTAAATGTCAAACGGAAGAATTTATGTCTGATCCCATAGGTAATAAGGGGCTATTGGAGCTCATTGAGCAAAGGCTAACACATTTGAGATTGCACTAGAAATTCATGCCAACTGTGGGGCTGCCCTAGTTTCTGCCAAAGCCTTGGAAGTAGATTTTAAAAATAAAGTATCTCTTTTAAAAGGAAAAATCATTTGCATTGGTATTGTGTACAGTTTTTAGCAGCCACAGACAATAATAAGATAAAACTAAACATGGCTCATGCTGGAAGACAGAGTAGTAATGACAACTCTAATAGGAATTCCTCATTCAAACCACTTGTGAGGGCTTATTTTCCACATGCTTTTATGATTGCTCTGCTTTCTCAACATTTGTAAATCAATGGAAGATATTTGCTGTAACAGGGAGTACAGAAATTTGCCTTTACTGATTGAATTACTCCTAGAGACTTTGCCGCTCTGGGTTTTTATAAAACTGAAGTTACCACATTGACAAAATTTTGATTATACAGTCCTGTGATTCTTTTGATCTTACCTACCTCTCCTTCACCAAGTAATGCGGCTGCAGTATGCCTTTCATTTTTTCCAAAAAAAAATCCAAAGATGTTGCTTTTTCTCCTGTAATTGAAATATGTAGAACAAAGAAGAATTCTCTTTTCCTTTAATTAGATTCCCACATATTATAAGTTATAATTCACTCTAATTAAAAAAAACCCATTAAAATGTATTCCAGTTGACAACTCAAAAAAGGTCTGATATGAATCTGATTCATTAATCTGATTATTAATGATAATGGCCATATTATTACTGCTACTTGTACTCACTTTGCTATTCAAAATTAAGAGGAACGTCCATTACAGTTAAAACACTGGGTTAAATATAGACTATATTACAGACCAAAGCAAAACTGATAGTCAAAATGAATGCTATACTTTTTTTGACACCTGTCACTTGTAGCCTAAGTATATTTATAAATTTTGATATCATGGGGAAGTGTAATAACAAATTATATTTTATGACTTCACAATTATATATTCATAATGGATTCAACCAAACTACCTACAATAAAAACCTAAAATATAAAATAAGCCCTCCATTAAATAACAGCATTTCTGATAGTCTTTAATGGTCTAGATAGTTCATCCTACTGGACTGAAACTAAAACTAATGCATGGATTGGTTTGCAACCAACATCCTTATCCAATAACAATGGAAGATGAGGGAGAGAAAAGTCAAAAGAAAAGTCCTTTGGCTTCTATCTGGAATTTTAATATGGATTTTATAGCCTAAAAAGAGAGAGATTTGAATTACAGGAGTTAATTTCAAAGCTGTTGTTGAAACTGACTGAGGAGAAGAAAGAAAAGGCAGTCTGAGGAAGACATTGATGTAGAAAAAGGAAGAGGAGAAATTAAAGAAAAAATTGACATCAAAAGACTTCTAATCCAACTCCTGTTATAGTAGTGTTATAATAGATGAAATGAAAAGCTCTGGAGATTACGTGACTTGTCCAAAGTCATATAAACAATAAGCACCAGAGGTAGAATTTGAAACCAGATTCTCTGTCTCCAGAGCTGGTGTTCTAGTGGTGTCAAAATAGATAGGGATGCCATAACTCAGTCTGAAGAAAATCCTGAACCCTTGAACCTCTGAACCTCATCATCAAAGCATATTGTAAAAGAAAATCACTAGAACTATTAAAAAGTAAGAATTCCTTTATAACTGTCACAAATTAATTGTATAACTTTTAAAAAAAAGTCACTTAAACTTTCTGTTTCCTCACCTGTAAAATATGGGTGATATTCCCCCTATTTCAGAGGTATTGTCAAAATTAGAGAAATAACAGATGTGGAAGCATGATTCACAGATAAAAACAGTGTATAATAGTAATTGGAATATAGCTATTATTGACCTCCCTCCTGAAAGAAAAGTAAAACCACTAAATGGTTCTAAAGTACCACTTTTCTCAAGGCCTTTCCCTAAATTCTTTTGATTCTGAAATTCTTCTGTCCTTACCCTCTCCTACCCAAAACATAATCTACCTTATTTTTCTTCGATTTGGTTTGGGCCTTTGGTTTAATGAGAAATTTAAGTTCAGTAAAAGAAGCTTAGCAATTTCCTGAAAGTAATCTAAATAACTCTTCTTTTCTTGTTACATCCTGGACCCAGATAGTTGACCATCATTTGTATTTAAACATACTCATAGAAAGGGACCCACATATGCAAAACTGGGGCAGCCCTTTTCATAGTGGCAAAAAACTGGAAACTATCAGTCAGAGAATGGCTGAATAAGTTATGGCATATGAATGTTATAGAATATTATTGTTCAATAAGAAATGATCAGGAGGATGATTTTGGAGAGGCCTGATGCTAAGTGAAATGAGCAGAACCAATGGATCATTGTACATGGAAACATCAATATTATGCCACAATCAATTCTGATGAACGTGACTCTTTCCAACAATGAGATGATTGAAGCCAGTTCCAATGATCTTGTGATGAAGAGAGCCATCTATACCCAGAGAGAGGACTGCGGGATCTGAGTATGGATCACAGCATAACATTCTCATTCTTTTTTTGTTGTTCACTTGCATTTTGTTTTCTTACATATTTTCTTTCCTTTTTGGTCTGATTTTTCCTATACAGCTAGAGCATTGTGTAAATATGTTTACACATATTGAATTTAACATATATTTTAACATGTATAATATATATTGGATTGCTTGCCATCTGGGGAGGGGTGGAGGGGAAGAAGGAGAAAATCTAAAATGCAAGACAATGTTGAAAAAATTATCCATGCATATATTTTGAAAATAAAAAGCTTTAATAACAAAATTAGCTAATATTGAAATGTCAGAAAAAATAAAATAGGGGCAGCTAGATGGCATGGTGGATAGAGTACCAGCCCTGAAGTCAGGAGGACCCGAGTTCAATTCTGTCCCCAGACACTTAATTATTTCCTAAATGTGTGACCTGGGGTAAGTCACTTAACTTCAATTGCTTCCACATACACACACAAAAAAAATAATAAAATAAAATAAAATTTTTAAAAGAGTAGAAAAACTGGGAGATTTTCAAAGGGACTGACTATGGAGAGGTTTTTTTTTTTTTTAATTATAATTGCTATAGCTTTTTATTTAACAAAACATTTGCCTGGGTAATTTTTCAACATTGACCCTTGCAAAATTTTCCCTTCATCCCCTCCCCTAAATGGCAGGTAGTTCAATACATGTTAAATGTGTTAAATATGTATGCTAAATCCAATATACATATACATATTTATGCAGTTATTTTGCTACACAAGAAAAATCATATTTAGAAAGAAAAAAAACTAAAAAGGAAAACAAAAATGCAAGCAAACAATGACAGAAAGAGTGAAGATGATATACTGTGTTCCACACTCAGCTTCCATAGGCCTCTCTGGGTGTAGATGGTTCTCTTCATCACTGCACACATGGAACTGGTTTGAATCATCTCATTGTTGAAGAGAGTCATGTCCATCAGAATTGATCATTGTGTAGTCTTGTTGTTGCCATGTATAACGATCTCCTGGTTCTCCTCATTTCACTCAGCATCAGTTCATGTTTCTCCAGGCCTTTCTGAAATCATTTTGTTTATTGTTTCTTACAGAACAATAATATTCCATAACATTCATATATCACAATTTATTCAGTCATTCTTCAATTGCTGGGCATCTATTCACTTTCCAGTTTCTAGCCACTACAAAAAGGGCTGCCACATAATTTTTTTTTACAGACAGCCCCCTTTTCCTTATGGAGAGTTCTAAATGCCAAATAAAGGAATATATATTTGATCTTAGAGATCAGAGGGAGCATTTTCACCCCAAATCTTAGAATTTTCTTGAATCACTGTGTTGATCAGAGTAGCTAAATCTTTCACAGTTAATCACTATAATATTGCTGTTACAATGAACAATGGTTCCACTCACTTCACTTTGCTTTAGTTCATTTATGTTTTCCCATGTTTTTTAATCATCTCCCTTGTCATTTATTATAGCACAATAGGACTTCATTGCAATCATATATCCCAATTCCCCAATTTATGAGCATCTTCTCAATTTCTAATTTTTTGACACCACAAAAAGAGTTGCTAATAGTATTATTTTGTACATATAAGCCTTTCCTTTTTCTTTGATCTCTAACAATGATATTCCTCAATTAAAGGCTCCACAGTTTCAAAGCCCTTGAGATGTGGATCTAAATATTCTCCAAAATAGTTAAACCAGTCCTCAACTTCACCAACAGTTCATTAGTTCAAGAGTATTTCCCCTCATCTATTCCAGCATCCAGCATTTCTGATAATTAAAGGTGGCTCTTCATGGTTGTTTTAATTTGAATTTCTCAAACCAACAGTGATTTGGATTTTTTTTTATGTGACTATAGATTGCTTTAGTCTTCTAAAAATTGTCTTTTCATATCTTTAGCAATCGATTAATTAGGGAATAGTTTTATTTTTTTTATAAATTTGATTCAGTTCTATATATATTTGAGAAAAGCGGCTTTTTTTTCAGGGAAACTTGTTGTGAACACACACATACAAACATATAACTTCATTGTCTATTAGTAAAGAGTAGCTTCCCTGATATTTCTTTTAATTAGATATATTTTGGCTTTTTCTTTGTCTGAAATCATGATTGCTAACCCTGCCTTTTTAAAAAGTTTTGGCTGAAGTAGAATGTTCTAGAATTGTAGCACCAGAAAAAAGGGATAATATCTCAACTTGGAATTTGATACTCTTTAATGATGCAAAGTGAAGTGAACAAAAAGAACAATTTACATAATGATAACAAAAATTCAGAAAAAAACAATTTTGAAAAATTTTAAAACATTGATCAATGAAATAATAAAGTATGAGTCCAGTGGACTGAAGTTAAAACATGATACCCACCTCCCTCCAAAGAGTCAAAAGCCTTACATTTTTAGACATATCCAATGTGGGAACTGGTTCTTCAGGTCTATGTGTATATTGAGATTTCTTTTTGTGTTTAAAAAAGCTTAATAGATTTCATAATATTGACAATCACCATTTCCAAACTTATTATGTATTACTCTTCTTCAAAAACTCTACAACACCTTCTTCTATTTCCTCACACATGCATTCTGAATCTTGATTTCAGCTCTTTGTAGGACTAAGCCCCCTGCTTGAAATGAAAACTTTAATTTCTACCTCTTACAATCTATACCCCACCTCAAAATTCACTTCAATAATGCCTCCCACATAAGGTTTTTTCTCCAATATCCTTCTCCTTTCTTACTCCTACTACCCTCTTCTACCAATTGTTTTTTACTCATTTTTTAATCTCTTGCATAGATTTGCATAGGGCTAGCTAGATGGGAGAGTGGACAGAGTTCCCTGCCTGAATTTGGGAAGATCCATTTTCCTGAATTCAAATCTGGCTCCAGATACTTACTAGCTATATGAGCCTTGGCAAGCCACTTAGCTAGGTTTGCCTCAGTTTCCTTTTTAGTAAAGTGAACTATAGAGAGAAATGGCATCCCACTCCAGTATCTCTACGAAGTGAACTCCAAATGGGATTGCAGAGTCAGACAGGACTGAGGGAAATGAACAAAATAAATATGCAAGTTGTCACCCTTGATATTTTACAAGTTTCTTGAAGGTAGAAAGTATTAGAGTATACCCAGCATCTAGAATAATGCTTGAAAAATAGTAATAGATACTATTGAATTTTTGGAGATGGGTTGATCTTTTGATTGCAATAGGCCTGAAGGTCAGTATTAGTCGAGTATTAGTTAATATTTTTGCCAATAAAAGTATGATCAAGTCCATAGTCTGGATCTCTCTCTTTGAAATATCATTTAAGTCAATCACAGTGCCTCTAAAGAAATATCTTTATTTGTTATGTTAAAGAATTGGAAACTAAGGGAAGATTGCCTATTATTTAGAAAACAGGTGGAAATGGATTGTGAAATATAAAGATGAGGAAATATTAGGGTAATGTAAGAAATGATTAAAGAGAAAATTGCAGTGAGATCTGATAAGGTTTGTATGACTTGATGAAGAATGAAATGAGAACCAAGAAAAGAATTTACATTATAACAACATTATGAAAATAAACTTTAAAAATTGTTTCTCTTTGTTTTGTTATGCTTTTCTTTGTATCCCCATAAAAATATCTGGGATATGTTAAGTTGTAGTGTTCTCTGGTTCCGTTTTCTTGGGGTCTCTGGGAGCAGCCTTTGTTTCAGTTGAGTAATCACCACAAGAGTAGCCAGTGGTTAAAGTCCAAAGTTTTTATTATCTCCTTCCTGGGGCTGGGCAGCTTTCGGAGAGCCTTTTAGACTGGCCTTGGTCTTAGTGGAGAAATGCAGGAGGAGAGCCTGCCACCAAGGTGCTGTGATATGGGATGAATGAATCTAAGTCCAAGGGTTTGTTCTTCAGCCTACAATCTGCTTGTCTTCTCCTGCTCTGTTTGTGACCTTGGCTGAGGCTCCTAGCTTATATGCTCTACACTGAGTATAAAGCAATCATTATACCACTAAGAAACCATTATTTGTTGTATGATTAAATCAATCATACTGAATTTAGAGAACTATTAAGCACCATGCTAAACTATATAACCATTGTTTCATTGATTCCACTTTAGTTAGTACCTTGTAAAAATCTTTGTTTCAAGTTCAGAGTCCTGGCCCATAACATTAAGTGTTTTAACAAATGATTGCTAATTTTACTTGATGATTAAGAAAATTGATTTATGCAGTGCCCAACCATGATTTCAGTAGAGCAATTATGAAAAAATGCTATCTACTTCTTGCTAAATAGAGCATGTACTACATATTCAAATAACAAATATTTTGTGGAGATGGTCAATATAATGGTTTAATTTTTTTTCTGCTTTATCATTCATACTTGTTACAAGAACTTTATCATTCATACTTGTAACAAGAACTTTGATTTTCTTTTTAGTTTAGAGGAAGGAAAGTGTGAGGCCGAGAAAAAAAAAGCTTGTTAATTGAAAAGAAAACTTAAACAGAATATACTTCTTCAACATGTATTAGTTTGTTTTAAATACGATGAGACTGACTGAAGTGCTTTCAGAATTTGTGGGGATTCATATTTTCTCTGTTTTTCATCAATTCAACATTTGTTTTTGTTTTTGTTTTTCCCATTATGGATGGCTAAATCCAGCAAATAGCAAATGGTATTTTATAATGATTTAGTTTCTTCCTTAAGATTTTGAATCTCCTTTTCTAATTGATTAAATTTATTTTCATAATTTTCTTAGATTGCTTTTTACTTCTATCTTTCCTTGTTCTTTCTTATTTGCTTTTTAATTACTTTTTTTGCTATTTTTTTCTAATTAAGTATCTCTCTTTTATATGATTTTTGAATTCCTTTTTAAGTTCTTCCAAGGTTTCTTTTTGGATTTCTGACCATTTGACTTTGCTCTTTAAGGTAGGAATGGCTTTTTTCTTTACCTCACTATCTTACCCTGAATATGAACCCAGACCTTCTTTTACATCAAAGTACCTATCAATGGTTGAATTGTTTTTCTTTGGCTTACTCATTTTTATTTGTAATTCGTATTGTATTTATTTTTAGTTTCAGCATCTTAATAATCTATAATCATATTTTATGTGTTGTAGATAGTATTGTCCTAGCCCTCAGATCTATTTTACTATTCTTTTCTGAATTCCTTCTGGAGACTCTACCTCACTCTTTTCCTCTTCTATGTCTTAGCCACGTTATCTCCAAAATGTTCTTATTGCCCATATATCGCACTCACCAAGCTTGTGTTCACTTCTCCTCACTCACAACCATAGCTGAGGAACATGCCTGATGGAATTATTCTCAAAGAGTTATTAAACTCCTTATACCCTTTGACCCAACAAAACAACTATTGTTGTTTTGATCTATTTCCGAAGATAATTAAGGGAGAAAAGGAAAAGAATCTATATGTTCTAAAATGTTTATAACAGTTCTCTTTGTGTGGCAAAGAACCGGAAATTATAGGGATAACTTCAGTTAAGGTATGGTTGAACAAGTTGTGGTATATTATTGTGATAGAATATTGCTGTGCTAAAAGATACAATAAACTTGATCTTAGAAAAATACAATACTTGAATGAAATGATAAAGAGTAAAATAAGGAGAACCAAGAGAATATTTTATACAATAGTAACAATATTGTTTTAAGAACAACTTTGAGTGAATATGTGATTTTGACTATTATATATACCCAAATTAACTATAAAGGGCATATGAAGAAAGATATCTGAATTTTATGAAATAAAAGCATGTATAAGCTAATTTTATAACTTAAATTATATAAATACACATGCATACAAACTTGTGTCTAATGATAATCATCTCTAGGAGAAGGAATAGGGGAAAGGAAAAAAAGAAACTTACATGACAGTTTTGTTGTATGCGTGGAAGGAATAGCAAATTTTTACACAATAGATTTGCAGTTTCATGTACATAATCTTTTTATTCTATGTACAATGTTATGGAAATGTTTGTTTTATTCTATAAATTAAAAATATTTTTAAAAGAACAAAAGGTAAGTCCTTAATAAATGCTTGTTGAATTTTTCAAAGTCTACATTTTATATAAGTAGTTTTGGGGAATCATTTAAATATTATATTTTCATATGATCTTTATTCAATTCATTATTTATTTTGGCTATTGCTTTGACTAATAGAGTAGTTCATTTAACAAATACCTACATCTCAAATTATTGCTAAATCTATCAGCATCTTAACATCATTTAGATAAATAAAATTTTACATTTATTAACTCATATTCATATTCAGGATCATTAAACTCTTTTACTTAAGAAAATATTCACCATATTAAAAACATGAGGTTTTTAAATACTCTATAATCTGGTCTTGGTGGATTTTTTTTAATACCACATATCTTCTATCATAGTTTTCATTGCCCTAATATGCATAACTTCATTTTGACCTTATCAAGGATCAACATATGTATTTACTTTTTTTTCTTGTTTTTTTTTTTTTTTAATTAGAGCCTTTTATTCACAAGACATATGCATGGGTAATTTTTCAACATTGACCCTAGCAAAACCTTTTGTTCCAAATTTTCCCCTCCTTTCCCCCACCCATCCCTTAGATGGCTCGTAGTCCATGCATTTGCTTTGTTTGAAGAATCCTGTCTTGCTCTTCATAGTATTTCTCTGCTTTTTGTCATCTTAAATATATGTTGGCATACAATCTGTTCATTGTATTCATGAGAGTTTCCTTTCCTACACTCATCAAGAACATTGCAAGTAAGGAATACTAAGAATCTAATTAAATGTTCTTGTTGCCAATAGCTGCATGATAAAACCTTTCTAATGGATTCTTTACTTGCTTCTCCAAAGAGAACCTATGAGTCACCTTTCCATTTAGTTTCAATTTTATCATACCTTCTGCTTTTATTTTTAAAGAAAATGTAAATATGGAAGTCATTCAATTTCTCCAATGGTGCCAAGTTGTTGGTCATTGACCAAATTTCACAAAGTTAAATTTAGGCTGCTGTTTGACTGTGATTTTTAGCAACTCCTTTCCCCTTTTCTGCTTTGTTACTACAGAGGCAGAAAAAGGACACACAACATTGAGAGGTGTGCTGTCTTTATATCTATTTCACCAATCACCATTGGCCAAAAATGTGTCAATTTCACCTCCTACGTACACGTAAAAATAATTAAAATTTAAGTTGAATTGAAAAAGATATAAAAACTTTTCAGAAGAAGAAGGGAACAAGAAAACTCTAGTATTATCAAATTCCAGGAAGGAAAGGAAGTCAAGTGGTACTTGACATATAGTAATTTTTGCATATAGGAATGACTCAATAACTTTTCTGTTGAATTGAATTTTTGAATTGATTTTTTTGGAATGACATGGGAATTTTCTTTATTTTTCTTTCTTTTTTCCCAAAATTTGAAACTTTGAAACTTTGGTCATCTGTTCCATTTCAATGTTTTTTCTTAGACAAGAAATGTGTCTGGAATTCTCTGGAATTCCATACTATTTCTGGATGGGAGGAGAAATAAAATTAATACCAATATATATTAAACTACTTTTAAAAGAGATTTATGTTGATGTGAAATTTCACAAAAAAACTTTTCTATTTTATATACATAGGATTTCCATATGGTCAACTTACAAGTCACACTCAAAACTAGCAACTAACTTATTAAGATAATACATGGATTTTTAAAATCCTTGCACTTTCTATCCTCTAAATTCTCCAAGAGTTCTTTGATACATAAAAATCAAGTTCTCTCTTTCTGCCACTGGGCTTATTAAGTATTTGATTTAATTAAAATGATATTTTTGTTTTGTATTTAATAAAATACCAACATGAAACTTTCTATTTAAAATTTGGTGGGTAAAATTTCGCACGATTAGCACTATCTTTTCCATTTTGCTCGATGACTCTCCAATGATTTATACTCTGAAGCTCAAAGGAAAGAAACAAGAGAATTTCTCTTTACTTCTTCCAAAATTTGGAGGATGATTTAGTGTATTGCTGTAACTATCAAGTCCCATGGCTCTTTCCCCAGCTGGATGCTGAATTATTCTCCCTTAAAATTGTAATCCTTAGGATTTATCTGATCTCTCACCTCTTCTGACACATTTTATTCTATCCATCCCAGAAAATCCTAACTGACTTGGTTAGCTTTGCTCTATCATATTCTGCTCAAACTGGAAGACTGAGATTTTTGAACATGTGCTTTAAAGTCCTACGTTGAACACATAGACCAATTTGCCAAATAAACCTCAATTCAACCATATGATAGGTCTTGATTAAGAAGCACAAAATGAGCTGTTTCTGCCTCATTACCTCCCCATTGTTCTTTGGAAAGGGTCAATGAGTGAAATTGAATGATATAAACTATATTTTGGCACTCTTTTCTCCACTTTTCTGCTTTCTCATTCTTTAATGTTCCCTAAGTAATTTCAATACTGACAAATTAAATTTCTTTAGGTATATATGCAAGTCAATTTCAGATGAGGGATGTTACAGATTTCCATTTTTTAGTTATAATTGTAGTCAAGTTTATTGTATCAACATAAAAATACCTGCCAGGCCTATAAAATTTCCAACTATAATAGCAACAGGAATTTAGAGTTGAAAAGAATCTTAAATATCCTCTAGACTTACTATCTCATATAGATGAAGAAACTCAATTCCAGAGAAGTTTAGTATCTTACTCAATATCACATAGTTATTTTTAGTTACAAAGTCAGAATATGAACTTAGATCTTTTACTCCACAGGACAGTATTCTCACCATTGTACCACAATATATCTCAATGTCATTTTTATATTATTCTATTTATCTTTTTATAGTAAAGTTATTTAATTAATTTCTGATCATTCTTTTTTCCTTTTTTTTTTACTTTCAGATATTCTAAAGGCTAATTTTGACTCCTAAATGTTGGTGGTCATCTAAAATTCTCTCTTGGACTTCTCTTTCCAGACTCCCTATCTCAGTGATCTCATTCATTCTAGGGCTTCATATGTCACCTTTATATAATTTATTGATACCCACATTATATGGATATTTATTTTCAGTTTGTCTCTAGCTCCACTGGTAAATAAATACCTTGATATCTTGCTAGGACTTCAAAACTAAAGAGAGAAAATTATAGACAAATTTCCCTAATAAATATCTGTGAAAAAAATTAGATAAAATGCTAGCAAGAAAATTACATGAATGTACCACAAAGATCATTCTTTTTACCCAAGTAGATTAATATCAAGAATAGAGGGCTGGCTCAATATTAGAAAACAATTATTATAATTGACCATATCAGTAACAAAACCAAAAGATTCATAAGGTTATCTCAAAAAATAAACAAAAAACTTTTGACAAAATACAACATTCATTCCCATTAAAACATTAGAAAATATAGGAAGAAAAGTAGCTTTCTTTAAAATGATAAGTAATATTTCTCCAAAATCAATAACAAGCATCATCTATTATGAATTTTGGCTAGAAGTCTTCCCAATAAAACAAAGAATAAAGAGATAATGCTTATTACCACCTGCATGTTAAATATTGGTCTAGAAATGCTAGCTATGAGGAAACAAAGACATTACTCATTGCAAATGATAAGATAGTACACTGAAAGAGTACAACAGGAAGAGATAAGAAGAATTATTTAAAATGACTGTAGACAATATAAAATACTTTGAAATCTACCTGCCAAGATGAACCTAATAATTATATGAAACAAATTACAAAACACTTCAAACAAAAAAGTCAGATCTAAACAACTAGACAAATATTAGTAGCTCACAAGTAGGATGAGCCAAAATAAAATAAATAACAATCCTATCCAAATTAATATACCAATTAAACTAGTCAAAATTATTATATAAAGCTAGAAAAGTAATGAAAACCTTCATATCTAACAATCAAAAGTAATGAATATCAAGCAAATCAATGAAAAGAGAAAATGTGAAAGAGGGTATCCTGGCAATACCATATCTTAAACTATATTACAAAATACGTTTGGGGCCAAATGGTAATTATCAAAACAATCTAGCATTGACACTATCTGACTATCTATCTGAGCATTTATCATCACTATCTGACAAAAATTTCTGGGAAAACTGGAGAGTAGTTTGACTAAAATTACAGAGACATAGCTCACATTTTAAGACCTTATGTCAAATGGATACGTAATTTAGACACATACGGTCAGATTTATGAAAGGAGGAAAATTTATTACTGAACAATAAATAGAGGTTGTTAGAGTACATAAAATGTATAATTTTTATTACATCAAATTAAAAACATTGCACAAACAAAATTAATGCAACCAAGATTAGAAAGGAAGCAGATAACTGAAGGAAATTTTACAGCAAGATTCTTTGATAAAGGAAATTTATAAAGAATTGACTCAAATTTATAAAAATATTAATTATTCTCTGATTGATAAATGATCAAAGAATATGAATAGCCAGTTCATATGAAAAAAACCTCTAAATCACTACTGATTAGAGATTACATTGAATAATGTCATAAATATGTTACATTTATATATTTACATATAAATATATAAGAGAAATAAGCATGAAAACAATTGGACTTACCAGATTGACAATATAATAGAAGAGAAAATATTGGGATACTAATACACTTCTAATAGAGTTGTGAATCCATTCAATCATTCTAGAGAAGAATTTAGAGCTATACCCAGAGAACTATAAAATTTTGCAAACCCTTTGCCCTACCACTACTACATTGGTGCAGCCCAAAGGAGAAGCTGCACAGTTCCAAAGCTTCTAACAAAGACCAGAAAGTAAACCCCAGGATTTCCCATACAGTTCAGTACAAACATGTGCAAACATTAACTGATGCAAAGTAAAGTAAGTAGAACCAAAACATTATACGTAGTAAGAACACTTTTATATATGATGATCAATTTGACATTTATTCTCAGCAATATAATCCAAAAAAATTCCAAAGAATTTATGATGGAAAATGCTATCCATCTCAAAGAAAGAGTTGATGTAATCTGAATAGAGATAGAAAAATACTATTTTTCACTTTAATTTTGTGATAATTTTCTTTCTGTTTTTCTTCAGAACATGACTAATTGTTGTTATTGTTTGGCCTTCATTCTGTCCCTGACATCAGAGAGGTAAAGTTGTGATATGCCAATAAATTGGGTTTAACTGAGGGAGGATTGTGCAAGGCCACGTCCCCCAGTTTCCCCTTCAGAGCCATCTGGGTCTAGTAGCCAGATATAGATCAAGATGACTGGAGATATCCCTGGATGTAATGGGAGACCTTGGCCTTTTAAAGTCAAGCTCTCAGTTTTACTAAGGCCACAACCATTCAGTGAATAAGGCAAGGTAGCAAATGAAGCAAAGTGTCTCCTCTTTTACCTAGTCCAAAAAATTATCTAAATAAATAAATATATAAATCTGGGAGGGGAAAACCCTCAGGGTTCCTGGACAAAGCAGAAATGATTTATATTCACATTCAATCTGAGTCAATGGGGACCCAAACAATGACCAAATGGGATTTGGCCCAAAACCTATTGTTGGACAATCAATTAAAATCTGAACGGTTTTGGTTGCAGGCATAGTCTTTAAGAAAGAAATCTAGCTAGTAAATCCCAAGATAACTTGGGAGGATTCTTGTGGTGCATGCTTGCACATGTAAAATTTATATCAAATAGCTTATCATTTTAGGGAGGAGAGATGGAAGGGAAAGAAAAAAATTGAAATTCAAATTTTAAAAAATATGTTAATTTTTTTATAAAATTGTGAAAAACATTTAGAAAAGCACTTAGTATAATGCCAGTACAAAGCAATTAGTAAACATATGAATTTGTGAATATATATATATGTGTGTGTGTGCATATTTATGATAATTTGCTTATTCTCATATGCTCCACTTATACAGTATACATTCAGCAAATATTCCTTATTTACATTTATTTCTATTCATCCCCAAACAAGGCTAGGCTGAACTTAGAAATTTTCCTTAACCTATATCCTAGTTACATGTATTTCTTATTATTTATTCGTTCATTCATAAAGTGTTTATGTTCTTATTCCTGATCTGTCTGTGAAATACTTTACAATCCTGTATTGTTCTGATATTTCTGTATAACTATGGTATTAGCTCTGTTCCTGAAACATAGTAAGACTTCTGAAGGAGAAAGCGAGGCAGGAGATCTTGCACAGTCAGTCCTCTCTCACTTAAATCCAATCCACTTGCATGTCATGGCATCCCCTTCCTGATGTACTCTTTGAGTACAAAAGACAAACAACAACAAGAACTTACTACATATTTTCACTCATTCATCCATTTATATAAAGATATCAACATTTATAGAGAGACAAACAGATAGATATATAGTTACACATATATTTACATGTGTCTATTAGAGTTGACGTTCCAACAGCTAATTTAAACATTAGCTGTGAAGGTTTTCTGGAGGCAGCCTTAGTCTGAGTTGAAATAAATAATTACTCCAATATCACAGCCAGCTGGTAAAAATGCAAACATTTATTTCTCCTTCCAAATTAGCCCGGTTAGTTGAGGCCTATCTCTCTGCCTGGCTCCAAGAGATCTTGCAGATTTGTCCTTGGCTTTCTGCCTCTGTTTTCTTCAGCCTCCAGCCAGCACCAAGTTGGAAGATTCAATGAATCTCTCTGTACCTCCAGTCAGTTCCACCAGAAGTAAGTTCAAGCTTCAAAAGCTCCCTATATTTATGTGATCTCCCAAAGGTTAACTCCACCTTCTAGAGGGAGAGGGATTCTGGGTTATCTCCCAGAGTGCTCTCTGGCCCTAAGAACTTCAAGGGAGGTGTGAATTCGGACTAAGCCCTACACGTGTGAACTCCATTGAGTACTTAGATACTTATGAGCTCTCTAAAGGTGTGAACACAAGCATTGTTCAATCAGTTCCACTTAGTACCTAGTTTCAAGTTCTGGCCCAAAATATCTTCTTCTAGGATCAAATCAACTCCAATGTCTTAACACTTTGTAAAGAAATGTCTTAACACTTTGTAAAGATTCCAACAATTAGCCATAAAATTTATTGGGTGGAGTAGGAAAACAAGCATTTATTAAAGTACTGACTATGTGTCAGGCTATGTGTAAAACTAAATGCTTTATAAATATAGTCTCTTTGATTCTCACAATCACTCTATCAGGTAGGTTATATGATCTCCATTTTAAAAGTAAGGAAACTAAGGCAGTCAAAGATTAAATTATTTTCCCACGGTCATGCAAGTCATAAAAGTCCAAAACTATATTTGAATTCTGGTCTTCCTAATTCCATCTGGCTACTTGTAGGTGATAAAAATGAATATTCTAATAATAAAATGATAAAATAAGAATTATCATGTTATTTCCAATGTTTATCTAACATGACTTCCATGTATACCTTAATAAAAGTTCTTAAACATTTTATTTATTTTTCTTGAATCTATAAAATAATTCAAGAAATAGGCTAACTTGCAAATAAATGCAGTTTAATATCAGAATGTTAATTTGAAATATGATCTTATAAATAGCACTTAAGAAGTACTTCAGATTTTCTGATTATATCTAAAATATTAAGTCTGCTTCCTAATTGAATTAATCTGCAAATTGCAAATTGGACAAGTTTTATCTACATTATTAATTTTTTAAAATGCTGAACTTCAGAGGACAAAGGCAGACTTCTAGGAATGATACTGTGGAATTTCCTCCAAATATACAATGACCCACTCATTATTGTTCATTGGAGCTAGTTATTCAACTTATCAAAAATACACCTTTCTTATCCACAATATAGTAAAAAAAATGTTAAACACTTTGCTGAAATCTAGGTATATAATAAGTTTAAAGAATTCCTTTAACTTACCAATTCACTTACCCTTTAAGAAAAAAAGAAATTACATTAGTATGGCATGACTTATACATGGAGGCAAATGGTTTTTATTGATCATTATTTCTCTTTCTAAATGTCTCACACCATCTCTTTAATAATGTGTTCCTGAATTTTGCAAAAGATAGAAACCATAATCACTTTTCTATGATTATGACCCCCACCTTCATATTTCTTCTTTTTATTAAAAATTAGGACATTTTCACTTCTTCATCCTATAATATCTCTCTAATATAATATGTCTTTCTAAGAGAATTAATATCCCCTCAGCAGTCATATTTCCCACTCCAGAGATTAATGGACCTAGAGTCCAGAGGCTGTAAATTCAAATTCAGCCTTATATACTTACTATCTGTGTGACAATGAATAAGTTATTTAACTGCTACTTGTCTCATTTTCCACATCTATAAAATAGGAATAATAATAGCACCTATTTCTCAAGGTTCAATGGAGGATCAACAAACTAGTAATTGTAAAGCATACATGACTGTCCACAAAAATATTGATCATCATCATCATCATCGTTATATTTTATCATATACTTATCTTCATACCAAATCTCAGACCAGATTTCCATCTCCATGCATTAGAATCTCTCACTATATTGAGTACACTACTTTGAGCATTTCCATATTACTAATTTTTTTTCTCACATGTTGCCTTTTGTGAATTATGAAGACTCAGTTTAGAAATGCCTTCTACGTTGGTCCAAATACAGTGAATATGAATCCCCCAACATGCCATATATATATTCTAATCCATATTATATGAAATAAATTAAGTAAAACATGCCAGCGTTCAATAGAAATATACTTGTAAATTCAAGTATTTCAACCATTTAAGTGGATTCATTTTTTTCCCTGATTCTTTTTCCTAGTCCCAATCTGATTATTAATTATTCTTGCTCTTTTCCATGACATGAGGTTTTTGTAAATATGTTCACTTCTTTTTTCTGTTTTATTCTCTCTCTTGTAGCTTTTCCTTTTTGTTTTGATTTTTTTCTCTCCCAATATTATTCATAAAGAACTGCATATTAAAAAATTAAACATATGTAACCAGAAAAAATAATTTAAAAAAGAAATCATATGGTGAAGAGAAGGATGAGAGAAAGAGAATTTGAAACTCAACTTTTTAAAAATTATTATTAAAATTTAAAAAAAGAAATGAATAGGGAAAGTGGGTACATTATTTTTCAATGCTTGTTTTGTGTAAGAATGACATGTGGAGAAAGGATCTCTGTCCAAGCATAGAAATATTAGACCCATTTAGCATAAGGAAATCACCAGAAGGAAAATGTTCCTGGACTCACAAGTTATACTCAATAATTCTAAGACTTTCAATTTTCTAGATATGTCATGGAGCAGTGATAATCCAAATATGATCCATCTAACTCTTATTCCTAGATCAAGAACTTCTTAGTAATAATAGCAGCTAACATTTATGTAACACTTTTAGATCTATAAAGCAATTTATCTGTGGAATCATCTTTGATCCTAACAATTCTCTGAGATAAACAATATTTTAATTTTTATTTGACAGATAAAAAAATTGAGATTCATTTTAAATTAAATAATAGCTTCTTATTTTCAAAATATATACAAAGATAGTTTTTAAAATTCACCGTTAGAAAACCTTGTATAGTAATTTTCCCCTCCCTTTCCCCTATCCAGTCCCCTAGACAGCAAGTAATCCAGTATATGTTAAACATGGGCAATACAAATTTCCTTCTATACAAATTTCCACAATTATCATGCTGCACAAGAAAAATTAGATCACAAAGGGGAAAAAATGAGGAAAAAAAGGCGAGCAAACAACTATAAAAAGACAAAAAAGCTATATTACGGTCCACATTTAATCCCCCCCATTCTTCTCTCTGGATACAAATGGTTCTTTCCACAAATCTATAGGAATGGGTATGGATCATTTTTTTGTTGAAAAGAGCCACGTCTATCAGAACTGGTCATTGTATAATTTTGTTTTTGCTGTGCACAATGTTTTCTTGATTTCATTCTCTTCACTTGGCATCAGTTCATGTAAGTTTCACCAACCCATTCTGAAATTGAGATTGGGGAACATTAATGATCCAGAGTCCCACAGTTAGGAATTCTGAGGCAGAATTAAGACTCTAATCTGCCTAACTCTTGATTGATACTCCATTCACTGTGTCACATTCCTGTCTTACCTTGTTTTTTTCTCTTAGACCTCCTTTGGCAATCTGGACCTGTTCTCAAAATAATCTTTTTTAATCTATAAAGTAAAATACAAAGTTTTGCAAAGAAAAACAATTACATTGAACCAAGGATATACTATTTTTCCCAACCAAATTTTCACTAAATTTTCTGAAAGCTGTCCAAAGATCCACTAGGGGTTTGTGGATCCTAGATTACAAACCCCTATTCTACAGATTAATTATAATTCCACATATGAATCACCATCTGAGAACAAAGGATGGTACATGAATGGCATAGCAGATAATCCATATATCTGTGCTTTTGAAATATACTATACAAAAGGATTTCTTGAAGATCCTCCACTCATTTTTAAGTCACAGTATTAGAAATTCTAGCTGCAATTTTAAAAAAATAATCTACAAATAGAAAGAGTAAATGGGTGCTATAGTAGAAAGAGTGCTGTTTCTGGAGTCAGTAAAAAGGGAATACAAATCTGACCTCAGACACTTACTAATTGTGCAATCTTGGGCAAGTTACAAAAACTTGTTTGCTTCAGTTTTCTTTTTTGCAAAAGGGGGTAAAAACCACACCTATCTCATTGGGTTATTATGAGATCAAATGACATAAAACACTTATAAAACATTTAGCCCAATATTTGGAACATACTATGCACCATATAAATATTATTATTATTATTATTATTATTAAGTTGGTCAATTAAAGCAACTAAATGCAATACATATTTCTTAAGTTCCAACTGTGTAAAGCATTGTACTAGGTGTTTGGGAAATACAGATTAAAAACAACAAAATTTCTATTTTCAAAGGTCTTATAATCTAATTTAGGGACATGACATGAAACAAGTCTGGATAATAAAATCTGGACTGTGTTAAAGATAAAGAAGTGACCCACATAGAGTTCAGTAAGAAACTGTGATGATAGAGAGAATTTTTAGCTCAGAGAATTAGGGAGAGTTTTCAGAGAAGAAGCCACAGCTGAGGCAAGTCTAGAAAGAAGAGAATGATTTCATTAGGTCAGAGAGAAGAGGATATATCCTGCTTTCAAGAGGATGCCCTCCTCGAATTCATAGAGGTGGGATAATGTGGGCTCAGATAAAGAAATAGGCAGTAATCCAATTTAGCTGGAACAAAAAATATAGAAAATGGAAAAGTAAAAAATAAAGTATGAACTTTGGGTTGGAACTGGATTATGGAGTTCCTAAAAAACCAGAATAAAAAGTCTGAATAATATTTCATAGGCAAGAGTTATCAAAGATTTGGGAGCAAGGGATCATCAAGACAAAACCTGTGAACTATTTTTGATCATTCTGTTTCAGATGTGATCTCTCATCATCCGTCTGTGGATTTAACAAAATGTATTGTCCAAAACCTTTGTCTTATTTTTCACAACTCGCAAAATATGAGCTGTATTGAACTGCTTGGTAACATGATCAAAACAATTTTTTTATCCATTTAGCAGGTGCTCTGAGGTGTAAAAGTATTTGATCAACCTAAGTTATTATTTAAACTTAATTTTCTTTTCACTCATTCTTGTGCTATAATGGTTGATGTATATTTTTGTGATATTCTTCTCCTGAAGTCTTTTGACATCTATGATGCTAATTTCTTTTCCCTGATCACTTTTTTTTCTGTTTCACTTCATTCATCCTGATTGGTCTGTTTTTATGCCTGCCATATTCATTTCTAAGAATCTCTGGATACCTAATAATAACCCTTTGAATATGGCCCATGTTTTTACTCTATATTAGAACATATCATTGTGATAAAATACAGTCAGTATAACTGAAGTTCTTTTAGGTTTTTATGTTTTATTAAAATGTTAAAATTTCTTTTTTGTCAATTCAAGTCTTTCTGTACTTTTGTTGTATTTGTGCAATCATGTAAGTACCTGGTTATTTTTTTCTAATTAGGAGGTGCATTTTGGCATCTGCTTAGTTTCTGAACTTTGTTGAATTTAAAATAAATCTACCCCTCTGATAATTTTTCCCCCTCTCCTTAATGGGAATCATGGACCATATAAATATGAAAAGGCAACAATAATCTTACAAAATTTTAGTTAAATATAAAAATAAATATGTTTTTTAAATTTAAAATATTGAAGATGATTTCATTATTACATAATCTAAGAGCAACAAGTAACCTAAGAAAATACCTAAATCCTTTTTCATCATCGAAAATACCCAACACAAACAGAGATGCTCCACAAAATAGTATGGTTTCTCAGAGATGCTCCTGAGTAATTCAAAAGATGAATTTAATGAGATATACTACTTCCAGATCACAGTACAACTCCTGCTTTATAAAAAATATATTTTAGTGTTTTGTTTTTGTTTTGGAAGATGAACATACCTAGTATTGATCATTTTGTTATATATACAGGTTAAGAATGGAAGAACCTACATGTGACCAAGAGTCAATGGCACTTTATATGTTATTTGCTGTTAGCACTGCCTTTATTTTGTCTCTAGAGTTATACGTCAACTTTGAAACTTTTTCTAGTTCTACATGTGAACCTCAAAATTAAATTCTACTGTTTTTATTATATTTTTTCATTATAAATTTAGCAATCACCAACATGATTGTTACAATATCCAAAGAGCTAAACAGAAATCAAAAATGAAAGAAAGAATGAATATGAAACAATGACTTCATATTAGTCTCTTAAAATATGTTAAATTGACAATGATAATTTTAAACTGTATCCCTTTGTGAATTTCTATTTATTTCATTAAAATTCTTTTATTTCTTTGTATTACATATCTTTTATCACTACCAACTAACTCAGTCTATCCTCCAATAAAATTACCTTCTTATAAAAAAAAAATCAGGATCAAAATATGCACCTATTCATTGATAGAATTCTTATACTTAGAATAAGCAGGTGGTATTTTGGATGATATAAATTCAGATGGAAACACAGTTCCCCCCTACATATTCTGTGTGAATGTTGTCTAAAATTGCTACCTTTCAGGTAAAACTTATATGGATTAAGGCCTAATTTGTACAAGATTATAATGTAAATTTTCTTCACATGGGTGAAAATTGAACTATTATCAGCCATCAATAACTTAAAGTTATTTAAAGAGATCATCAGATAAAAATTTTGGAGATAATGGAGCATAGGAGAAGCAAGCATTGATTGTAAAGAATTGAGATTTTTTAACACATCAGAGAAGGGAAAGAGGTTTTAGAAATAGGAAGACAGAGCTAGAGAAAAAGATAGCAAGAGCTCAGGGAGAAAAAGCAGGAAATCACTAAATATAAATTTTGGCTTCTTCATCATTTTGCCATAGGGCCATGATATACAGATGGATATGATAGATTATATAGACAGATAATGTGTCTATATAGGTACATGTATGTATATGTGTTTGTATATATTTATATATGCATATTGTATATATAGCTATAATGTTTTATGTATATATATATATATATATATATATATATATATATGTGAATATAAATAGTTTGCCAAACATATTCATTGTCAGCTGAGATCAAGAAAGGCTTCATATAAATAATGAGTCAAATTCGAAGTAAGGAAATCATGTATTTCCATAGACAATGGTGATAAAGAAATGCATTCAAGGATTTGAAGATGCCAGTACAAAGACAAAAAGATAAAAAATGTAATGTCCGTTTGCAGAAGAGCTGCAGGCAAGTTGACTGGCCTTGCAGAATTATAAGCCTCCTATAGAAACTTGCTAGATTGTAGAATGCAAGGAGAGTAATAATTTCTATGAGGACTAGAAAGGAATTGAGGGGCTGTTTTATGAAAAGATTATTTTATTTTTAAAGCTTTTTATTTTCCAAACATAAGCATAGGTAATGTTCAACATTCACCTTTGTAAAACCTTATGTTCCAAAATTTATCCCCTCCCTTACCCTCATTCCCTCTCCTAAACAGCAAGTAATCCAAAATATGTTAAACATGTGCAATTCTTTTATATATATTTCCACAATTATCATGCTGCAGAAGAAAAGTGCAAGGAAATTACAAAAAATTGAAAATACTATGTTGTGATCCACACTCAGCCCTCAAAGTCTTTGCTCTGGGTGTGGATGGCTCCCTTCATCACAAGATCATTGGAACTGTTCTAAATTAGCTCTCTGTTAAAGAATCATGTCCATCAAAATTGATCATCACATAACCTTGTTACTGTGTACAATATTCTTGTTCTATTCACTTTACTTAGCATCAATTCATGTAACTCCAGGCCTCTCTTAAATCATCTATTGATTGCTTCTTATAGAACAATAATATTCCATGACATTCATATACCATAACTTATTCAGCCATTTTCCAACTGATGGGAATCCACTCACTTTCCAGTTCCTTGTTACTCCAAAAAGGGTTGCTACAGACATTTTTGCACATGTGAGTCCTTTTGCCTTTGTTATGATCTCTTTGGGATACAGACCTAAAAAAGACATTGATGGATAAATTAGTATTAATCTTGTAAATATGGTAATATTGTCAGGCCAGTTCCAATTGTCTGAAGATGAAGAGAGCCATCTATACCCAGAAAGACGGGAAACTGAGTGTGGATCACAACATAATATTTTCATTGTTTTTGTTCTTGTTTTTTCTTGCATTTTGCTTTCTTTCTCATTTTTTTCCTTTTTGATCTGCTTTTTCTTGTGCAACAGGTTAATTGTAGAAATAGGTATAGAATAATTGCATATGTTTAACATATATTGTATTATTTACTTTCTAGGGAAGACAGTGGGGGGAAAGGAGGGAAAATTTGGAACATAAAATTTTGCAAGGATCAATGTTAAAAAATTTTCCATATGTATGTTTTGAAAACATAAAGCTTTAATAAAAAACTGCTTTGGCTGCATCCCATAAAAATAAAGCAGAATTAGAACAATAATATAAGAAAAAATTGCAAAGAAAAATCTGGAAGAAAAAATAGGAAAAATTCAGCATCAACATATCCAAATAGGAAATATTTTTCTTGTTCTTTTTGTAAAATATGCCCACACTTTGCCCTGTTATCTTTTTAAATTATTATTTTGTTTTTGGCCTAAGGTGATGATGATTCAGGATAAGAGATAAGTAGTCATCATGTTTTCCAATATTCCAAAATTATTGCCCTTTTCTACACATCAGACAATTGTATAAGGCATTGTGGTATATGGAACACAGCATGATATAGTGGACAGAACACTAGATGAGAAATCAAAAAGACTTGGGTTCAAATCTTGTCTCTTACTAGCTCTGTGACCCCAGAAAAGTTATTCTGTCTTTTGGGTCTCAGTTTTCTCAACTGTAAAATGATAAAGTTGGACTCAATAATTTGAAAAGTACTTTTCAGCTATGATTAATTTTCTTATTATCCTGAGAAATCTATTGATGAGTAAGTTGCAGAAGGGATTCCAGTTCACTTATAGCTTGGACTAGAAAATCACTGAGCTTCCTTTCAATTTAAAGAATTCATCAACTTAAAAGAATCATCCTAGGGTTGTCTTACATAAGGTCCAGACTGGCTTCATTCATTCAATAGCAAATATTGATGAAGAGAGTACTGTGATTGAACTGAAGATGGCAAAGTGAAAGAAGCATTTAAGCTAAAATCTCCCAACATTTCCCTCCAATCAACTTTAAAATAACCTGTTAAATCAAATTCTAAAGCATCATAACCAACTAAGGGTCATGAGCAAAATATATTTCCAAACCAAGATAACTTAGAAGGAAGGGAGAAATGTCTGTAGCACTAGAGCAAGGAATGATTAGAATCTCATGCTGGCATTGGATAAAAACAGTCAGTTTTTAGCAACTCTGTTGTCTTATTTCACATCATACTTCCAGGATAGAGAGGAGTGCTAGTATTTGAAGATGCAAGGGAACATGGACACTTCCTGGGTAAGAATGAGAGCAGGTATTGAAAAAGCAGTGACCACACTTTTTCCTGGATCATATCACCTTGGAAGCACCAAGAACTTACATACTCCCAAAACTAGCTATGAAAATAGGGCAAAATGGGCAAAAAAGTCTTAAGTTTGAAAGAATGACCCCTAATCACAGGGGAGCTAAGAGCAACTCTAACGCAAAATTCAAAATCAAGAAATAAGCTGAAAAAATAAGTAAACAATAGAAAAGAACCTGACAATAAAAAGCTACTATAATAACAAAGAAGCTGAAGATCTAAGAAAGACTATGTACAAAGAGCATTATGTGCAGAGGGTGCTTACTGGCCCGAATACTAGAGAACAGTTTCTGCTCTCAAGAATAATTTCATAAAATTCTTTCAGCGGTTGATTGGTTATTGCCCTCCGTTCTTTAAGAGCTGCAAAATGACATTAATATATTAAAGGTAAAGTACAGTATGTCTGACAGTGGCTGATCAGACCAATATGAACTTGAGTGCTCTGTCACAGGTCAGGCACAAATAGTTCAAGTGAACCTTTGGGATGGATTCTCTAAATTTGCATGTTTTTCCTTTCTTTTGAACTATTTTAATTCTTGTTCATAGAGGAGTGCTGGTATGTGCAAGATTGATGAGGGTACTCATAGCATAGATCATTTGCTTTACCTGATGGCTCCACATATAGATTTAATAAGTATCAATTAAATGCCTACAATGTGATGGGTACTCTGTTAGGCTCTGGTGATACAAGGACAAAATTTAACAACCCAAGCCTTAAAGGGGATTATATTCCTTTGATAAAAAGCAACATGAATACAGATAAATAAATCTAAAATATTAAATGTAAGCAAAATTCTAATGTAACCCTAACTTTTCATTTGATGCCATACTTCACTGTTCTTGAAGTGTCTCTATAGTAAATCTTTTCAATTTATCCCACAGAAATTGTCCAGGGATCTAGTTGTCATATATTCTTCATACATTTTCACTTGTTCTCTAAAGTAGGGCGCAACAAGTTTGCATTTTTAAGATATACTCTAAAAATATGGTTTATTTAAAAAGCCTCATAGAATTTAAATTCTAGGGTGACCAAAAAAAAAACAAAACCAGAAACTAATTTTGCCATCACCCCCATTCCTTTTCATTTAATAGCAAAACAAATACAACTCCAGATGTCCAAATAATTTCTTGGACACATTTCCCCTGCCAAAAGATGTCTGGCCATTTTTACACTACATTTGCAGACAAGGCTAATCCGAAGTCCAAACAGCCAGATGTGTCATCTTCAGCAACTAAACTTTCAGGTATATTGAAATAGAAACCAACTAGCAAGCTGAGTTGAAACTCTGGTCTGGAGCTGATTGTCTTCCAGTTTTCCCAAGAATATTTAGCATATCTGGATCTGGTGTCCTGCCTCAGTGGATGGCCAGGATTAATTAAATAGAATGATTTAATGAAATTTATTAGGTCTGTAAAGTTCAAGAAAAATAAATTATTGACTCATGCTGTCTAACATAGGAGCTTAGTCTCTTATAGGAGGGCTTCAAGCCTGGAACACAGAGATGCTCCTGCCAGTTTTTTCAGACAAAATAAAACTTAAGCTTCTGAGATGCAGCTATTAGTATATTTTTGCTTCCTGAGAACTAACTTAAGTTGCTTAAATCCTTAGTGTTTCCCAAGGGATGAGATAAATATTTTGACCCTCATTTCCAGATTCTTAATTGTATCTTCGAGCACACTAGACTAAAACCAGAGTCAACTCCTTGCTACCCCTCTTGTATAATCACTCCTTTTCTAGCCATGAAAAAAAAAAAATAACTAGAGAAATTCAATTAGCATGTTGCTAGCACAACCCTGTGTTTTAGACTAGATGAGCCCAACAAAACCATTTTTACCCAGCAAAGTGAAGCAGGTTAATCAATTATGTAGTAAATTCTGGAAATAAAAACAAAATTATCTGTATAAGTCTTAAACCCAATTGACTTTGGGGCTTGAACCTTCTAGATTGTTTATCTTAATATCCAAATTAAACATATATTTCTTAACCCTTCGTTTAGCTTTTTCCAAATAGTCTTGAGCTAAGAAGTGGGGATAGGATTTCCTGTCTCTTCTTTAGGGGCCTATTTGACCTACTTGGTGGCCTGGACCTTCAATGTAATTCAGGCATAAACTTATCCAGACAATTGGGGCACTTTGTGGTGATAGGTTAATTAATTTATTACTTTCTAAGAAGTAAGAGGGCTCTGGTGGTCATCACTATTGCTTGGAAAGTCGATTTCCACTTCCCCTGAATCTTCAGTGCCAGAGTTTGAAATGCACAACTTGCTAAAATCTGGAATTTTCCTGGCAGGAAGCGCATTCCCATATGTTAAATACTTGAAGAATATGTAGTGGTGGTGATAGCTTGGGGTGGGGAAAAGAAGCTAAACTTGGGAAAACATAATTTTTTTAAAATTTGACTTTTAGCTATTGAGTAGAAGTTGTGCCAAATGTTGGAGTAGCTAAATATTCTCAAACACATTACTCTTGCAGAATGCCTTTAGAGACTTCTGAATCATCTTTTCCTTTATGCTTCATTGCAGGTTCCACACAGAATTGAACATCCCAGATTTACTTCATGGCAGGATGTCCTTCTGGTTGTTTCTGAATTATAAGACATTTATCAGTCATGGGGATCTTTGAGGTAAGTATTTCATATATGATAGAATTAACTTGATCAAGCAATGAACTCATCAAGAGACCTATGGAAGAAAACATATATCGATGTAACATTGAGTACAACCTTTGCTTAATTACAATCCGGGTAATTTCTTAGAATCATAGAATAAGAGTTAGAAACTAGAAGGTCCCTCTAAGATTTTCCACAACCCTCTTGTGTTAGAGGTGAAGCAATGTGAGACAGAAAGAGGCAGGAGAGACAGAGAGACAGAGACAGAGAATGGGGGAGGCAGAGTGGGAAGACAAGGACACCCATCAATTGGGGAATGGCTACATAAATAATGGTATATATTTGTGGTGGAATACTACTGCTCCACAAGAAATGATGAGCTTGATGATGTTAGAAAAACATTGATAGACTTGCACAAAATAATGAAGAGTGAAAAGCTCAGAAGCAAAAGAACATTGTATACAATAACAGCCATATTGTTTTAAGAAAACGTTGTCTAAATCACTTTGACTATTATAAATGCCCAAGTTAATTACAAAAGACATATGAAGGAAGATACTATCTGCATCCAGAGAAAGAATGGATAGATAGAAGTATTAAAATGATTTATATATATATGTATATATATATAATATGTGTGTATAGAAATAAATATATGTGTGTGTATATACATTTATGTGTGTATTTATACATACACACACAGATTTGTGTCTAATATTAGCCATCTTGAGGTCCAAGAGTAAGGAGTGAGGTAAGGAAAAAAAGGAAATAATAATTACATGATAACTTTATTATATATTTAAGAATTTGTAACTAATGCATAATAGATTTGCAATTTCATGTGCAATTATCTTTTTTAATTCTTTAAATTTTTAATTTGTTATGTAAATGCTTGCTTTTATTTCTTAAGTTCAGAACAAAATGAATAAACAAGTCAAAAATACCCTCACAACAGACCTTTGAGGTAGATATTATCATTCATGATCTCCATTTTAGATTTGAAGAAATTGATATAAAAAAAGATTCAATGACTTGTCTAGTGTAATGTAGTTAGCTACTTGCTGACGCTGAATTTGAACTCAAATCTTCCTTAAGGGTCCAACACTCCATCCAATTTTTCAGTCCTGAGGACTTTAAACTCTAATTTGTAAAGTTGAATTTCTTTCAATATGTACCATACACTTTCAGGTACCTTGTTAATCATGTTAAACTTGTTTTTTCTTAATAATCATATGTTTATATCAACTAATATTATGAATACCTGTATATATTGAATATGAATACCTGTAGCTCTAAAACTACTATTTTGTGGAAAAGACTGCTGCATGTGCTTTTAGTTTTAAGTCAAAAGATACATATATATTCAAAGTCCCACATCAAAAGCCTCTTCTTTTATTATTGATCACTATTATTAATTAATGTTACTATGTGGATGAAACTGCATTTCCTTACATTTCACATTAGGTTTTTTGAAGAGAACACCCAAAGTTTTTGGATACAGAAGGGACTTGCCTTATAAAATACAGAACAAACCACAGTGCTCAAATATCACTTTGTTCCAAAACCATTTATCCTGACATGCATCATTCTTCCAACAATCTTTCTTTTGCTCCTTTCCCTTTCCACAAATAGAATCAGACATTAAGCTTTATCAGTCACTTGCTCCTCAGTGTGAAATAACTTTATTAGATTATTTCCTGAGGTCAGTTTTAGATGTAGAGAGAAAGGGAGAATATGAACTCTCTTACCACCAGATTAAAAACCTGCAGTACAAAATATCTGCAAACCAAGTAGATTATATGGCAACATTAAGTTCAAAACAGCAAGGTTCTAAAATTCTTTCTTAAATTGTAGGGAAAACTCAATCTGTAATTCTTGATTTTATAAATTTAATTCTCCTGCAAAACTGAACAATCTACCTTATATTTTTCTAGCTCCTTGATCTTAATCACTTAGGCTCACTGTTCTAAATGTCCTATTCTTCATTAGTTCCATTTCACCCTGGTTTACTCAAAGCTGCCCTAGACCATTCCACTGAGATTTTTGGAAAGTCTACTATAATGTTCACAAAACTCTCCTACATCTTCAATTTTTTTTCAATCAAGTCTCCTCTCATCACCTCACTTTAACAGAAAATATGCACTATTTTAAGAATACCAGATTCTTTGCATTCCTCTGTACTGGAGGTCTGTCTTCCTGATTCCCCTATCCCCAACCCACTGGGATAATTGGAAATGGTCAATATATTTTTCTTTCTCACTGCTTTTCACACTCTCCTATCAAGATTTTTTTCCCTCTTCCAAGGTTCATTCAATCTATTTATATTACCTGCCACTACTCTTCCCAAAAATTTTTGAAAAATTTTCATGAATATATTCTATCTTCTCTTTAGGACATCAATATTCATTTTAATACCTTTAGGAAATTAATCTTCCAATTCCTCAACTTCTTTTTTCATTTACCTCACTAACAGAACATACCTTTGTTCTTGTCACCTCTGTTTTCAACTAAAAACTTGTTTCCTTGCTCTCTGTTTTAATCTTAGCTGCAATGTATCAATAGTTGCCTGATTACACTTTTTTTTTCTTCTTGGTCCATTTTCTACTCTCTATTTCCAGAAATGGTTATTTTGATTCTTCTCTATCTACTACCCCTAAGAATGTGCCACTCCTAGATTTTGAATTCCTTCTCCTCAGAAACAACTACCAAACAGTTTTTCTAGTTCTTTTTCAAGGCTTCTGAACTTCATGAGAGCAAAACATGAAATTGAGTTGATTTCACACATTACTGCTTCATGGCACATAAGTTCTGCTGGAACTTTGATAGTGCTTGAAAAGTTTTCTATTCTACACTATTGGCTGCTTATCTCATTCTCTACAGTATTTTATTCTGCACCAAATTCATGCCTTCTTACTATACTTTCAGCAGTTGGTTTCTCTTCCCACTTCTCCAGGAAGATTAAAGTCATCTAAAAGGAAATTCTTTAGCTTTTTTCTTCAAAATGCCTAAGTATCATCAATATTTTCTCCTTTCCTCCAGCTACAGATTCCCCTACTGTCACTAAATGCATTTTAGATGTCTTTTCCTGCCACCTTCTCCAGGTACTTGCTACTTCAATCAACCTTTCTACCTGCAATTTTATTCTATCCTTCCCATTTATCAAATATTCAACTTTGCCTGGAATAATTCAGTCACTTAACTCTTGTAGTCCATTTAGCCATCAGCTCCACCTTTCTCCTTTCTTTCACTGATAACCTTCTTAGGAAAATACAACAACAACAACAAACAAACAAACAAAAACTAAACTCCAGTTTCCTTATCTACTCTCTTCAATACTTTGAAACTTGGCTTAACCTGCCAGCACTCTTGGAACAGTTTTGTCTAAAGTCACTAATACTCTGCTCACTGATTCAATGATTTTCTTTGTTTTAGAGCTAATTCTTCATGACTTCTCTGAAAGTTCTGGCAGATTTTCCAATCATCTCTTAGTAGATAATATCTATTCCCTCAGCTTCAGACAAATTAACTCTTTTGTTATTTAGTCACATCCTACTCTTCGTGACTTTCATGATTTGGGATTTTCTTAACAAAGATACTGGTGTGGTTTGCCATTTCCTTCTCAAACTCACTCAATAGATGAGGAAACTGAGGCAATTAGGTTTATTTGATTTGCCCAGAATCCCACAACTACTAAGAGGCCTGAGGTTGGATTTGAACTCAGGAATAGGAGTCTTCCTGACTCCAAGATCTGTATTCTATCCATTATAGCACCTAGCTGCCCTAATGCTCTAAATACTTACTTTTTTTTTTATTCTTATTTATTCCTGCAATACCTAACTGTTTAATGTTGGTGTTCTCCCAAGATCTTGTCCTCAGTCTTTTATGAGTCTTTCTACATAATCTCTCCTTTGCCAAACACATTTACTCCCACAGCCTCAAAGACAACCTCTTTATGCCTAAGGCTTCTAAATTGCTTATCTCCAGTCTTGAGTCTGCTGATTTTCACATCCATATCCCCTAGAATTTATTTACCATCTACACCTAAATGCCCCACCACAACTTCAAATACAACATGTCCAAAAGAAAATCTGTTTGTTTTTCCCTCCTATATCTCTTCCTTATTCTGATTTTTCTATTTCTGACTGTGACATATGCCTTCTTTGTTTATAACCTTAGTATGATCTTTGATTCTTCTCCCTCCCTTTTTTTATCAACTTATTTCCAAGTCCTGTTGAGTCCATCTCATGCATTATCTGCTAAATCTTATTTTCTTCTCTCTGCCACAATCCTAGTTCCATTATTAATTATCAACCACTCAGAAAATTTCAAATAGCTTCTGATTACTTCTGTTACCTCCCCACCTCCGCCATCCTGTCCCCCTCTCTTGATCCTTTATACTTCTAGCTAAATAGCATTTTTTTAAAAAGATTTCGTCATTTTACTCCCCTGTGATAAAAAAATCTTGAGTAGTTCCTCTTATCTCTGTAATATATTCCATATACTTTAGCTAGTAATTTAAGTCACTAAAAATTTTGTTACTTAAGATGCTTCATATTATTACCTTCCATAGTCTTAGTGTTCTTATAAAATAGGACTACTTTGCCCCCTAATCAGACATTTTTTCCTACCCCCCCATTCCTTTGCTGATATTTTTCCTTGTACCAGGAATCTCTTGCCTTTCCCTTTTTAAACTTAGTGGATAGTGAGCAACTATCCACTCTTAAAAACTAAATTTAAATTACATTTATTCATAAAGCATTGCATGATGCTTCTAGATGAGTAATAACCTGATACTCCAGCCCTCATGTTGCATTTTGTTTTGTAATATCACGCTCATAAATTATAGTATCTTCATGTGTTATCACAGACTATAGGTTACTTTTAGAGAGGAATTGTGAGTCATATAAATTTTATATTTATCTTTTGATTATCAGTGCTTGAATATAGTATAATAATAGCATTTAATACAGTATAATAATAAATGTCTGTTGCTTAGTTGACAACATGTTGATGAAAATCCATGCAATCTAATGGAGATAGAGCAAGGTATCACAAGCAAGAAAATGGTCACAAAAAGAGGAATCTGAATGGCACCAATGCATTTTTACTTACTTAAAATTATTATCTCTGGGAAAATATGTTCCCTGACATATACTATAGGAATTCAGAGCCCAGAAAAGGTATGAGCGCTAAATAAAATTCAAGGATGATTTTGGGGAGAACTCAAAGCAAAGTGAGGGATTTGAATGACAGAATGGTCAAGGCTAAGTCTGACATCAAAAGACACTCAGATTTCTTTGAGTCATCTGGATCCGATACAGGTCATGACCACTTTAGGACACATAAGACCCTCCAACTCCCAATCTAGAATGTCAGGGTGTCACACCAGTCTCCAAGGATTGGAAACAACTTTAGATATGACCTGGAATACTGTCCTCAATTATCTCACTTTTCACTTAGGTCTCTCCAATCAACCCAACTAATTTTGGACTTTCAGTCCTTGCCATGTCACTGGACACCTCGAGCTTGGATTGTGTCACTTTTCATACAAATAGACAACTAAAAAGGGCACACATTAAGTGTGGTTCGGAGGGGGGGGGGGGGCTTTTCCCCTCCTTTTGTTAGTGTAAAGAACAAAAATTGTGTGCTTGGAACCAGGTCACCAGTACAGAGAAAGGTCCCCAGGGCTTAGCCTAGGGGTCAGTAGATGTGTGGACTGGACCTGATCATGCAGGTGGATGGGATAAGAATAGGGGATAGGACAGGATAGGACAAGACGAGGGCCCAACTCCAGTTCTGATGGCAAGAAGAAAGCACTGGGGAACTGTGAAGTCCAGACTGGGCCATTTCTTGTGTCCTAGGGTCTAAGTAAGAGGAAGAGGAGACTGGGGCCACAAACATGATGATGGAGTATATCCTAATCAAAGAAGCAGAAGCAGAAGCAGCATCAACAAGTAGTCTATTTGGGTTACTTTCTTGTCTTGTTAATCCTCTAAACTAACTTTTTTTTTTTCTTTAATCAGGAAAAATAAATACATTTTGAGTGTGAAAGTGCAGTTCTCCTTGCTGGGTTTCTGTCTCACTAGTACATCTCTAGTAAAGCATTCCCCAGTTTCAAGCCAGGGATTCACTTACTTCCCTTTCCTCCACTCAGACATAAAATTACCCAATGTTCACATTATGCAGGTGGCATCCTCAACACTTTTGTAGGAAACATGGCAGGATGAAGGCAGACATCATGAAACTCTGAAAGAACAAGTAGACACTCATCTTGGGGTACCTCATGCTTGAGCCAAAGTTATGTTTAAAACTGATTTATACTGGTTGCCTACTGCAAAAATGGACATTACATATGCATTCACCAAATGTTGATATTTTCCCTGCAATTTACTTATTTCTGCTTCACTATTCACCAGTTGTGTTGAAGTTTTTTCTCTTATCAGTTTAAATCTTTATTTTAATTTTTAGACATCAGTATTTCATGAGTCACTATTATGTCATATATCCCAGAACCCTGGCCCAATCTAAGAAAGGATTTGATTGAGTTAGTTACAAGAAATAAACCTTCAAAAGTAGCATCCATCTAAATAGTGGCAACTCAGAAGCCACTTTAAGATTTCCCATTTTAAAAAATTTACATCCAAGGGTTCTTGATAAAGACCTTATTATATAAGATATAATAAAATATATAGAATTAACTCAAATTTTCAGAATACAAGCAATTCTCCAGTTGATAATCAAATGATATGAATAGACAATTTTTCAGATAAAGAAATTAAAACCATTTCTAGTCATATGAAAAATGCTCTAAATCACTATTGATTAGAAAAATGCAAATTAAGACAATTCTGAAGAAAACTACACACCTCTCAAATTGACTAAGATGACAGAAAAAGACAATGATGAATGTTGGAGGGGATGTGGAAAGAGAGGGACACTAATATATTGTAAGTGGAACTGTGAACTGATCCAACTCCAGAGAGCAATATGGAACTATGTGCCCAAAGGGTATCAAACTGCATACTCTTCGATCCAGCAGTGTCTCTACTGTGTCTGTATCCCAAAGAGATCATAAAAAAGGAAAAGGACCCACATGTGCAAAAATATTTGTGGCAGCCCTTTTGTTAGTGGCAAGAAACTGGAATGTGAGTGGATGCCTATTAGTTGCAGAGTAGCTGAATAATTTATGGTATATGAATATTGTGGAATATTATTGTTCTATAAAAATGATCAGCAGGACGATTTCAAAAAGATCTGGAGAGGCTTACATGAACTGATGCTAAGTGAAGTAGTAGAACCAATTGAACATTGTACACAGCAACAACAAGATTATATGATGATCAATTCTGATGGATATGGCTCTTTTCAACAATAAGGTTATTCAGGTCTTGTGATGAAGAGAGCCATCTGCATTCAGAGAGAGGATGTGGGGACTGAATATGAATCACAACATTATAATTTCATCTTTTTTGTTGTTTGCTTGCTTTTTCCACTTTCTCAATTGTTTTCCTTTGTAATCTGATTTTTCTCGTGCAGCATGACAATTGTGGAAATAAGTATAATAGAATTGCACCTGCTTAACATATATCTGATTATTTGCTGTATAGGGGAGGATGTAGGGGAAGAGAAAGAGAAAAATTTGGAACACAAAAGTTTTGCAAGGGTGAATGTTGAAAACTATCTTTGTATATATCTTTTAAAAAAAAGTTATTATTAAAAGAAATTTCCATATTTTGCTTGTCCCTAGAAGACAGAAGAAGACCAAATGGACACTCTAGGGAAGTTCTTGAGAGAAGTAGTTCCTCTCCTATTATTGGAAGCTTTCAAAGAAGTGCATTAACAATTATTTTCTGTAGCTATTGTAGAGGGAATTTAATTTTCAGGTGATGTTTTGAATAGATAACATCTAATGACTTTTGCATATTCAAGATTTAAATTATTAATTCTGTCTCCCTTGCAAAATATTCATGGCCTCTACTACCAATTTCAACTTTTTCCCTCAGTCATTAAACATACTTCGTACTGCTTCCCAGGTCAGTAGCTAAAAAGGAGGAGCATGTAGCAACTGCCAGTGCAATCAGTATCAGACTATTCACAGATACTTATAAAAAACATAAAATATGGAACTGCGTATAGGAAGAGCATGTAGAATTTTCTTCAAAATCCTTTGTCTCATTCTACTTTACTTAATTTGTATTTATTTCCTCAGCATATGAAACACTACTTACTTTTAGCCTGATATATCCCATGATTTTGCTACTTTCAGTGGGAGAGCTGTGGATCCCTGGATAAACTAGTTTAAATTTCATAAAGATAATACCATTTTGCTATTTTTAATTAACAATTAATTTTAATGACATTAGAATGTCTTTCAAAATTAAGAACCTTGGGACAGTAGTTTCCACACCAGAACTCAACAGATATGGAAGAGGAATGTTTCATCAAGAAGACCTTTTTCATCAGAAGTTCTCCCCAGCCAAAAGAATTTCAGTCTATCAACCTCCATGTTACTAAATGCTGACCCACCATTGGCCAGTTAGTTGGACTCATCTGGTCAAGGTTTTCCCCTGTAAAAGTTAATTCATGGAAATTGCCAGTAAATTTGTCCAGGGAACAATTTTGATTAAATTCACATAAATGATAAATACAAGCTTAAATCCATTTATATTTATTTTTCCTTTGTTAGCACTGTTGGCAATACCTCAAAATTCAGTGTCCTCTGCAAATTTCATTAGCCAGCTATTTATTCCCCCCTGGAGATGATTAATAAAGATGGAGAATAAAACTTGACCTTACATCAACCCTCCTGTGGCACCCCACCAGCCACTTCCTCACAGCCAGACCCCTTCCCATCTATCACTACCTTTCCTTAGAATTGTTCAGTTTGTTTGCCAAATGACGTGACAATGTTCAAAACTGGGCCAATTTGAAACAATTCAGAAAGCAAATTTTCCCTGAAACACTTTCTTAAATGCTTTACCTATTCCCAAGAAAAATAACTATTTTGTTCCATCAATCCACTCTCATTGTCTTCTAACCAAGAAGGGGGGGATGTACTTGGCATTATTTATTCATTCTAAACATACATTGGCATGTTATTGAGTCTAGTGTTCTCTAGGTGTTTATAAATTCCTTCTCTAAACACATACGTACCCCTTTCTAAAATTAAAAAAAATTACCAACATCACACATATTGCACAGTGATTTCCAACCTCTTAATTTGGAAATTGTGCACCCGTTCTGCTTTTCTTCAATTGTCTGGCATTTTTCCAACCCTTAATGATATTTCAAATATTCTTTTAAGTAGTTTAACAAATGTTGTCCAATTCTCTCCTGCCCCCTAATGCTTGTAAGCTGGGCCATTGTGATATTAATATTCTCCTAAATGGCTAAAATTGTATCTATATATAGCCACTATATTGACTGAATTTAAGTGACATTGTTTTACTCAGGAGTCCAATTTCCATAGAGTTTATTGTTTCAGTACTATACTCTATTTAATTTGGTCACTGAGACTTAAAATTTCAATATGACCTCAATTTTCTCCCATTATATATTTGTGAGGACTAGACATAATCTGTAGTCTCCAAAGCAAAGGGGGAAAAGAGACTTGAAACATTAACCAAACTGATTAATATTGACACTGAGGTTATGAAATAAAACACTTTTATTTCAATAGCCAAAAATGTTTGCCTAAATGAGCCTGCTATAAGTCTTGCTATTTCAGATTAATTAAATCAAGTGGCAAGTCTTACCAAACTGCTGAAAAATGTGAATTACAGAAAAATGAGGAAAACAGTAAATGTTTAAAGGGAACATAGGAACCTGATCTAGGCTACCAAATAGATGACTAATTAGGGATTTCTAGAATATCTGCTTTAACAGATAAGTATATTTGTGACAAGAAAATAAATTATTTTAATATAAATGAATACTTTCATTATGTTTGAAAACTGTTATCTTAAGAAATTTAAACATCACATTCTTAATCATGTTTACATTGTTAAACTTCTTAATAAATTGTTTTTCATAGATAGTACAAAAATAAATTTCAACTTAGGATCCATAAGATTAGTAAGTCTGATTAATGAAGATGGACTATATAATTGTCACTCATAGGAATAGATAATTAGATATATCATTTTAAAAATTCTTAGACAACTTTAGAAAGTTTAGAATGATCTGCAAAGAATCTAAAATTACCAGTTTCTATTGTTTGAATTGGTCTTTGTCACACTTAGTAACTTTTATGATGAAATGACTATAAGCAACAAAAATCTTTGAGGTACTAGTACTGTGACACAGGGCAAGTCAATAAACATATGAGAGATTCTTCTGATGTTTAAATTCTTGTTAAATTTCATGTATGCTTATAGGAAGAAGGATCAATCATTTTTCACACATAATGCTCATTCATGAATTTATTCAATAAGTATTATTGATACTCTGCCAAGTGCACAGTGCTAAGTACTGACAAAAATTAAATGAATCCTGACTCAATGAATTGATATTCTATTGGAACGAAACAGCATGTATACATAAACATAAATGTAACATATATATAATATTATTGCCATGAAGTACTATATTCAAAGGAGTACTTCACACAATATTCAAATGTTTTGATATATGTTTGATACAGGAGCCACCTGCCCGTGGATGCTGGAGGTATAACTTAGACCTGGAGAATGGATCTCTTCTTGTGAGAGGATGATGATGATACAAGGAGACTGAGAGACAGTTGTGCTCTCTGACTTCTCTCCACTTCCCTCTTGCCTCCAATTTATTTCCCATTCCATAAGGAACATCTGAGAAGGCTGCTTTGCAACTTCTTCAGGTGTTATGATCCACAGCTATGGAGGATCTTGGAGAATTGACCTGCTCCTTCACTTAGGCATGTTTCTTAACAGATATGTACCATATGTTATAAAATTAACTTATGCCATTTGTGTATTGTATGAAATGCATCCTTTGTCAGTCACTGGGAAAGTAGCTCATCGTCATTGAAAAATTAAATCTGAAAACTGGATAAAACTTTTAAAACACCTTTTGGTTTTAAAAAAGATTATTAAACTGTCATATATATACATATATATGTATGTATATATGTATATTAAAGAGCAAGCATAATAAAATGGTTAGAGTTCTGCATTTCTAGTCAGAAAATTGGAATTTGATTTTCTTCTCAGGGGCTTACTAGCAGAGAGATCTTGAGGAAGACAATGTCTTGAAGTCTCAGTTTTATCATATGTAAATAAGTACTATGATATCTATATTTCTCATTTCATGGATTTATGAAAAAAAAAACTTTGCTAACACTGAAAAAATGATAAATGTGAGCTGTGATTTTTTTTTTCATATTTAATGTTTCATTTTTGAGTTTGGTGGATAAAATCTTATTGCACTTGTTGTTTGAATGAGTGAGTTGATTATCAAATAGCCAAACAACCAGGTTTAGTAATTAAAACTGAATCCCAAAAACATTATTTTTCTCAAGATCACCCACACACACATACACACACACACACATACACATGAAACAATCTAACAACTTTTAAAATGTTAAGTTTTTATGTGGTCATTGTTTTAAAACTGGAAGGAATCTTGGAGATCATCTATGTTAAGATCCTAATGCTATGCTATCTTGATTATTGAATGAATTAGAATTAACACAAGTTTGTTATATATTTTTGTTGTTCTTGAGTCTTCAGCCATGTTAGACTCTTTATGGCCCCATTTAAGGTTTTCTTCACAAAGATACTATAGAGGCTTGCCATTTACTTTTCTTAACTCATTTGACAGCTGAGGAAATCAATCAAATATGGCTAAGTGACTTTCCCAGAACCTGAGGTCAGAAGTGTCTCAGGTGAGATTTGAACTCAGGAGGAATCTTCCTGATTTCCATCCCAGTTCTCTGTTCATAGCACCATCTAGCAGTTTCATATGTAGATACATATCTAGATAGATAGATATAGATATAGATATAGAAAAAGATAGATAGATAAAGATATAGATATATAAATATATATAGATTTCGAGATGTATTTTGGTCTAGACCAGACTATACTATTCTACAATCCACATCCTGACACTTATTCTTCTGATTACAACAATTAGAAATTTTAACATTGCTATTGAAAAGGATATTTCAATGAAATCCTATAGGTCAGGGGTAGGAATCATTTGATGTGTCTTTCTCAAGGCAACCACAGGCAATGATGAGCTGAAAACTGGGTGCAACAAATTCCCACTGCTTGAGTTTTTCAGGTTGACAATTTTGTATGACCCACAAATGATGTTATAAATATCCAGATGGCTCTTGGCAGAGCAAAAAGATTCTCTTCCCTCGTTATAGGTCAATTCATTCACCCTAGGACACATCAGACCATAACTCCCATCTCTGGATCATTCAAACATATTTTTTTTCTTCCTTTATTGCATAATAATGAATATAGTATCCTTGGTAGAAAGAATTATTTCACTTTCTTTGCTGTATCCTAATGCTTAACACAGTGTTTTTGTGGTAAATGAATAATTTTTTTTTCATTCATTCATCTATTTACTTGGATGAAGGAATATATTGCCTAAAGAAAGGAAATTGCTAGTAAAGAGTTAGAGATAGCACCTGAGTCAAGGTGTTTTCATTCTGAATGCAGGACTTTTCCTGCAGTTTGTAAAAAAATATTTGCCTAAGTTACTACATGATCCTTTTTCTGATCCATTTCCTTTATCAAGCCACAGATATAACTCCAGGTTTAGATAGGATGGTATATGTATTAAAAGGTAATTTAAATTTACAAATATATCTTCATGAATACAGAGGAAAAGAGGGAGTCAATGAGTAGTATGAACAAAGATATATTTTAGAAAGATTAGGAAAGGAAAATAGAAGCAGAAAACTAGTCAGGAGCCAGTTGCAATAGTCTCATGAGTCAATGAGTCAAAAACTAGGAAGGTGAATGCCGATGTATGGAAGAAAATACAATTTGGAGAGACATTGTGGAGAGAAAATCATCAGGTTTTAAGATTGCTAATATCATTCTAATTCTTGTCAGTATCAAATGGTTCAAAGTCAAAAATATACATGCTATTATTAATGAAAATTACATAAAAAGATGCCTTGATGCTGTAACCTAAGATTCATCAAAGATGATCCCTCCTTTATGTGGTTTCTCCCTTTATTATAGTCTAAAGAGAGGAGATCCAGTCTCAGTTTTTTCTTTTTTTTTTTCAGCAGTTGGCATAGTACTTGATACATAATAAGCATCGAAAAAAGAATGCTTTTTAATTCACTCATGTATTCATTTCTGAGAAAGATTAAAAAGGGAAAAAAGGAGAGTGATGATTTTAAAGCCTATTTAGATGCTATCGCCTTTGTGATTTAGGGGCTGTGCTTTATCCACTGTACCACCCAGCTACCCCGCTGAGGCAATTCTTGAAGATTGTCTTCTAAATCATAAAGATCTTGTAATCTGCCTTGGTGAAAGGAGTATCACCATCAGACAAATTTTAAATAAATAAGCTCATCTTCAATCCTCAAAACAATAGAAATTTGTCAGAGAAAGGATTATACCTTTTTTGCAAAAGAGGATATGGAGGCTCATAAGGTAATTATTCAAAATCAGGAAAAAGGTTAAATGCAACAACTGAGAATGGGATCTTCTGAGTCTAGACAAAATGGTGGGGGTTTGTTTTTGGTGATAGTGGTGGGTTTTTGTTGCTGTTGTTGTTTTCTGTTGTGGTTGTTATTTGTTTTGGATTACTTTGTTTTGTTTTGTTTTCCTAGTACATGACTGCCTCTACTAATAGGATTGAAATAGAATCTATATATCAAATATTTTTTCTGGCAGTCATGATATTTTATTGTAGGTGGGTGAATAGTCAATATTGATTGGCTTTTTTCCCAGGTTGCTGATTTACCTGGAATTTTTGTATCTCCTGGGCTACTGTCAAGAAGTCATCAGTCTTTCTCTGAAGTACAATTTGCATGGTGGCTGGGAATTATTTTTGCATTTGAAAAACTAATTTAATATCCCATTTTTCTGAATTCTGAGTAATTAATGAACTGTGCAGGAATTAGCAGCTGGAGGCAGTACACCAAGATTTCTCCTCTATCACTGTCTGCAAAAAAGTGCTTAAAATAAGCAAAAGACATTCATTACTTTCTCTACTTTAAAACTCTAATTTTACCAAGGTGAGAAAGCAGTAAAATAAGATAGTAAATTGGGGACTTTTTAACTTTGATCTTTGAAGAGGATTAAGATTGTGAACCAAAGTTTCCTGTGAGTAAGAGGCTAAAGGATTGTCATGTATGGTCTAAAGTGAGTGTCATTTTTACTGATACTGTACAGTCACAGATTTTAAGTTGGAAAGGCCTTCAGAAGTCACCTAACACGACCTTTTCAGAAAAAGCCTTTCTCTTGAGCAAGTCATTTCTATGAACCTCAATTGTCTCATCTATAGGATGAGATTAAACTGACCTTTAAGGTCCCAGATAGTTGTAGTACTTGGTGAATCTATGACATCTCTCTGTGGTTCATTTTGCAATTTCCTTTGAATATGTTAATTCTATATTTGAATTTGCAATCTGTTGTTATCCAAGGTGCCACAATTTTCTAAATATGCTATCATCCTGAATATAAAAAAGGTTCAAATTATTTGAAACAGCTCCACTTTGTCACCTCCCACTCTTTGCAATGTGACTTTCATTGCTAATAGGCTGAAAATCCTCACTCCAAGGTTATCAGTGTTCTCTAAATGGCTAAAAAAAAATTTTGTGTGTGGATGGGGAAGAGGGATAGATGAATCAGAATGGTAAGATTGGAAGTGTTAAATGATTTCTCATAGCCAGACACTCAACAAATACTAGAGATGAGATCTGTACTCATGTCTTTTTACTTGACTCTAAATCCAGTACTTGGTCATAATGCTAATTATTATGACAATTAACATAAGTAAATATGAATGTAAAGCCCTTGGGTTACAAAGCAGCAACAGGAGCAATAGCCATTAACACAACTACCTCACCTAGGCAGAGTGAGTTCAGTCTGTTGATTGGCCTAAATGGTTTTTCCCAGAGTTTGGGTTTCATTTATAGGTTTTATTGTCCCTAATATTCTTAAAGTACATTGGAATAGTATTGGGTGGCCAAGATCCATTTCTCAACAAACTTCAGCTGTACATAGAGATAATTAGAAGCTCTGGTGTATTTGGGAAGTAGTCTATAGAAATGCACATTAACTATAGAAGAAATAGTTTCATTTAAGTTCTGGTTTTAACATTTATGAACTTATGACCAGCTGTCCTTAGTTTCCTCCTATGTGAAATTGGTATAATAATTCTTGTACTGACCTCAGAATCAGGTTCTTGACTGATATTTTCCTAAACTCTTAGAATTCTTAGTTCTTAGGAACTGTGGGATATATGAATTTACATAGGGGATGATACATTTGACAATAAACAACATTGAGAAATGGTTCCTAGACATTATTAGGAAGAGATGATGCTTGGAAACTATGAAAAATCTTCCCTTATATTGACTTAATAATAAGCAAATATGCCAAAATAAGAAGAATTATCCACTGCATCAACCTGGGTGAAGCAATGTGTAGTAACAGTTGAAGTATTTAATCTGAAGTCAAGAAGATCTTACTTTAATTCATGTTTTCTTAAAAATCTCATTATCCATCAAGGGTGGGGAGGGGGGTGAGGAGAGAACCAAGCAATACTTCCTTCTCTTTATTGTCCCTAATTATCATTCTATCCCACACAAGAAAAGATCCCATTTCACACTTTTATCAATATAGATTTTAAAAACATATATTTTAGCACAAAACAAAAAATGAATTCCTGTACTATTTACTTTGTTGAATTGTTCTGAAGGAAGTAACTTATAAATTGTAAATTTCTATGGAAATGAGAATTATGATGATTCTTACCTGCTACAAATTTGATGGCAGTAGGTAATTTACAGTCTTCAGACATATATTACAATCATGGCATTAGCCTGAAGATCATTACAGCAACATAATAAACATAGCTTTTGAGATTTAGAAAGGAATTCTGAAGTTATCTAGTTCAACTTATACCCAAGAGGAATCTCCACCATAAGATACCTGACAAGGAGTAAATAAGTACTATATGATTAAGTTCCAAATTTGTGGTGAAGAATAAAAGCTAAAGGAATTGAGGAAAAGGGAAATCACTGGACTAGGAAGGTCAAGGAAAGTTCAAGAGATGAAATTTAAACTGAATCTGGAATGATAATAGAATTTAGATGGGAATAAAAGATAGAGATCATTGGTAGAGTCAGAAGTATCTGATTTCCAAGTCTGCTAGCTTCCCATCCTCATTCAGCTGCTGTGTGTTATGTATGTCTCAGATCCATCATTTCTAAAACACATGTGTTAAATAAATGGTATAAATTTTAGTACTTAATAAAGAAACAACATTGTCCCTTCTCCAAACTGCTTTACAATAGTTGGTGTTAGGGGAATAAGTGGTGGTTTGAGAAGTCTGGTCATTGAAGCACTTAGCTGTTGTAATGGAAGGGGGAAAAAGTTGAGAAGGATTATGGCTATCAACTATAATGGTTTTCCTATCTTATGTGATGTCTAAGTGAGGACTCACAGGGAATTCTAGTTCAGGAAGGTGAAGGGATTGACATAATAAAGAGGAACAGGAAATCACATGCCTTGTGAGTAAAGGAAAATGTAATACCAAAAAAAGGTAGAGAGGATACAGGTTACCAAATATGTTTTTGCAATATGTTGACAAAAACTGTAAAATTTGCTTAAAGATATGGAATTATTAACAAAAAATTTTGGAGTCTTCTGAATTATTTGTAATCATAAAGTCTGACTATCAACACTTAATAAACTTTGACTGTTGGGGTTAGGATTAGAGTACAAGGAATTTTTAGGTTTAGGGTTAAAGTTAGAGTTAGGCCTACTAAATGCTACACACTGTGTTAAAACTGGGAATTCATAGTCTAAAGGAGGAAATAAAAAAAAAAAAAAAAGAACAAACAAGGTATGAAAAAATCCTATAATTTCTACCCAAAGACTTTCTTTCCATTAATATGTTGGGAGTATGAAATAAAAGGATAAAAAAAACCTATGTTCAAATTCTACCTTTAACAATTACTAGTTGTGTTACCTTATGAAAGTTAATCTCCTTGGGCTTCAGTTTCCTCATCTGTTAAATGACAGATTAAACTGGTATTTGAGGTCTTTTTTTATATCTTCGATCTCTCATCTTAGAATCTGAAACTATGTCACCCCTAGAGTTGCCAACCTCTTTATAATTTATTTTCAGGAATTCTCATCTAGGAAAATCTATTACAAAATTAAACTTTGTCATACATAATATGTAATATCTTTTGAAGTAATAAAATAAAAACAAAAAGAAAAAAGTATTCTCTGAGTCTCAAAAAGTTGAATCACTCACCAAAGGTCGCAAAGTTAATATATGTCAGAGCCATAATTTAAATCAAAATATTCCTGACTAAAAATTCAGCATTATGTCCACCATAGCAAGCTGATTCTACAATAAGAGAATGTTACAACAGTAACACAGAATAATTTAATAATATGTTAATTAGCATAACTTTCCTCAGGAGCAGAAAAAACCAGCTAGGAAATTTTGAGTCTCCATGATAGAGTGTTAAAGACTTATTACATTCCCTCAAAGTCTACTCCCAATGAAGAGCCTATCTAAGTTATTTTCTCATATTTGAAGAAAGTATGTTTTAAGATAGTGGTCTGGTATAATAAGAAATAATTCTAGATATGGAGTCAGGAAAAACATTTTTCTAACCAATCTTGTTTGACCATAAGCAGGTCAGTAAATTTCTCTAAACAATTCATTTGAATTGAATTCATTAAGTGATTACTAAGTCCAAGACACTGTGCTAGGTTCTGGAAATACACCAACAATAAAACAAAATAAGTTTATTCTACTTATGTTCTTGTATCTAAAGAAAGACAAAACTCATATTATATAATTCTCAGGATTATTTTAAAGAAAAGACTTTGTAAACTTTAAAGTACTACAGAAAAGACATCATATAGCATTATTATTTATATTTTAAATTAATGCTTTAAAGTTTAATGTCTTAATAGTTTTTTTAGTGTTTCTTTCTCTAAGGCTATCTTCCAATTATTCTGCACTTAACTTGTATATATTGATTTATGCACATATTTTTTCTCCAATCGGAATTTAAGTTCTTTGATGGTAGGTCTATATTCCCAGTGTTTAGCATAGTGCCTGGAACACAGCAAGACTTAAATGTTTTTTGATTGATTTTATTGAAAATCCTGTTAATTATCTATGTAACTGAATCTCTCTTTGTTATCTTAAGTCATATTGTCTTTTTGTAAATGAAAAACCCCTGGCTGTAAACTTTGAAGCAGATGTCTTTATTTTTTGCAGCCTTCCTGAGTTAATAGGTGGGGGAAGGGATCATTTGGCTGAAAAGTTCTTGCCTCTTCTCTTTTGCAGACTGGATAAGAAATCCCTATTGAAATTTGTAATATGATATAATGATATGCTTTTGGGAAGCACTGGCTCTAACTGGTGCCAGCCATATTTAGAAGTCATTTCAGCTCCAGATTGCCTCAAATACTACTGACTTCATTTGCTTTTGCAGCTACTTTCTGTTTAGCCTTTGTTCAACAGTGTCATTAATAATGCTAGCCACAAAATTTCACTCTAACAACACCTCAGTTGTCCAAAGGTCACTTATACAACAATCTATCTGGATTACAGCCCAGAAACTGGAAATAAGGAGGGAAAATGTCCTCTAAAGTGTCAGAATAGATGCAAAATCCACACATTAATGATGTTATAATTTGTTTATAGGAATCCTCCTCATGTCCTCACACGGAACCTATTTACACTTATCATGACATCACTCAAACAGGCAGAACAACTGCTTTGTGGGAACAGGAAGACCACAGCTAGTCTCTCTCTTACTCTGAGGTTGACTTCAAGTAACAGATTAAAAACAAACCAAAAACTCCATTATTTCTGCCCTAATCCTTACATTAACCTATACACTTCTGCTCTGATACTCACTACCACTATTGATAATTGTTTTAGAAAGGGGGTGATCAAGCAATCAAAGGAGTGATCTCTCACTGTCTCTGTGTCTATCTCTGTTTCTCTGTCTGTCTGCCTCTGCTTCTGTCTCTATTTCTCTTTGTCTTTCTCTGAATCTCTGCCTCTCTGCATCTCTATGTATATCTGTCTGTCTGTCTGTCTCTCTCTTTCTATCTGTCTTTCCCTCACTCTCTCTACCCCAACAATCTCTGCCTCTGCCAGTCTGCCTCTCTCTCATACACACACATCTGTAGAGTAATAAGAAAGCATTGCTTCATATCTCTTCTTCAGGGAGAAGGTTGGTTTTTATAATTAATATAAATTTTCTCTTTTTTTTCTGTGTGGTTGATATTCTCTCCATGTACATTATTGCAGTAATTGTGAATAGTATTTTCCTTATTCCACTTACTTAATTTTGCATGTCAGTGCAGATCTTTTTATTTTTCTTTATATTCATCATGACTATAATGTAATAATGGATCCCACTATTTGTCAAAACTTGGAAAAATCTAAAGTTTTTTTTTTCTTTGTCAATCCCCAAATATCTAAATAGAAAAAAAATCAGTCAAAATATCATTATAATTCATTTATACAGAATCATAAGAGAATGAGGTAATCTATTTAAGTAAAATTTAATATAAACAAAATTTACTGTTAGAAAATAAGAGAAAATTAAATATTAATATCTTTATGAAAAATATTTCTAGAATGTATTGCATATTTCCACACAGCATAATGGTACAACAGTTTAGTGAACATTGTCTTAACTTTTAAGTATTCATTATAATTATAAACATAAATTATTATAATTTTTATATAATAGTACTTGGAAATAAGTGAGAGCTATGTTCAGAGCTGATGAAAATAAACTTAAAAGACATTTTTTTAAAAAAGAAAAGTACACTTTGCTGAAAGGGAAAACAAGCAATGAGTTGATCTCTAAATTGATATGCACTGAATGGTAAGATACATAAGCACTTATTGAAAAAGCTACATGAATTTAAGGGGAAAATGAACATTAAAAGTATATATAATGTATATTATGTATGTGTATATCTGATGTTAATATATATATAGCATAATAGTGAGCAACTTCAATATATCTTCTTTTGTACCTAAATAAATCTAACAAAAGGATACAAAACATGTTAAGAGCATGACAGAATTTCAGAACAAAATATATAACAGATTTATTTAATTTTTAATGGGAATAGAAAGGATTCAATATATTTCTCAGTAATGTGTAGAGCATTTACAAAAATTTACAATGTATTGGGGGAAATGCTTACAAACAAATGAAAAAAATGAAAAAAATATTGAGCATATTCTTTATTGCCCACATTTTAATAAAATTGTATTCAATAATGGAAGCGGATTAAAATTACTTGGGGATTAAATAATCCTAATGAATTTGATGGATCAAAAATGTATGTAGAAATTGCAATAATTCAAATATAGTTAAAAACAAAAGTGAGAAAACAAACCAAAATTTGTGCATGTAGCCAAAGTTTCTGAGCAGGATATTCAATATAACCAACACTTTCTTCAGTTAAAGAGAGAAAGGACACATCTACAATGAATAAAATTGGAAATAAAAATTAAAACACTGAAGTTACAAATAAGCTGAAAAGCTTTTTAAAAAGTTTTAAAAATGTATGTTTGCTTGATTTTTTTAAATGAGGAAAATCACCAATATAAAAAATAAAACAAAAAGTTATAGAATACTATTTCTAATGAACACTGACGCGCACATTAAATAAGAAAACAGGAAGGCACTGCAGAAATATCTTGTGAAAATATGCACATACATACACACGTATGTATACATAGATGTACATATACATCATCAAGAATATGTACGTGTATATGCTTGGCCTGGAATCAATCAAATGTGGCCTCAGAGAGTCATTAGCTGCATGACCCTGGCCAAGTCCTGTAGGTTCTGTTTATCTCAGTGCCCTGCACTGCAATATGGGGATAATAAGAATACCTAACTTGTAAAATTGCTATGAGAATTAAGTAAGATATTTGCAAAGTACTTAGTATATTCCCTGTCACTTAGTAGGGAATGTTCATTTCCTTCTTAAAAAAAAAAAAAAAAAAAAAAAAAAAAGCTCCATCCCCCCATTCTATTTCATACTCTGCTTTTCTAAATATTTATTATTTAGCTTAGAAGCCATGTTATGAGTTCAAAATTTAAACATTCCTTCTTTCAGATGAAATTGTGCTTTTCTTAGTTTTTGCTGAAGAGACTCTACTAAAGAATTTGTCTTTATCAAGATAAATTAAGCTGAAAAAACACTGTGAAAAGATTCTCAAAAAAGAATAACCTATGTTCAAGCTTCAGCCTGGGGTAATTATTAGCCTTATGAACTTGGTTGATCAATTCTCTGAACCTCAATTTGCTCATTTATACAGTAACTCAGTTTGACTAAATAAAGTGTAATGCCATATCTAATTGCTATGGTCTACTAGATCTCTCCCTAATATCTTATATTACTCAATGTAAGGTGTTAACAGACCCTCAAAAGGAAAATATGACTTAAGTCATTATTTACTCAAATGAATATAAAATCCATTTGGTTATTTTTACTTCTTTTTTTTTTTCATCCATAGGAATTGCAGTGCCAAAAAGAAAGGAAAAGGAAGGAGTAGGAGGACAAGAAGAGGTGAAGCATTCAATAATTGATTGATATACTCTGTACTGAGGTATAGGGAGAAAAATTAAGAATTTCTATACAATTTTACATTCAGTAAAAGGTATAGATTAGCTCCCCTCTCCTACCAATATACTTTCCATATAAATTTCCACCTTCTATTAGTAGTATATATCCTAAATGAGTAATTAAACCCTATGATTCACCTTTAAAAAGCACAAAACCCAATATTCAAATGCTATGGGTTTAAATCTGTGGAAGTCATTTGAGTTTGTTAAACAACTAAAAAATATGTTTAATCATAGATTGGGGAAAGGTTCCCATTTTAAATGAAGCTTTGAAAATACTTTTTAATCTAAACTGCATTTTCCTCCAATAGTCTCATGTCCACAATTTTGTTTTTACTACAATACCATGAAACCCTTATCAAAAACTAGCCTGCATAGCATGACTGCCTCATTCCTATGAGACAGAATGTTGTTTTACAGATGGGAAATTAACTAGGATGTGAAATCTTAGTACCCTGTACTGCCAAATACATATCCCTTGATCAATTGTGTTTACTATTAGATGAGTAAATGATTGTATTTAAGAAGAACTTTAAAGTATTGTAATGCCAGGAAAGTCATGTGTCTCATCTATTTCCTGTGTGATTATTTTGTTCTCATAATAACGGAATTTAAGGAAAATCTTTATAGAAAATAATAAAGTATTAGTTCAAGTCCCACTCTGTCACTTTTGCAACCTTGAACAAATCCAGTTAATTTCTATGTGCCCCAGTTTCCTTGCCTGTAAAATAAGTGATCTGAACACGATGGCTCCTGAAGTCCATTTCAATTTATTTTAATTTATGATCCTGGGATCTCAGTACTGGGATTTTATGGAGTTGAGGGCTCCAGGAATTGCCTTTAATTCTCATATCTAAAAATGGATTCAATTTTTAATGGATCTTTTATTTCATGGATATATAAACTTCCTCACCAATTCATCTGATAGTTATCTTAAGGAACAGTTCTCTGATTTGTAAAATGAAATAAGGGAGTGAAAAGGAATTAACTGACTCTCAAGATCACTTCCAATTTTAAATCTATGATCCTACGATTCCATGATTTACAAAGGAATAATAATCAGCATATATAACTCAGCCACCAAGATCATGAAATTACTAAATCTGCCTCAAAAACTACCTTGTAATTGTAATCCATCTCTTTCCCTTCTTCCCATTAGCTTTCAACAAGATGCTCCTTAAATCGGTCTGAGTAGAAGGTGTCTAACTTACTCCTCACAATTTCCAAGAAAAGCAATTCTCCAAGTTCCTTAGCAGTCCATTGAGGTGTTTTACAACCCTTCTATCTCACATCAATTTTTCCCACTGAAATGTAAGTCAATTTCCTATTATTATGTCTTCGGTGTAAATTGTGAAGTGTACATAATAACTTTCCCCATACTTTCTCTTGCTGTCTGTCCTACAGTTCTCCTGCTGTGCTATAAGCACAGGCACAGTAACTATCCTTCATCCTGGAGTGAATGAGGATATTATATTGTATAATATAATATTACCTGCTATAAGCTCTCTTGCTACAAGGTTGGTTGTGACAGGTCTTTTCTCAAAAGGTAATTGAAGGGATGCTTTCAGATGCTGTCACATCAGTTATCCATGACATAAAATCATAATTTCCCATTTCAAATAATGGGGACAATGAAACTTCTTGGAGAACTTAGTGCTGTGTGTGTGGGTATGAGAGAGACAGAGAAGCAGACAGACAGACAGAGAGACTACTTATACCAATATTTTCTTCTCTTCCACAAACCACAGTAGCCTTAGTTTGATGTTTTGATATTAATCGATTGAGTTCATTTACATTAGACATGCATGAGTATTTCACAGAAAGTGCTCTAGTCCTTGTGCCTTTTAATCATTCAGGTATGTGTCTGTCTATAATGGAAGTCATCAAGATCTGAGATGCTTGTTCCAAATGACTGCTGGCAAATTTTCATTTCTAAGCCCGAATGAAATAATGAACATTCAATAGCAGGTACCAAAAGATGGGCAAGCACTCCTTGTGACCAAGAAAGGACATAGGTTATTTGAGGTACCTGAGCATTTTTCTTAATGCTCATCCCTGGAAATGAGAACTGCTCTCTCTAAATGTCACTGCCTTCTAAGGTTCAGGGAGGTTCATCAGAGAAAAAAAGAAAAAAAAAAAAAAAAAGCAGATCCTCTTTAGCGAATAAAGGGAATTAGAAATTAAGTCTGATTGAAGAACCTTTTTCCCAGGCATCGAAAATTGCTGAAGCTCCTCCCTTCTAGGAACTACAAGCTGCTTCTTGTCCCTCATTTGATGTGATGTTAATTACATACCTGTCAGCCTACCTACTCCATTTAGAAGGCAAGTTGCACATTTCTCCAACAACCTACCACTTAGTTCTCTTCCACTTTTTAAATAGTGCTGACTGGTACTTTTTAATTAAGATTTGACAGTTGAAATTTGCATTCCAAAAGCGAGCTGAAATCTATGGAATTAGATTGCCTGTTACTTTGTATTATACACTCACACACGTGTACACACACACACACACACACACTTGCCCATGCACACAGAAAGTGCACACCTAGTAATTCCTAGACCATTTTGCTGTAGAACATAAATATTCCTACGTCTTTCCTAGAATTAATTCTGCAGACCTTGGGTTGCTTGGCCTTTCTACTATTGTGAATTGGTATTTTGTGGTTTGATGCTCTGTTAATGTAGTGTAATTAGGCGTGCTGGGGAATTTGTGTAACTCCTGATAAAAACCTTGTCCTTGCCCTCTCCATTATTCATTTACATCAGTAGCATGTATAGGAAAATTGTGGCAGCTTGCTAGATTTTAATCTCATAACAGTTCGACTGATGCTGAGATTCTGATATGTACCAAATGATAACAAATACCTTGATGGATCCTGAAATTACCGTTTCCAGAAGAGAAACCTAGACTTCTTTAAAATTGTGTCAATAAATATCATTATTAGATGTAAAGAAAAATATATATATCAAAAACTCATTTGATAACAATGATCTGCCATTGAAAACATACCATTCATGGGGGCAAATTAAATCAGATATAAATTTTAAATATTCTACTATTTTGCATATCAAACATTTAATAAAAAGCTCTGAAGTATTTCTAAACCATCTCTAAGTAAATCTGTGAAGCATCCATGGATGAACCCAAATTAAGTTAACTGGAGGTACCCAGAGGCAGCTTTGTACAGTGAGAAGAACTCCATGTTTTAAATCAGAGTACAAAAGCTTAACTTCTAGCTCTTGCATTTATTATTTCAATAACACTGGGCAAATGTCTGAATTTCTCTGGGTCTTGGCTCCCCCTTATGGAAAATAAGGGATCCTAGGATGTATATGTAAAGAGAATGATTCCCTAGAACAAGAGTGGGTAATGTCCAGCCACCCAGACCATATGAGGCCCACAAAATCATTGGATCTGCCAATGGCAGCCCTGCCAAGGCAACTGCATTTCCAACCATCACACTGGGGTGAGTTAATTAGGGGTTCAACAAAATATAGCAGCCTGTGAATGATAAGCCATAACTAAATGAGGCTTGGAAGGAAAAGAGATTCCCCACCTTTGCTTGGGGATATTAAGAATTTCTATATAATTTTACATTCAGTAAAAGGTATAGATTAGCTCCCCTCTCCTAGCAATATACCTTCCATATAAATTTCCACCTTCTATTAGTAGTATAGATCCTAAATGAGTAATTAAACCCTATGATTCACCTTTAAAAAGCACAAAACCCAATATTCAAATGCTATGGGTTTAAATCTGTGGAAGTCATTTGAGTTTGTTAAACAACTAAAAATATGTATATATCAATGTGTGTATTTATTTGTATTCATGTCTCCTCCATTAAACCATGAACTTCTTGATGGTATGGATCATGCTTTTTTAACTCTTAATTTCCCTACCAAATGACACATAGTAAAAACTTAATCAATATCTGTTGACTAATGGAAAGAGGAAATGATCTACTATTTTAAAAGCACTCCTACAAACTGCTTCTTATTCTTAATTCATCATTTGTTATGTGTTATAATCTAGCTGTGTTATTTCCATAATCAAAAAAAAAAAATCATTTAGTTACTAACCTACTGGTATTAGCAAATTTCAAGTACTTCATTACTCAAGAGATGATGATCAAAAGATGTAATGGTAGTAATGGATGTGTTATTACTTGAGAGAATGTACAGAACCACACATCATTGATTCATTTAACCATTTACATATTGTACATGTACATTCTGGCCTATAAGTCAATGGAAATTACTATCAGTAATTTGTCTTTTCTCTACAAATCAAGTCCATTGCAGTCACCACCCTATAAGCAACTTGTTCTTTCTTGTATATTTACACAGGTTAATATGTAGATGCAACAGGTAAATGACAAAGTGGATAGAGTTCTGGACAGGGAGTAGGGAAGACCTGAGTTCAAATGCAGCCTTAGATACTTACTATGTGACCCAAGGCAAGTCACATAACATCTGTTTGCCCTGATTTCTACATCTTTAAAATGAGAATGATAATACTAACACCTATTTCTTCATGGTTTTGAGGATTAAATGAGATAATATTTTCTAAGTACTTAACAGAGTGATTGACACATAACAGTTGCTTAATAATTTTTTTAAATTTCTATTATCTTAATATTGCACATCTCAGAATACTAATTATGCAATTTAAACTATATATCAACCTCTATCAGCTATGCAATTATGCAACATTTCTAACACCACTTTCACCATAACTAATATCAATCTAATTAATCACTCAAGTTTGATAATGTTCCTTATTGCTAGCCTATTAGTTTTCCATCATCCTTCTCCTAATTACCATGTCACCTTCAATCTAAAGTAGGACTGGTAATTAAATACATGGGCTAAGAGAAAACTAATTATCACCAAGTGGAGGGCTGAGAAAGGCTAAAATTGGAAAGACATAATACAATGCCTGTCTGGCAAAAGGACTATAAGGAGCAAATATCTACTAAGGTACTAAGAAGAGAGATTAAAGCTCACAGCTAAGATGAGAGAATTGAAGTGCATCAAATACATAATAAGCAATATTTTCAAAAAGTCAAGTAGCTTCTAGGATGGGATTTCTTTTTTAAATTAGAGCTGTAAATGTCCTGCATGGCTAGGGGCCATATTCTATATAAAGGAAAGAAGGAAGAGAAGAAAGAAAGAAAGAAAGAAAGAAAGAAAGAAAGAAAGAAAGAAAGAAAGAAAGAAAGAAAGAAAGAAAGAAAGAAAGAAAAAGAAAGAAGGGAAGGAAGGAAAGAAGGAAGAAAGGAAGGAAGAAGGAAGGAAGGAAATTTCCTTCTTCTGGCTCTGACTTTTTTTTTTTATTTTGAAGCTCAACATCTGTATTTCCTTTTTTAATAATAGATTTTTGTTTTCAAAATTGCAAATGTAGTTTTCAGCATTCACCTTTGCAAAACCTTGTATTTCAAATTTTTTCTCCCTCCCTTCCCCCACTCCCTTCCCTAGACATCATGTGATGCAATATTCAACCTCTATATTTCCAAATATCCAAAAGATTTCTCCACTTGTGTAACCCAATAGCACCTCAAACATAACAGTTCACAATAGAACTTATCTTTTCTTCAAATCTTCACAATTTCACTTACCTGGTTTCCCATTTTTGCTATCGTCTCTCTCATCTCTTATATATGATCAGTAACTAAATCATATCTATTCTAATTTCTCATATTCATTTTCCATCATTAGAACACTCAAATAGACTTTTGTTGCTGCCCAGCTTTATTAGTACAACATACTCTTTGCATGTCTTCCTGGATCCATTATTCATATAAGTGCAAAAAAAAAATTTTTTTTAATCACTCTCATAAAAAATCTTTAGTGGACCACCCTGCCTTATGGGATCAGTCCATAGATCAAGGAGCCTAGAAACTGAAGCTCAAGATCCTTCTCTGGTATTAAAGTACCCCACATAACTTGATATCATTTCATTCTACCTATCTAGTCTTATATTCCAGTCACCTATATTAATTTTGTAACCCAGCCAAACTTCATAATTCTTCACATCAAAATTTAACACAAATCTTCATAAGATTCATTTCTTTGTTCATACTCTTCCCTATACCTAGAATGTGTTCCTATTTCTTCTTCCCATATTAAATATATTAATTATATTTTACAGCCCATATCAAAGATATTTACAAGACATCCACAAAATATTCACTAAAGCCCCTTGTTAGTAACGCTCTTCTCTCCTCAAACCTCACCTTGCACTTTTTTTATTTTTGTAAAACTCTAAAGATCTTATTATGTAGCATAGCTGTGTATAAATCTTATCACCCAAATCGGCTATTAGATATTTGAAATTAGAAGCAGATATTTCAATTTTTTTCCCCTCTCCTAGGGACTATCCTGCTGCTCCCCATCTAACATGCTTTACATAAATGCAGCTTAATTTTTGTCTTTTATTTTATTAAAATGCTTTGTCTTACAATAGATTGGTGAGCTATATTTGAAATAAGGGATAAAAAAGAAGAGAGGATGAAGGGATACAGTAGGTATGATTTCAATAGGAATCTTCTGGTGTGAAAAATGTCTTCTGCAAATGCAATCAGCAAATTGTCTCTAACTACATAGAGAGGAACTCATGACAGTAATTTTAAAACAATAAAAAGTATTATTATGGTAATATCTATTGTTTATTCATTATATATTGATATTAATAACAATAATAATAAAAAACCCAGGTCTGGAATCTCACAATAAAAAGAAAAGATACAAAAAGTCAGGATTCTCTCTAAATATAAGCAAATATTATAATAAATTTCCATTTATCCTGAATGATGGGCAAATGAAGTATATTATAGATTAAGCCTCCTATATAGTAGATTATTAAAACTATAGCAATTCAATTTTTAAGGTAATTAACTTAGAAGGTGAAATTACCATTCGTTTGGTTAAATGCACATAATATTCTTAATTGTATTTTTCTGTTGATGTTGTAGTAGTAGTAGTATGAATTTAACTAACTGTAATAGAAATAATCTGTGACGATAATAATAGATGAAATATAGGGCTGTCTAAATATATTCATATCTAGGTTTTCTGACTCCAAATCTATTGATGAATTGGTTTACAAGCCCAATCGTAGTACCTACTGTCTTTATAATCCTGAGAAATTTTCCCTATCTAGGCCCTAATTTCTTCTACTATAGATGGGGGAATCTGGGGAAGAAGACACCTAGAGTTCACTTATGTCCCCTCATCATTAAATTGTGCACTATGTCCTGCTACTGCTTAGCTTCCCTGTCTTGTTTTAAGACACAGCTCAAAAATTCTTCACTGTCACTACCAGGATCTTATGCCTTGTCAGAAGCATTTAGAATATTTTTTTTTTATTATTTCTGCAGCAGTAACCTAATATATCATAGGAACATTCTTACCTTTTAAGGTGACTCTGTGCTCTGCGATGTCTCTGCTCCACCAACAGTGTCCTCAGGCTTTTCACCTCTCTTTAGTGCCCTCTCTTCTACTTATTGGTAACACTTTTCTCTAAAGTCATGGAATCTTAAGATGTATATCTACAAAGGATCTCTGAGATCATGGGCTCTTTATCACCCAACTTAAACTGCAGCATTGGATGACTTTCCTATCTCCTCTGCTTTTCTTCTTGAAAGCAGTCAAAAACCATTTAGGTAATTAAGCACTACAGGGAAACAGGATGGAAGATTCAAATAACAAAAGAAAAATTCACTGTTACTGAACCTTAAAAATAATTCATCCTATTCCTACATGAAAAGGCTTTGTTCTTTAAAAAAAATACATATAATTAGCAAAATAATAATTTCATTGACATATATAGATGCATATATGCATATGCATACATTACATATAATGCATATTATATATTACACACATATACATATGTGTGTTCATAAATATATGTATATATTTGTAATAGATATACAGATTTTGGATTAAGAATACCTTCTCTTAATCTCTCTTTTTTTTCTACCCACAAGGCCAGCAATTGAATTATGTGCCCTATTTACCTCTTGTTTGACTATTCAAATGCCTCATAATGTTTCCTTGTCTCCTCAGCTCAAGGCATCATTCATACAAGTGATAGTGATTTTTCTAAAGTACACATCAGACTGTCACTACTAATCAATAAACTTCAATGGTTCCCTATTGATTTTAGGGTCAAATATAATCTCCTCCATTTAAATGTTAAAGCCTTTTTGCAACCTGAACCCAAACTATCTTTCCATGATTATTCATTACCACCTTATTTACATTTTGTGGTCCAAACAAACTGGCTTCTTTTGCTTTTCTTCACACATGATACTTCATTTCCTATTTCTATAACTTTTGGCATTACTATCATCATGATCTAGGCAATGCTTCCTCCCTTCCCTTATATATACATAAGTACCATTAAGTTCAAATATCAAGGAGAAAGATAGTGAAGCATGTGTTTAAGAATGACATAAAGAAATGGATAATTACCATCTAGAATGAAGACTTCTTTCTGGCTTTTCCATTGTTCAGTCATTTTAGTTATACTCAACTCTTTGAGACATCATTGGAAGTTTTCACATCAAAGATACTAGAGTAGTTTGCCACTTCCTTCTCCAGCTCATTTTATAGATGAAGAACTGAGGCAAATAGGATTATGTGAATTGCCCAGAGTCAGACAGATAATAAATGGCCAAGGCCAAATTTGAACATGGGGAAATAAGTCTTCTGGATTTCAGGTCTGGCACTCTATGCACTATGCTACCCACTTTCCTCTCCCTTTTGAGAGACCTTACCAATTTCCCCTCAGGAAAAACTATTTGCTATTCAGGAATCCCAAATAATACTTTTTAATAACTTATGAGGAATGGCATTCCCCAAGACTGTTTTATCATGACTGGTTTTTGCTCCTTGTGCAATTGTCCTTTATATAACTTTCTTCTCCAAGTATAGACACTGTCACTCCTATCATCAACCACTGAAAGTTTCCTCAGCCATTACTTCAAAGACCTGCCTCTAAGGTCATCTGAAAAATCACAATGATTCCTCCTAGACAATTCCATTGTAGGATAGTCATTCATTTAAGATCAGGAAAGAAAAATATCACAAAAGAAACAGAGAAAATGATATATTGAAGGCTGAAGACCAGTTGAGGGAAAAGGCATCCTCCCTCACAACCAACCTAGATAGCTAGTAATTGTCTTGATATTCCCAAAGCCAGAAGGAAGAAAAAAATGGTCAATGAGTGAGATTACTTTGTTGCATATATGGAGTTTAAACTCATCTTAAACATGGTGATTCAATCCAGATATGAGTTACTCATGTTCAAAATATAGCTTCTTTTATCTCTCTGTGGTCCATTGTAAGTAGTTAATGAATACCATGCTTGGGACTAGTGAAAGAGAGGTAATTATAAATAATATATTTAAATGATAGATTAAATCCATATTATACCATAGAATGGGTTCTAGAATCCTACTGTATTATAACTTAGTTTGTTAATTTATTAGTGTGGTCAAATAAAGAAGTCTATTAGTTACTGTTCTATGATGATAGATAGGCAAGCCTTTGGTATAAGAGAGAAATGTAGTGAGCCTCTCACAAGTATTAAAGTGAACAGGACTCTCTTACTACTAATGTTGTCTCATTATTGTCATTTTCTTAGATGAAATTATTAATTGTATCTATGATTTGCTGTTTAACCCATTCATTCTTTAGGATAAGATTATTTAATTTCCAGGTACTTTTTACTCAATTTCCCCCTGGCTTTTTATTGAATGTAGTTTGTATTATTGTGAATTGAAAAGAATGCATTTATTATTTCTGCCTTTCTGCATTTGATTTTGAGGTCTTTATGTCCTAATAAATGGTCAATTTTTATATAAGTTCCATGAACGCCCAAGAAGAAAGTGAACTCCTTCTTGTCTCCATTCAATTTTCTCCAGAGAGCTATCATACATAACTTTTCTAGTATTCTATTTACTCTTTAACTTCATTCTTATTTATTTTGTCGTTTGGTTTATCTGGTTCTGAGAGTGCAAGGTTGAGATCTCCCACTATTATAGTTTTTCTGTCTATTTCTTCTTGCAACTCTCTTAAGTTCTCCTTTAGGAATTTGGATGCTATGCCACTATATATATATATATATATATATATATATATATATATATATATTTAGTATTGATATTGCTTCATTGTCTATGCTACCATTTAGCCACATATAGTTTCCTTCCTTGTCTTTTAATAAGATCAATTTTTGCTTTTGCTTGATCTGAAATCAGGATGGCTACCCCTGCTTTTTTTTTTTTTTTTTTTTTTACTTCACATGAAGCATAGTAGATTCTTCTCGTCTTTTACCTTTACTCTCTATGTATCACCCTGCTGTAAATGTGTTTACTGTAAACAATATATTGTAGGATTCTGGCTTCTAATCCAGTCTGCTATCTGCCTCAACTTTATGGAGAGTTTGTCCCATTCACATTTACAGTTAAAACTACTAATTTTGTATTTCCTGCCATCTTCTTATCCCCAGATTATACTTTTCTCCTTCCTTTTCCCTTTAACCCCTCCCCAGAATTTAACTTATGGGCACCACTTACCTCAAGCAGCTCTCCCCCTTTAGAGCTCCTCCCCCTTTCTTATATCTTTCCCCTACTATTTCTGTATTCCCTTCTATTTAGCCTACTCCTTCCCTTTTCACTTTTCCCCTCCCACTTTTCAATTAGGTGAGAGAAGTTTCTCTGTAAACCAAATAGGTCTAATATTTTCTCTTTGAGCCAAATCTGATGAAAGTTTCACACAATGTTCATCCCATTCCTTCTTTCCCTCAAATACAATAGCTTTCCTTTGCCTCTTTGTGAGATATAATTTCCCTCTTTTTACCTCCACTTTTCCCTTTTTTTGGTTCAATCCCCTTTACACTTCTAGTTCCTTTTTTTATATTATAACAGTAAAATCAAATTGTACATACACTCTGTAGGTATACCCACAACAGAAATACAATTCTCAAAAGTTCTTTTTAACTTTTTTATGCTTCTCTTGATTCCTATATTTGGATGTCAATTTTTTGTTTAACTCTGGTTTTTTCATCAGAAATAAATGGAATTCACTTGTTTCATGGAATGCCTTGCAAGAAAATCCTCAGTTTAGTGGGGTAGTATATTCTTGGCTGTATTCCAAGTTCCTTTGCCTTTTGGAATATCAGATTCCAGTCCCTTTGATCCTTTAATGTGGAAGTTGCTAGATCCTGAGTAATCTTTATTGCAATTCCTCAGAATTTGGATTTTTTTTTCTGGCTGCTTGTAATATTTTTTTCCTTTTTTCCTTTTCCTTTTTCCTTTTTTCCTTGGTTCGATAATTCTGAAATTTAGTCACAATATTCCTTAAAGTTTTAATTTTAGGGTCTCTCTTTCAGGAGGTATTTGGTGAATTCTTTCAATGGTTATTTTACCTTCTGATTCTATGACATCTGGGAAGTACTCTTTGATGATTTCCTGAAAAAGAAGTGTTTAGGCTCCTTTTTTCATCATTTATTTTCCAGGTCAGTTGTTTTCCCAAGTATTTTTTTTTCATTTTTTTCATTTTTGGGGTTTTGCTTGACTGATTCTTGAGGTCTCATCAAGTCATTTGTTTCCATTTGTTCAGTTCTGATTTTTAATTAATTATTTTCTTCATTTACTTTTTTAACTTCTTTTTGTATTTTGTCCAATTGCGTTTTTAAAAGTGCTTTTCTTCTATGGAATTTTTTTTCTATTTCACAATTTTTTTAAGGAGTTATTTTCTTTTTCCAGTTCACAAAATCTGTTTTCCTGGGAGTCCTTTGCCTTATCCATTTCACATATTCTGTTTTTCAGGGAGTTGTTTTCTTTTTCCAATTTCTCTTTTAATGAGTTATATGCCTTTTCCAAACCCTCTTGTACAGTTTTTTTTTTCCTTTCCCCATTTTTCTTATAGCTCTTTTAAGATCCTTTTTTTTTATTTTTGTAGGAGAGCCTTGTGTGATGGAGACCAGGTTATATCATCTTTTGGGGCTTAATCTGGAGACAATCTACTTTTAGTCTCCTCAAGGCTTAAAATCTGTTCTCTTTCACCATAGAAACTGTTTGTAGTTAGAGCTCACTCTGCCTTTTTACTCCTTTTTTTTTTTAATTTGGGATCTGCTTTTAGGACAAGGAAGGCTTTCCAGGGCTCCTCTACTGGCATCCTCTGCTCTGGGATCCTGCTGAGTCACTCCTGGTCCTGGGTGGGCATAGCCAGATCCTTTTAGACTGTGGTGCTTTGGGTTTCACTCCTTACTTTTTGTGTTTGTGCTGGATGTTTTATAACTTCTCTGCTGATCGACTGCCTTACAACCAAGGCAGAATAGCCAATACTGTGGTAGAGTCCTCCCTGAATAGCCAATACTGTGGTAGAGTCCTCCCTGTAGATTCTCTGCAGAGTGGAGTCTGTACCACAACACAGAGACAACCCCCCCCCTTAGTCTGCATAGCATGTGCTGGCCTCCAAGCTCTACCTCCCTGCCTGCACCTGGGCTCCTCCCATGCCCCCAAAACAGACCTTTCTGAGATCTTCAAAATGATCTTCTTCTGGTAATTTGCTGCACCCCCAATATTTGTGGGTTCTGACAGTCCAGCACTATTTCAGAGGCTTAATTTGGTAATAAGTGTGAGGTATAGGAGAGCTCAGAAAGAAGCCTGTGTCATCTCCTCCATCTTGGCTCCACCTCTCTGTTTCTTTTTTATCCTCCTTCCTGGCCATCCATTATCTATGCCATTTTTCATCCCTGTCCAAGCCCTATTCACTAAAGACAACAGCCACAAGAGCAGCAACAAAATAATGTTTACAATAATAATTTACTATAAAAGAACCATAATTTCATCAGTGTAGATAACCCTTCTGACAATTCATATCCCAACTGTTCCTCACCTTAGTAGACAGTCTTTCTTTGTTACTTTGGAGTCAAACCCTTTCATTATCAATTTTATTTGATATAACAGTCTTGTGAGACAGGGTCTCCCAGTATTTTTAATAGATAAATCTTAGAAAGTTCAAGAGTTTCCAAAGGTCAGCTAAGAAGCTGCTGTTACAACTAGAACTAAGACTTGATTCCAAGTCAAGTATTCCTTTGACTACAGAGCACTTCATCCAAAAATTGAAGGCATCTGGGTGTTCAAGGAGGATTACCACCTCTGATGTCAGTGGCTTATCAGGTCTGCTTATCCACTGTCGGTATTGCCCATGACTCCAAGAAGCTGTAACATGTGCTGTCTGCTAATAAATTGTTGTTTTGTTTTGGATTTTTTTCTTATTATGCACTACTGAATCTTGGCTTTGTATTGATATGATTAAAATTTATTGTAACTGACAACTAGTGAGAATATATCTTTCCTCTTGGATGGTCATACATCATGTTGTGTAGTGTTCATGCTATTGTCTGGGTCTGTTCTTGGCAAGTCTCATATGTGTATGCTAAGAGATCCTTTCAGTTATCTTTGATTTTTCACTGGTTTCAGATATAAAATATAGTGGTTAGACTATTTGACCTTTAACATCCCTTTCCACACTAGTACTCTGTTCTGTAGTCCATGTAGACAAATGAGGATGCCAAAAGTCTGGATATTTAGAAATGAGATATTACTATACATAATCTTTATAAAGAGCTTCCAAAACTTTAGATGAAACTGGCTGTATCTCCACTCTGAAAATAAAATAGGTTGTCAAACTACTGATGACTGACAATACACATACAGGTGTGTGTAGTGTGTGTGTGTGTGTGTGTATAAACAAAGAATGAATATATATATATATATATATATATATATATATATATATATATATATTTCCCCTTTTAATTCCCCTAGAACATTTTTTGATATCCACATTACACTTAGCACCACATAGACTTTCAGGGCAAGTAATTGCATTAGACCTGTCCTAAGGTGATATCTGCCTTTGTTTTCTGATGCATAAGAAATAAGTTTGAGTTTGAGGCACTCGGTGTTTATGAGAAAGTCACTGAAAGCCAGAAACATTTGGAGATAAGATTAACAATAGACTGAATTAGTTCATTTTAAGGCATGCAATCAATCTTGAGAGGTCCTTCTGAATTTTTGGCAATGGCTGTGAGAGTAAAGTTGAGCATGCTGACATGCCCTCAGTGATACAGACATGATCTAATGGGGGTGCAGCTCTTCTAAAGTCAACCAGAAAAGCTGGACAGAGCCCAGGAAAGGGTAATGAGCACATTTAGAGGCCAAGTTTAGATAGTGAGAAAGCAACCAAATAGCCATTATTTAGAATGGAAATGAGACAGGATAGAATCATCTTGAGAGTTCCAAGAAATGAGGAGTATACAAGTAATAATAATAAATAATAATAATGATGATGATGAATGTCAGTCTGTTCTTTATAGTAGGTTCATAACAAATACAGAGACAGCATGAACTTAGGAAGGGTCTCTCCTTACCTCTATATGGAAAAAAAAAAAAACCTCTTTTTCTGACCTCCATGTATGCCTCTTTGTTAGCTTTGGTCTTCAGGAAGTTTACAGTCACCTGAGAAATAATATTGACTAAGATCACCAGCTAGAAGAGAAGAAAAACTTTTAGATAATCTAGTATAGTTTTTATTTTTAGAAAATTAGAAACCAGGAAAATTTAACCCAAAAGAGATAAAATAAATAGTTGGAAATTAGTGAAGGGTATGCTTTCTGTCTCTTACTCTGAAGCCCTAGTCTACTAAAGTACCAAATAAACAGTTAATGCCCCCAAAGTATTAAATATTCAGAACGAATTCCATATATCAGAATGCTATATAATGGCACATTATCACTTGGTCATATTCAAAAACTAGGGTTTGGGGAAAGTATATTTCATGTTCTGATTAACTCCCGATTCATTGGTATTTCTGTAATTGATACAAGGGCACGAGGAAGTGACCACTTATTTTGGATTCATTTCCAGTGAAATGGAAAACATATGACTGTTAGGAATGAATGGGTTTAAGAAACATATTGTAGAAGGGCATGCTCACATTGGGATCACAGATGTATTGGAAGTTTAAAGTATTGGGAATATTCTATGTTCTTTTTAAAGAACTGTTGTTTTCCCTTATCATCACAGACATTTGTGGTTATCTAAGCCAAGATAATTAAAAAAAATCACACTTTGAAAGTAAATTGATCTCTATGTGTGTGTTTGAGAACATGCACCTACAAGCTTGTGACAAGGGAAGGGAGCAGTGTTCATTGTAACAGAATCCGGTGCCTTAGGCACATGTTTTCTCTACCCTCTTTTAAGCACAAAACTTTGGTCACTGCCAGAGGCAAGATGATGCTAGAAAAATTAATCAGAGCTCTAATCCTATTTGTCAACTCCTGTGCCCATAAATTTGAGGGTTTGAGATGCGGCCAGCTTTCTAATAAGAAATTGAAAGAGGGAGGGCCATAAAACTACTATGGGTGAACCATTCCAAGATAGAAGATGCAGTGAAAAGTATGAAAAAAAAAGGGTTGGAGAGAGAGAGACAAAGTTAAGAATTCTTAACTGATCCCTCTTTAAACAGGATGCTTTGGGGTTTTTGAAAAACAGGACAATTTCTTTGCAGACTACTTAGCAGAATACCTAATGTATAATGCTTAACATTTTATTTTTACTTAATTGAATTGAAAAATAGAGCTAGAATAAAGGCAAAAGGAAAGATGGATGAAGATTGGAGAAATGATAGGAGACAGAAGTCTGACTCTGAGCAAAATAAATCAGGAGTATGCTTTCAAAGTGGATTCAACTTCATTGTTGTTCAGTTGTATTTAACTCTTTGTGATACCTTGGACCATAGCACATCAATACAATTTATGAGGTTTTCCTGGTAAGGGCATTAGATTGTTTTGACATTTCTTTTTTCCAGTGAATTAAAGGCAAACATAAATTAAGTATCTCCCTTCAGCTTGTATGTATCTGTTGCTGGATTTGAACTCAAATCTTACTAACTTCATTAAGCTACATAACTGCTTCTGGATTTAATCTAGACAGTAAATTATTTGTGGTATCTTCTCATACCTCAGGTACAATAAAGAATTATAATATCTAACATTTATGGTACTTTAAGATTTGTAAGGTGCTTTCCATTCATTATCTCACTTAAAGTTTTTAATGAGCCCCAAATTCCAACAATTCTGATGAACAGTATTTCCCAGGTATTAACTTTATATTCTCTATCCAAGTCATAAACAAATTAAATGCTGGGAAATGAAACACTTCAGTCATCTACAGTTTGATTTAGTGCCTTACTGATTATATTATCTTAGCCCTTCCCAAATCATACTAATGGGTTTCTTTCGAGTAGAAGTCATGTGAGACTTTAAAGATAACTTTAGAGATTCCTTCACAAGAATTCACTTCTCAAAGAACCATATTCTTTAATCATTAGGTGACCAGTTCCTACTTCATAAATAACCTCTGTTTGTGGAGGTCATATACCTTATAAGTCTGTGACAAGGGAAGGGAGTAGCCCATGTAACAGAATCCAATATTTTAGAATACATTTTTTATCTAACCTCTTTTAAACACAAAACCTTGATCGCTGCCAGAGGCAAGATGCTGATCCCCCCGTGTATTTGGGGGACTAGCTCCTCTGGTGTGAGAGCTTTTTGAGCCCTTTCCAAAGGCTCCTCATCCATCTTTGGGGTCCATGTATCATCCATCTCTTACCTGTAACTCCAGGTAGCATGCACAGCAACTCTAAATAGCCCAGTAAATCATTGAGACAAATGAGCTAACCCAGGTTGAGAGTAACCAATGGGTCTTAGACCCATTGGTGAATTAGGACGGTGAAGATTTACCCAGGCAGAAGAGATGTATGAAGATAATTTGTTCTAATGGCTAAGGAGGTGGTCGAAGCAGGCTCTGTGGAGCAATAGGGCTTAATCAGACATTAAACACGTCAAGGTCATCCACTTCATCTAAAGCCATTACTAGTCATCTGGACTTTTTCTTGCCACTGGTCTTTGATTACTGGAGGAGAGAGTGAGGCTCACAGCTTTGTGCAACTCACTTAAATGCAATTCACTCACAAGTCAAGAGATCACCCTATGACATTATTAGTCCTGTTTGAAAATGAAGGGCAAAAAACAATAAAATCAGTTTAAACAAACATTATTCTAGCCCATAGTAGGTCAGGGTGTGAATAAGAAACACCAAGACAATCCCAGCAAATTCTAGGAAAAGAAGGACTCAATCTATGAATGATGAATCAAGCAATCAAAAAGTATTGTGTTAGGTACTAGGGGTATAAAAAGTAAGAATGAAACAATCATTGCCTTTAATAGGTTTATCTTCTAATGGAGGAGGAAGCATGTACTTATGTAAGCATATACAAGATATATAAATCTGCAAAATATATGCAACTTATATAAGTTTTATATTTATATATAAACAAATAAACAAATATATAAAATAATATTTTATTCAATGTCCCATACAAAATTGGCATCAATGATATTTCTGAACCATAAGTCTGAGGGCCATATTTTTTTTTCCTTTTCGTAAGTCTTAGGGCCACATTTTTTTCTTTTTTTTTTTACTTTATTTTATTGGAAAAAACACAGTAAGAGTAAGAAAAAAAGAAATACAAAATAAAATAAAGCAAAGCAAAAGAGAGCATTGTCATGTATGCCCAGCAAAACATCAAAGAGGATTCAAAATATATAGCAACAAATTACCAGATCAAGAAAGTGTACATACACACACACACACACACACACACACACAAACACGTATATATATATATATATATATATATATATGTGTGTGTGTAGAAGAAATTATATTCATGAATGTCCATTTTTTTCTTTACTTTCTTATAAATTGTTTTTTGGTTCTCTGAACCTTAATTACTTTATTCTTTTTTCTCCCTTTTATTCCCCTAAACACCCCATGTAAACTATAGTTAAGAAAAGATATATTTATGTATATTTATTTTTGCAGATGTATTCATACATACACACATTCATACACATACACATACCCCACATACACACATATGTCTTTCCTATCCCTGATGACTCTTTAATTAAATTTTGCTTCATAACTTGGCTTGCTATTACTTAAACTCCCCCTACCCAAGCATCCCTCCCTTGTCTTCTTCCCTTATCCTTTGCTTCCCCATTCACCCATGTCTTCCTCCTCATTTCTTTATTGATTTTGGTGGGTGCTATAATTTTCATTATATATATCTATATCTATATCTATATCTATATTTATATCTCTATCTATCTAGTATTGCCTATTGAATCCATTCCCCATGTGAGCAGGTTTTCAGAACTATGAGCTCTCCTCCCCGTTCTAATGCCTCTGTGTTTCTTCTTCCTCTGCACCTAATTTGTATAACATGATTATTGTTTTCACCTTAATCTTGCCAATCTTTCTTTTGAGCTACCCTATTATTGATGTGAATCTTAAACATATACTATACATTTCACATATAAAAAATAAACTATTTGTCCATGTTTAAACAGTTTGTCCATGTTGAGTTTCTTTTTTTTTTTTTTAATTTATTTAATAGCCTTTTATTTACAGGTTATATGCATGGGTAACTTTACAGCATTAACAATTGCCAAACCTCTTGTTCCAATTTTTCACCTCTTACCCCCCACCCCCTCCCCCAGATGGCAGGATGACCAATAGATGTAAATATATTAAAATATAAATTAGATACACAATAAGTATACATGACCAAACCGTTATTTTGCTGTACAAAAAGAATCAGACTCTGAAATGTTGTACAATTAGCTTGTGAAGGAAATCAAAAATGCAGGTGGGCATAAATATAGGGATTGGGAATTCAATGTAATGGTTTTTAGTCATCACCCAGAGTTCTTTCTCTGGGCATAGCTGGTTCAGTTCATTACTGCTCCATTGGAAATGATTTGGTTGATCTCCTTGCTGAGAACTGGTTATTATATAGTATTGCTGTTGAAGTATATAATGATCTCCTGGTCCTGCTCATTTCACTCAGCATCAGTTTGTATAAGTCTTTCCAGGCCTTTCTGAAATCATCCTGTTGGTCATTTCTTTTTTTTTTTATTTTATTTAATAGCCTTTTATTCACAGGATATATGCATGGGTAACTTTACATCATTAACAATTGCCAAACCTCTTGTTCCAATTTTTCACCTCTTACCCCCCACCCCCTCCCCTAGATGGCAGGATGACCAGTAGATGTTAAATATATTAAAATATAAATTAGATACACAATAAGTATACATGACCAAAACGTTATTTTGCTGTACAAAAAGAATCAGACTCTGAAATATTGTACAATTAGCTTGTGAAGGAAATCAAAAATGCAGGTGTGCATAAATATAGGGACTGGGAATTCAATGTAATGGTTTTTAGTCATCTCCCAGAGTTCTTTTTCTGGGCATAGCTAGTTCAGTTCATTACTGCTCCATTAGAAATGATTTGGTTGATCTCATTACTGAGGATGGCCTGATCCATCAGAACTGGTCATCATCTAGTATTGTTGTTGAAGTATATAATGATCTCCTGGTCCTGCCCATTTCACTCAGCATCAGTTCGTGTAAGTCTCTCCAGGCCTTTCTGAAATTATCCTGTTGGTCATTTCTTTCAGAACAATAATATTCCATAATATTCATATACCACAATTTATTCAGCCATTCTCCAACTGATGGGCATCCACTCAGTTTCCAGTTTCTAGCCACTACAAAGAGGGCTGCCACAAACATTCGTGCACATACAGGTCCCTTTCCCTTCTTTATAATCTCTTTGGGATATAAGCCCAGTAGTAACACTGCTAGATCAAAGGGTATGCACAGTTTGATAACTTTTTGAGCATAGTTCCAAACTACTCTCCAAAATGGTTGGATTCGTTCACAACTCCACCAACAATGCATCAATGTCCCAGTTTTCCCACATCCCCTCCAACAATCATCATTATTTTTTCCTGTCATCTTAGCCAATCTGACAGGTGTGTAGTGGTATCTTAAGAGTTTGTCTTAATTTGCATTTCTCTGATTAATAATGACTTGGAGCATCTTTTCATATAACTAGAAATAGTTTCAATTTCTTCATCTGAGAATTGTCTGTTCATATCCTTTGACCATTTTTCAATTGGAGAATGGCTTGATTTTTTATAAATTAGAGTTAATTCTCCATATATTTTGAAAATGAGGCCTTTATCAGAACCTTTTACTGTAAAAATATTTTCCCACTTTATTGCTTCCCTTCTAATCTTGTCTGCATTAGTTTTGTTTGTACAAAAACTTTTCAGTTTGGTATAGTCGAAATTTTCTATTTTGTGATCAGTAATGATCTCTAGTTCTTCTTTGGTCATAAAGTCCTTCCCCTTCCACAGGTCTGAGAGGTAAACTATCCTATGTTCCTCTAATTTATTAATAATTTCATTCTTTATGCCTAGGTCATGAACCCATTTTGACCTTATCTTGGTGTACGGTGTTAAGTGTGGATCAATGCCTAGTTTCTGCCATATTCGTTTCCCAGCAATTTTTATCCAACAGTAAGTTCTTATCCCAAAAGCTGGGATCTTTGGGTTTGTCAAAGACTAGGTTGCTATATTTGTTGACTATTTTATTACTTGAACCTAACCTATTCCACTGATCAACTAATCTATTCCTTAGCCAATACCAAATGGTTTTGGTAACTGCTGCTCTATAATATAGTTTTAGATCTGGTACAGCTAAGCCACCTTCATTTGATTTTTTTTTTCATTAATTCCCTTGAAATTCTTGACCTTTTGTTTTTCCATATGAATTTTGTTGTTATTTTTTCTAGGTCATTAAAATAGTTTTTTGGGACTCTGATTGGTATAGCACTAAATAAATAGATTAGGTTAGGTAATATTGTCATCTTTATTATATTTGCTCGCCCTATCCAAGAGCATTTAATATTTTTCCAATTGGTTAGATCAGACTTAATTTGTGTGAAAAGTGGTCTGTAATTTTGCTCATAAAGTTTCTGATTTTCCCTTGGCAGATAGAGTCCTAAATATTTTATATTATCAGTAGTTACTTTAAATGGAATTTCTCTTTGTAACTCTGACTGTTGGATTTTGTTAGTGATATCCATGTTGAGTTTCTTAAAATTTTTATATTGGCTCTATCAGGGGTCCTCAAACTTTTTAAATAGGGAGCCAGTTCACTGTTCTTCAGACCGTTGGAGGGCCAGACTATGGTAAAAACAAAAACTTTGTTTTGTGGGCCTTTAAATAAAGAAACTTCATGGCCCTGGGTGAGGGGGATAAATGTCTTCAGCTGCCGCATCTGGCCAGTGGGCCAAGGTTTGAGGACCATCTGTTAAGTTCAGATTTTGTTGATAGAAAGTCCTGAAAATCTTCAAGTTCATTGAATGTCCATTTTTTCTCATTCAATATTATAGGTAATTTTGCTGGACGTGATATTTTTGGTGACAGACCTAGTTCTTTTGATTGTTGGTAAATATTGTTTTAGAACCTGCAGTCTTTTAGCTTCTGATAAGTCTTGTACAACTCTAGTTGTAGCTCCAGCATATTTGAATTGCTTTTTTTTCCTGTTTCTTGCAAAAATTTCCTTTTGATTTAGGGATTTTGAAATTTGGCAGTAATATTCCTGGGTGTTTTCTACAAAGGATCTCTTTGAGGAGGTAATTGGTGGATTTTGTTTTCTACTTTCCCCTCATGTTTTATCAGTCCAGGACAGTTTTCTTGGATTATTTACAGCATTATTGTGTCAAGATTCTCTTTTGTTTACAACTTTCTGGCAGTCCAATTATTCTTACATATATATTCATATATTATTTTCTCTTCTTGATCTGTTCTGGAGATGTGTTGTTTTGCTCATGAAATGTTTCACATTATGTTCTATTTTCTCATTCTTTATAATCTGCTTTGTTATTTTTAGTCTCTTATGGCTTTATTGGCTTCCCAATTCTAATTCTAATTTTCAAAGAAATATTTTCATCTTTGAGATTCTGTATATCCCTTTCTAGTTAGTTAACTTCTTTTTCATAATCTCGTTTTTCTTCAGTGTCTCTCATTTTATTTTTAAATTCTTTTTTTGAGTTCCATAAATTCTCTTTGGAAATTGACTCTAGTTTATTGAGAAAGCAAGCCATTCTCCAAATGATAAATGGTCAAAGGATATGAACAGACAATTCTCAGACAAATAAATTAAAACTATTTCTAGCCATATGAAAAGATGCTCCAAGTCATTATTAATCAGAGAAATGCAAATTAAGACAACTCTGAGATACCACTAGTCAGATTGGCTAAAATGACAGGGAAAGATAATGTGGAATGTTGGAGGGGATGTGGGAAAACTGGGAAACTGATACATTGTTGGTGGAATTGTGAATACATCCAGCCATTCTGGAAAGCAATTTGGAACTATGCTCAAAAAGTTATCAAACTGTGCACACCCTTTGATCCAGCAGTGTTACTACTGGACTTATATCCCAAAGAGATTTTAAAGAAGGTAAAGGGACCTGTATGTGCAAGAATGTTTGTGGCAGCCCTGTTTGTAGTGGCCAGAAACTGGAAACTGAGTGTGGATGCCCATCAATTGGAGAATGTCTAAATAAACTGTGGTATATGAATGTTATGGAATATTATTGTTCTGTAAGAAATGACCAACAGGATGATTTCAGAAAGGCCTGGAGAGACTTACATGAACTGATGCTGAGTGAAACGAGCAGGGCCAAGAGATCATTATATATTTAAAAAACAATACTATATGATGATCAATTCTCATGGACGTGGCCATCTTCAACAACGAGTTGAACCAAATCAGTTCCAATGGAGCAGTAATGAACTGAACCAGCTTCACCCACTGAATGAATCTGGGAGATGACTATGAACCACTACATAGAATTCCTAATCCCTCTATTTTTGTCTGCCTGCATTTTTGATTTCCTTCACAGGTTAATTGTACACTATTTCAAAGTCCAATTCTTTTTGTACAGCAAAATAACTGCATGGACATGTATACATATATTGTATTTAACTTATACTTCAACATATTTAACATGTATTGGTCAACCTGCCATCTGGGGAGGGAGTGGGGGAAAGAAGGGGAAAAATAGGAACAAAAGGTTTTGCAATTGTCAATGCTGAAAAATTACCCATGCATATATCTTGTAAATAAAAAACTATGATGATAATAATAATAATAATTCTCTCTGGGTAGGGAGCCATTTCATATTACTCTTTGAAGTAGAAGCTTTTTCTTTTTAATTAAAGTGTCTTCCTCTGAAGGTGAACTCTGATCTTTCCCGTTCCCATAAAATGTTTCAATGGTGAAATTTTTTCTTCTTTGCAGATTCATTTTTTTTAAAAAATAAGAGATATTGTGGAGTAGGGGGTTGGTGCCTCAAACTTCTCTTCAGCTCTCTCCTCTGACAAAGAACCCCAAACCAAGAACTGCACTCTCTCGCAAGTGCCTACAGCCAGCAGCATCCTTGCCCCACTGTCTCTGCACTCACAGGTGCTGGTTCCTTCTCACCCAGAACTTTGCCTCAGCAGCATATCTAGACCTGATGTTCCCAATCAACCAAGATTCCCTCAGTCTTTCCAGGCTCAAATTCCAACTAGACAAAGACTCTAATGGGTGAAAGTCTCTGTGGTTCCTATCTGAGGCATCAGTCACACCTAGCTAGCCTTTGGGCTCCCCATTTGCTTATTCTTCTGAACTATCCCAAAGGTGTTTGCACTTATGAGAGTTAATCCCCAGCCCAGGATCTTTCTTCAGACCTTCTGTGATTATATCAAGAAAAGCCCTATTCTGCCCCAAATCCTCTTGATTTTTCACCAGTCTATGTTCACCCTAAGGCGCAAATTTGTTCTATTTGGGGGTAGGGGAGGAAGAATTGGGAGAGCTTGAAATTTACCAACCTGCTCTGCTATCTTCCCAAAATCCCATAATTATGACATCTGTGGGGCTCAATGTTAGATCTGGCCACTAGAGCCCAACTCCTCATGACCTAATTTATCTCTACTTTGACCAAAATTTGATTCTTACTGCTTTCAAAACTTATTGTTTGGGCACTTAGTTTTGAGTCCCCTATCCCAAATGTCTTTATTTGATTTTTTTTAGCTAATCCTACTCCAATAGACATAGCTTGATCTTGTTCTTGGTATCTGCCTTGCATGATCCCTTGTATTCAATTCATTCTTACATTTATAATTGATGTCCCATTGATCTCCCATTGATGTTGCAGCACAAGTTATTTTCTCAAAGGAACTACAGCTTAGGCCCTGACTCTGGTTATTAAATCCATATTGTATATCTTACAATATAACAATTGCTAGCATTTATAAAATCACTATTATATGCCAGACACTGTGCTAAGCGTTTTCCTTTTTTTAAAACAAATATTATCTTATTTGATGCTCATGAATTATTGGGGTTCCATCATGAATGGCAAAAAAATGACCAATGAGAAAAAGTTACATCCTTGCTACCACTGAGTTGGGAGAACATCCAGAGCAGTAAAGTTTTATTTAATTTTTGATATTTAATTAAGTACTTAACTAAGACAGAAAGATTATGATCTCCCTCAATGGAGGGAATAGCTACACAGATGAAATCACAGATCCCTGAAGCATTACACACTTAACTTTAAATAACAAAACCAATTAAGTATACATTTATAAATATTTACATCTCTAAAATGAATTTTAATGTAAAAATATCCATAATATATGTAAAGTGCTTTGCAACTTTTAAGGTATTATATAAATGCCAGTAATTATTAGTATTAATTATTGCTGCTGTGTCCCTTTTCATTCTCTTAGCTTATCTGTTCATGTCTGCATTTATATATACATTGTTCCTTTTATAGGCACAATCAGTATGATCCTATTCTTTGGGTTCTGTTTTCTTTCCTTTGCATTACTTCAGATTAGTTTCTCCAAATGTCTTTTTATTCTTCAATTCATCATTTTAAATTGCATTAACACACTCTATTGCATTGATGTTACATAGTTTATTAAGCCATTTACCAACTGTTGGTCAATTAGGTTGTTTCTAGTTCTTAACAATTACAAATAACAGCTACATATTCATGTGATAACACTTTTAGGGCTTTCTGGATATATGTTCATTGAGCCAAAAGGTATAATTATTGTTGTGTTTTTTCAAATGCAATCTCATCAAGACTTTATCAGGCATATATATACTATTATACATAAAACAGTGTAGATGTTTAGGGAGATGCAAACATGGTCCCTTCCCTCATGAAGCTTATAGCCCATTTAGAAGAGTCAACACAAGAAAAAAAAAATAAAGTTGTTCTATCTCATGATAAATGCAGTACAGAATTTCAAAACAAATACTAAAATAGACCTAATGGAAAAGGTTCTTACCAAATTGATCAGGGTAGTTTCCATGGGGGAAGTGCGCCTTAAGTTGTACTTTGAAGGAAAAGTAAAAAAAAAAAAAAAAAAAAAAAATTGCAAAATGAGGGCATTCAAAACTTGAACTATAGCATGAATTATTATTGTTTTTTATATAGGAGAGTGCGGGCTATTTTCAGGGGAAAGAAATCAATTCTGTTTTATTGGAGTAATGAGTATTTGGGGAATATAATAAGAATATAGACTGGGAATGTAATGTAACATCTGACTGTTGTTGTACAGTTATTTTTCAATCATATCTGATTTCTCATGACCCCATTTGGAGTTTTCTTGGCAAAGATACTTGATTTGCCATTTCCTTCTCCAGATCAGTTTTCAGATAAGGAAACTGAGGCAAACAGGGTTAAATCACTTTGCCCAGCATCACAAAACTAATAAGTATCTGAGGCTAGATTATAATTCAGGAGGTGAGTCTTCCTGATGCCTGACTTTGCACGCTGTACATCATGGTACCACCTAGCAGTTCATCTAACATCACATCATGGAAGATATTAAATTCCAGGCAGTGGAAACAGAACTAGATCCAGTAGGCAATAACAAGCTACATAATAATATGAACAGATCAAAGGATTGGAAAGATCATTCTGTTAATGGCATAAAAAGCTGCTTTGCAGAAATAGTTGAAACAGTTTAAGTAGGTAGGATTATAAAATTTGGGATTTAAGAAATGGCAAATTCCAAGACTGTGTAGTATAACTACATCTTTGTAAATTTGAGTTAGGGTGAGGAAAAATGTTGCTAGGGTTTATAAGTTCAGGAAATGGTGTGATTGAGCTCTTAGAGAGATAGTCAATATACATATTAAAGTCTCTGAGGATGATAGGGATGTGAGAATAGTAAAATTATTTGGAGAGCTGAGAGAGTGAACAGAAGATTAAATAATAAAGGGAAGAAATATGAGGAGTATATGTTATTAACTCTGAATATGTCCTTCCAGGTAGGTAGGAAGGAATTTTGGCAAATGCTAAACATAAAAGTAATAGTAGGTTGCAGCGGTAGTAAGAACACACAGACAATATTTTATTAATGATTAGCAAGTGGAGATCTTAATTGAAGGAAGAAGAAATTTACATCCAATCTATATTCCATATGAACTCTGTGTCAAGAGAACAAATGTCTAAATTCTTCTGACCCCTCCATATGACCTAAATTACCCATAAGAAGAGAAATTGATTGTGTTGATTTAGCCTAGATAGGGACTCAACTCAGCTGAATTCAACAAATATTTACTAAATGCCTACTGTGTACACTGTGCTACATGCTGGGAAATAGAAAGAACAAAACAAAACAAAACAAAACAAAGGTCTCTGACCTCTTCTGAGGTTTCCCTCAAGGAGCTTACATTCTATTGGGATAGAAAGTAAAAAAAAAAAAAAAAAAAAAGACACTGTTTATTCCAATTTCCCATTATTTATGTACCTTTTCCTCTGGTTCTTATCCCTGCATCTAAGGCAATCTTTCCTAAGGGAGATAAAGTTGAAGTAGCATATATTTTTGGACAATGGGTCATTTGAAATCTAATTAATTATGCAGTTTTGGAAGTGAATTCCAATGGTGCTTAATGCTATATCCAACACATCCCACCTTGGCAAGTATTTATCTTAGAGACATATCTTGATGAGAACAATTTAAAGGAAGGAAGCTTCTCAGCACTTGTTCTGAGTTAGTTATCCCTGATATGCAACTAAGAAAGGTGCATGTCTTACTGGATCCTTGTCCCATGGTCCCCTTGTGGGCATTAATGATCCTGCTATTCAATCCGTGGAGTGTAAATATGCACATTGAGTTTCAGAAAGATACCACTGGGAATTAGTCACAAATCAGTGCTGTGAACAGCAGCAGCAGAACAGCTGGTAAAATGCCTCCATCTTAGGATAGTGAAAGAGAGTTAAAAGAACTGTCATAAGCAGCCAGAAATCACTAGATTTGTGCATCACTTTCCTGATCCAGACCTCTTAAGTTCTGGGACTATTATTATTATTATTTATTAATATTATTATTTATTAATATTATTATTCCTAATACTACACTATTTCTAGTGAAGCAAAAAACATTAAAGTATATTACCAAGTGAATCCTGGGAGACATGGTGCATAACATAGGATAGGGATTTTCAAAAAAAAAATGAAGTCATAACCTTAATTTAAAAAGTATAGCATAAAAGATTAATATCAGGGCAGTTAGGTGGTCCAGTGGATAAAGTACCAGCCCTGAAGTCAGGAGGACCTGAGTTCAAATCTGGTCTCAGACACTTAACACTTCTTAGCTGTGTGACCCTGGGCAAGTCACTTAACCCCAATTGCCTCAGGAGAAACAAAATCAATATGCCACCCTTCTGTAACTTGGTAGATAACTTTGGGAGAGTTGTCTTGGGCCTGAGGATTTATGTCACCCACAATCACATGGCCAATAAATGACAGAGGTAGTAAGGAACTCAAGTCCTCCAGTTTCCAACACCTTTGGTCCTATGCAATTCTTGTAGAGTTGGCCATGGTGGCACATGTCTAGAATCCATAGCTACTGGGAAGGTTGGCTGGTAGATGGCTTGAGTTCAATTCCAAACTGTAATTATTGTGGTTCAGTTGTTTCAGTCATATCCTGTTCTATGAATTTTCAGCATTTTCTTAGCAAAGACACTTAGAGTAGTTTACAATGTTCTTCAGCTCATTTTATAGATGAGGAGGAACCTATGCAAACTAGCTCTGAATCCCTTTCAGGGGTCCTCAAACTTTTTAAACAGGGGACCAGTTCACTACTCTCAGACTGTTGGAGGGCCAGACTATAGTAAAACAAAAACTTTGTTTTGTGGGCCTTTAAATAAAGAAACTTCAAAGCCCTTTATATACTTTGGAGAATATTCTTATTTAAGATAAACAATGATATGGTGTATAAAATAAATAACTATATAAAAATTAATATTTAATATGGCATCTGCCCTGAGGGGGATAATCGTCCTCAGCTGCCACATCTGGCCCATGGGCCGTAGTTTGAGGGCCCCTGCATAGTAAATGTATGAGGGCAGATTTGAACTTAGAAAGAGGAGTCTTCCTAACTCCAGGTCTGGCATTCTATCCACTGTGGCAACTAGCTGGCCCAAACTGAACTGTAACAAGTTAAGCCAATTCTGCATGCACATTAAGCCTTGCCCTAACATGATGACCACCCAGATTGCTAAAGGCAGCAGGATGCCCTGGTCAGAAAAATGGAGCCGGTTACATCCCATGCTGATCAATATCAAACCCAAGAAAGGCCACTGTGAGTTGGGTATGAGAGAGAAAGCAGGCATAAAAAAAGTAAAATAACAGTTTAAAAAGCTCTGTTGTTTATAACCTGAAAGTTAAATGGTAATAAAGCATAATCTAAATCCATGTGCAGTCATCACTGTTAACAAGAGTGACATTATGTATTAATATGAATAAGAATAATGAAAGAGAAAGAAAAGAAAATTAGAGTGGTGTGGTTGGGGACGGACGTTTAAGGGATTCTTTGGTATTTTTTTCCCTTTTATGGTGTGCCTTTTCTAAGTCACAATAAAACAATTGACAGATGAAATATATTTTTTCCTGTCTGTGTAGCAATATTTCATAGGATCATAGAATGTTAGAGTTAGAAAAGACTTGAACAATCATCTACAAATTCCCACTTGTACCATTTAAGAACAAAAACCCTCCTACAAGGTCTGAAGATGACAATGTCACTTGATGATATACCAATGGACAGATAAAGATAGAAGTGAAATGCTAAAATAATATTCTTAAGGAAACAAAATGCAAAGAGACTTTCAGAAAGAGCAGGAAATCCATCACCACTTTTAAAATATACCACAGAATCATATCATTTTTGTAGAACCCAAGGTCTCAAAATGCAATTTGTAAGAGTAAATGAAATCCCTTTAAGAGCTGGAGTGACCAAAGTAAAACATTCAAAATTGCCCTACATAAGAAAGAACATGAAGATTTATGTTTTAAGACAATCTGAAAAGAGTTTTCTCTAAGTAAGAAATTCATAGAGAAAGAAATAATTGGCTGTTTTAAGATTTCTTTTTCATTCAAATTAATAATCTAATTCATGGGGATATAATTTTAAAGGACAAGAAATCCTACTCTAGTATCTTAGTTTTGAAGAGTTAACTTTGTCTTTCATTAATGCTTTTGTTTATTCATTCAATAAATATTTCTAACACACCGTTGTTGAGTGCTTACTTTATATACTTTGGAGAATATTCTTATTTAAGATAATCAATGATATGGGGTATAAAATAAATAACTATATAAAAATTAATATTTAATATGGAATTAATTTAACCCCTTGGTATTCAAACTCCTTTAGATAAGATGATGTTTAGAAAACTTCACAGGATGAAAATAGATATAACACTTGCTAAAACTTGTAATGGGTTGAAGCTTGAGTTGATGCACTGAGGCTCCAAGCACATGAGGCTAAATAGTAATTGGACCATACTCTATTAATATATATGCTTGGAGAAAGAATGGCCCCCACCCACTCTTTGTGCAAGTCCTGATGTGTTGTATAGGAAATGACAATTTTGGTGGGTGGAAGCAGAGGGGCAGGAAGAGAGGTGGGTAGAGACTGCTGACTGGTTTTCTGTTGCAGCTGCTCACTTTGCTATAGCGATCCTCCCTTCATCTATGATCCCCCCCTTCACCTCTGATCCCCCTTCACCTCCGATCCTTCTTCACCTCTACTGAGAATAAAGATTGAAGATTTTCCTTAACTTGAATTCCTGACTTGAGCTGATTTTAAAATATGCGGTCATCACAAAAACTGGTAAAAAAATATATATATAGTTCAGTGGAATGGCAGTGTGATTGAAATATCTGGGTAAGATTGTGTGTCTTGAGAAGTCTGGAAAGGGTTTGCAAAAGAGGTCACAGTCAAAGAGGAAAGAAATGAAGCCCAGTAGCTGAGGTATGATAGTGTCAAGGGAACCCAGGCTCAACTAGTATAGACAGCATCTTTTTTGTGGCATGAAGAAGCAGAGAGGATGATAGGATTCCTCTAGGAATATAAGCAATAAGTGGAATATTTCCTTTCTTTTTAAAAAATGCATATTTTTTCTTTTTTTTTCCAATTACATCAGGACAATTTTTAGCATTCATTTTTACACAATTTTGAGTGCCAAATTTATTCTCTCTCCTCTCCCCTCTAAAAATGGTAAGGAATTTGATATAGGTTATACATATATTCTCATGTAAAACACATTTCCATATTAGTTACAGTTGTGAAAGGAGAAACAAACCAAACAGAAAAAACACACACACACACACACAAAAAGGAATAACATGAAAAAAAGTATGCTTCAATCTAGAGTCTATCAGTTCTTTATAGATGTGGATAGTATTTTCCTTTATGAATTAATTGTACTTATTTTGGATCATTGTATTGCTGTGAACTGAATTATTCATAACTGACCTTCACACAATGTTCCCAATACTGTGTGCAGTGTTTTCCTGGTTCTCCTCATTTTATTTTGTATCAGTTCATACAAATTTTTCCATGTGTTTCTGATCTTATTTCTTATTGCACAATCATATTGCATTACACATAGCTTGCTCAGCCATTTCCCAATTGCTGGGCATTCCCTCAAATTCTAATCAGTATTAGTCCCAAAAAGGAATATCATACGTAATCAGCTGAATATAAAAATCTTTATTACCAGATAAGAAAATAGGATCTAGGAGATTAAGTAAAGTAAAGTAGATGGGAGAGTGACAGACAGGGAGTTTTCTTCTACTTCTCATATTATTTCAAGCTTCTTTTTATAATAATAGCTTTTTATTTTTCAAAATGCATGCAAAGATACTTTTCAGCATTCACCCTTGCAAAACCTCGTGTTCCAAACTTTTCTGCTTCATTTTCTTACTCTCCCCTCCCCTAGAAAGCAAGTAATCCAGGGTAGGTTAAACAGGTGCAATTTTTCTAAACATTTCCACATTTATTATACTGCACCAAAAAAATGAGGAGAAAATGGTAAAAATCAGAAAGGAAAAAATAAGCAAGCAAACAACAATAACAAAGGTGAAAATAGTATATTGTGATTCACATTCAGTGCCCATAGTCCTCTCTCTGGATGCAGATGATACTTTCCATCACAAGGCTTTTGGAATTGGCCTGAATTGTCTTCTTGTTGAAAAGAGTCAAGTCCATCACAGCTGATCATCACATAATCTTGTTGCTGAGTACAATGTTGTCTTGGTTCTACTCACTTAACTTAGCATCAGTTCATATAAGTCTCTCCAGATCTTTCTAAAATCAGGCTGCTGGTTATTTCTTATAATATTCTATTACATTCATATATCTCAACTGATTTAGCCATTCCCCAACTGAGGGGCATCCACTCAGTTTTCAGTTCCTTGCTGCTACAAAAAGGTTTGCTACAAATATTATTGCACATGCCAGTTCTTCTCCCTTTTTTTATGATCGCTTTGGGATACAGACCCAGTAGAGACACTGCTGGATCAAAGGGTATGCACAGTTTGATAGCCCTTTTAGGTATAGTTCCAAATTGCTCTCCATAATGGTTAGATCATTTCACAATTCCCACCACCATTGTATTAGTGTCCCAGTTTTCCCACATCCTTTCCACCATTTATCATCTTTTCCTGTCATCTTAGTCAATATGAGTGGTATGTAGTGATACCTCAGACCTCTTTAAATTGTATTTTTCTAATCAATAGAGATTTAGAGCATTTTTTCATATGACTATAAATGGCCTAAATTTCTTCATCTGAAAATTATCTGTTCACATCCTTTGACCATTTAAAGTCAATTGGAGAATCACTTGTATTCTTATAAATTTAACTTAGTATATATATATATATTTTTTTTTTAATAACTTTTTATTGACAGAGACCATACCAGGGAAATTTTTTTACAACATTATCCCTTGCACTCACTTCTGTTCCAATTTTTCCTCTCCCTCCCTCCACCCTTTCCCCCAGATGGCAAGCAGTCCTATACATGTTAAATAGGTTACAGTAGATCTTGGATACAATATATGTGTGCAGAACCGAACAGTTCTCTTGTTCAGGGAGAATAGGATTTAGAAGGTATAAATAACCCGGGAAGAAGAACAAAAATGCAAGCAGTTTACATTCATCGCTATATATTTTAGAAACAAGGCCTTTATCAATAACCTTAGATCTAATTCCCCCTCCCCCATTTTCTGCTTCCTTTCTAATCTTGGCTGCCTTAATTTTATTTATACAAAGACTTTTTAATTTAATATAGTCAAATTATCCATTGTGCATTTCATAATGTTCTCTATTTCTTCTTTGGCCATGAATTCCTTCCTTCTTTATAGATATGAAAAATAGATTATCCCTTGTTCTCCTAATCTGCTTAAAGTATTACCCTTTATGTCTAAATCATGAATCCATTTTGACCTTATCCTGATATAGTGATTTAGATATTGGTCAGTGCCTAATTTCTGCCATATTATTTTCCAATTTTCCCAGAAATTTTTGTCAAATAGTGAGTTCTTCATCCCAGAAGTTGGAGTCCTTATATTTATCAAACACTAGATTACTATAGTCATTTAAGCTACTTTTGAAAGCTTTCATGAATTCTTTCTTCACTTGAATTTGTGTTTTAATCTTCCCTGTCACCATATTTTTCTTTGCTCAGATTGGTTTTTTTTGTTGTTGTTTTTTCTCATCTTTGTTTGACCTCTTTCCTTTCTTTTTAAATTTAAGCTTGCTTTCAAGGTAGAAAGTGTACTGTCTCAGGGCCTGGATGAGTATCTTGTGCTGAATGATGTTGGGGTTCACAGGGACCTCTCAGGTCTGGTACTGCACTGAGGGGGTATATCTGGAGCTACTGGAGGCCAAAAATTATCTTGAGTTTATCCAGAGTCCTAGTGCTGGTGTTTGGCATGAGCTGAATCTGTTGAAGTGTTTCTATATTTCCCTAAAGCTATACTGAAACCCTTAGCATCCTGGCCATTGGAGGTTTCCTGTTGCCTTGGGCTGTGCTGAAGCATGTAGGTTCTAAAAGAGGGAGTTTAACTTTCCTCTAATTATTTTGAGGTATGTGAGGGGCCTAAAGTTGATGTTTTCTTGCTCCTTCACACTGGAGTTAATGATCTCCTGCTTGCTTACTGAAGTAGGGTTTCCTATTGGCTTGCTGGGACATTTCATGTCCTGGACTGCATTTTCCTTTTACTCAGGTGATGGAGCCCTTTCTTGCATATCTTCTAAGTTTCATGGTCCAAAGGATTGCTTTATCCTATCTTTTTGTTGTTTCTGCTATTCCAATTTCTTTGGAAGTGCTTTTTATGGTTGCTTGGAAGTGAATATAGGAGAGTTAAACAGTGATAGAGAAGTCTCTTCCCTCTCTTTTCACCTTCTCTTTCCCTAACTGCCTTCAAACCTGCCTGAGATGGAATCCCAAAGCTTCCTTATGTGTCTTTTAAACTGTGTTTTACCATTTCAATGGTAACTTCTTTAGATAAAGGATGAGATAGACTGCAGTTGCTTTACATGTGTATTTTTAATTAAAATCAGAGAGTGCAAAGTGATGGTTCTGTCCTTGCAACACAGAGATTAACTGGATGGAAAGCTTTCTCTCCAAGTTGGTGGCTAGGTGCTGCCTGAGGGCCTGATGAGCTGTTTAATTTTGAATTTTATCAATACCTTTATAAACTGCCTCAAAAAAAAAAAAAAAAAAAAAAAAAGAACTGAGCAAGAATTAGAATGCATTTGGTACTATTGCCTCTGGAAACAAGTTAAATTACTCTTCTTATAACCAGGAGTTTCTGAGGATAAACTACTCTCTAGACTCCTCACAAAGAAGGAAAGTCAAAAAAATTTAAAAGAACAAGAAAAGGAGATACTGGCAAAAAGTAGTATCTGCCTCTGATACATTTTCCATATATGTCCTATTTTGATCCTTCCCACAGCCACCACCCCATTTCAGAGCCTCATCACTTCTTGCCTAGACTATAGACAGCCTTCTAATTCGTCTTTGTCTCAAATCTCTTCACACTCTTATCCACCTTTCATATATCCCCAATGTAAATTTCCTTCAGTGAAGATTTGATCATGTCATCAGCTTATTTAGTAATACCTAATAGATTATTATTATGTCTAGAGTCAAGTATAAAATTATTGATTTGACATTTAAGTCTTTTGACAATCTGACGCCTCCCCATCTTTGATTTATGTCCCTCTAAGAATTGTCTGTAGTGGCTTGCTTACCGTTCTTCACATAAGACAATGAGTGCATTGTCTTATCTCATGAGGTTTATTTTGTTGTTGTTGTTGTTTGTTTTCTTTTTCCTTGTAACTTCTTCCTTCAACCCTTCTAGACCTTTCATTTCTATCTTATCAGGCCTTGGTTTCCTTCAATAAAAACTCAAAGTCTATCCAGAGACTATTCCTTTTCACCAGAATGATCAATCTTTCCATCTTAGATTACCTTTCATCTAATCTGAATGTTATGTGTATCTCTATTTGTTTTTGATCTACTGGAATGTAAGCTCTTGGAGGATAGGAGCAATGTTTGCTATTCTTTTGTTCCCTAATATTTAACACAGTGCTATCACATAAAGGAAGACTCTAAGAAGTGTTTGCTAAATGATATAGAATTGTGTTTTGCATTCCTCTCCCCAATTTCAGCATTTATACATGATTCTAAGATCACATCAAAGTTAGGTGTGAACCATGACTCATAGCTAGTAGGAAGATTAAATTTTAGATGAAATTAATGAAAGAGCTCATCACTCCTCATATCACAGTAGTACTCCATCATGATCATAAACTACAACTTGTTCAACCATTCCCTAATTGATAGAAACCGCTGCAATTTCCAGTTTTTGTGTGATCACAGAGAGAGTTGCCTTAAATATTTTAGAAGAAACAGGGTTTTTTCCTCTCTTTTTGAATCCAGAAGTTTGCATAGAATGATTTTGCATATATTTAGATGCATATCTATTTTTGCGTCTAATGTATCCATCTCTAGGGCAGGGTGGGGGAAGGGAAAGAAAAAAAATTGAGTTACATGATGACTTTATTATATATATATATATATATATATATATATATATATATATATATATATATATAAAAGGAATAGCAAGTTATATATAATAGATTTTGTGCAATCAGGTTTTAAATTTTACTGTGTTATGGAAATAATGCTATTTCCTAAATTTAAAATAATTTAATGGAAGTACATGGTTGGTCCAAATTTCTAAGACAACGGAATGATTTTCTGCAGCTTGACATCAGCTTTTTAGTTATTGTAGAGTTTGATAACACAATAATGTAATATCATGGCTTTATAGAAATACTGGTTCTTTCAGTTAATTTTCTTCTGTTCACTCTATCCAGAAAATATTTCATTATATGCTTTCCAGGTTGAAAAAATCAGCAATGTATTTTCTGGATGCTCTACAGAAAAAAAGTAACAATTGGTATTAACCCTAAATGTATTCCTTCAGGCATTTTAGAGTAAGCATATTAATTGCTCACTAGAATTGTTAGATTTGAACTCATTTCTCAATTTATAGACAGAATAGGTTTGAGGATCAGGTCCCACTTTTGATTTCTAAATTACTTATATATGTGTGTGTGTGTGTGTGTGTGTGTGTATGTATATAGGAATATGTTACAACCAGTTAATAGTTACATATAATGTGTATTGTATATATAGTATGTATGTAAATATATACACATACACACACATATATGTATATATATCATGTGCTTTTGTTTTGTCTAAATCTTCCTTTATAATCCAGTTCTTTTCCCTCCTTTCTCTGAGATATTCCATATTAGAAAAGGAAAGAAAGAAGGAAGGATGGAAGGAAGGAAAGAATGAAGGAAGGAAGGAAGGAAGGAAGGAAGGAAGGAAAGAAGGAAGGAAGAAGACAAAAGAAAATGAAATGAAAGAAGAAAAGAGGAAAGGGAAAAATCAGAAAAACTAATTAACACATCAAAAATATCTGAAAATATATGCAATTTAATAAACCCATGACTTTCATGTCTTTGAAAAAGAATGGGAAGGAGTTTTTCTTATTTCTCTTCCTTGGAGTTATGCTTATTTTTAGTAATTTTTACAATATTCAGTGTTTATTATTTTGGGATGGTTATTCTTTCTTGTCACATTATTATAGTCACTATGTATATTGTTTTACTAAGTATCCTTATTTCATTCTATATCACTTCACGTGAATCTTTATTTTCTTCACTTTTCATTATATTTATTTTTCATTACAGAGGAGTGATATATATTCATGTACCACAATTTAGTTCACCATTCCCCAAATAAGGGGCATCTGTTTTATTTCCAATTCTTTGCTATCATTGAAATTGCAACCAAAAAAGTAATGTTATGAATACTGTGGCATACCAAGAGACTTTTTTTTTTTGACAACTTTACTGAGGCAGAATTATTTCTGATTGTGAAAAGTAACTATATAATACAGTGGATAGAACACTGGATGACACTGAAGTCAGAAAGATCAGTTCAAATCAGGGCCTCAGACATTTACTAGTTGAGTCATTTAATCCCTCTTTAAGTTTTCTTATCTGTAAAATAGCAATAGTTTTCGCCTACAGAATTGTTATAAAAATCAAATTAGACATCTGTAAATTTTTATGTTAATACTAGTATTTGTTTCATTATTCCTAACTATTCAGTTTATAACTGTTCTCGTTTCATGAAAAATAAAGGAATGTTTGAATGTGTTTGCCATGTTCAGACTGTCCAAAATAATCTTATAATGTTCTAATCAATGCTATTATGAAAAAGATAAGTGATAACTATAAATATTTTGACTTGAATTTTAAGCATTTGCAGAGGTTACTACAATCTTTTATCCTGAATAATTTTAATCTTCACTGATGCTCCCCTGACAGAACTGGCCTTGTATCAAAACAAAAGAGGAAGTTTCTTCTCTTTGTGTGTGTGTGTGTGTGTGTGTGTGTGTGTGTGCTTGCGCATGTGCATGCAGCAAGTGCATTAGAGAGAGAAAGAGAGAGAGAGAGAGAAAGAGAAGAGAAAGAGCAACTGAGACAGAAATGATTAAATAGATATATAGACAGATAGACAGGTAAGTAGATAGGTAGAGGAAAAAAACAGTGGAAATGTTGCTCTTGTGCAAAATATCTTATTCAGCATAGTTCTTTAGAGCCTGGATTTCTGCCATTTGAGATTCCATTGAGCTAAAACATTTCCTTGGCTTTAGAGACAAGTAACTTGAGTTCTAGGCTTAGCCATGCTATTAACTGGTTGCAAATCATTCAATCTATCTACCTGGCAGTTTTCTTATATGTAAAACCAATGGATTAAGCTAAATTGTGATCCCACTCATCTCGAAGGTTTTTTAATCAATCTAATTTTATAAGTCTCCAGTTACTACTTCATCCTCCTTAATGAAAACATTGACTTATATACCACCCTATGGTGGTATGTTTTATGTATGTATATACTTTAATGATGTGTGTGTATGTGTGTGTGTATAATTTTATAGTGTTTCTTTGTAAATTTTTTTTTTGTTCATGAGAAAAATGTCTCAGAGAGCAAAGTCAAATATAATTATATAGCCTGTTAATTGCCAGAGGAAAAATTTTAACATAGATCTTCCTAATTCCAAATCTTAACACTTCCTACACTGGGATATATTAAACTATTATCAAGTATTAACACCTCAGCATGAATTATTTCATTATATCCTTATCCCTACTCCTATTGAATACTGGAGATAAGTTCATATGGAGAGGAAATAGTAAATAGCAGTTGCATCATGCACTGAGTGTTAGAACAGGGAACAGTATTAATTGATAATATGTGCAAAAAAGGTTAAGTGGAAGGACATCAAAAAATCATAATGTTACAGATATTTGTGGAGAAGTGAATTTTCCTGTTTTTGTGAGTAGGAGAAATTTGTTGAAATGAAAATATTAGATGTACCCAAGTTGGAGCATCACACACTAAGTCTCTTTCCTACCTGTAATCTCTTTTCTCTTGACTGACTCTGCTATCTATTCAGAATCCCCACCATCTCAAGGTTGTATGTAATCATGCAAGAAATTACCTGAAAAGATAGGCTTATGACAAAAAATAAAAAAGTGAAGCTTTGAGAAAACTCCAAGAATTATTTGGTGAAATGAAATACTACTAGAAGTTTCTGAAAACTGAAATGATAAGATAAAATATAAAAGTGACTCTTCAGAGATGTGGAAATACAATAGAGGTATTCCTATGAAATCTGTACCTCCATTTTTAACAACTTCAAACCAAAATGCTAAGTCTGAGTTTGCATTCTTATGCTGAGATGGAACAGTAGAGATACAAACACAGCAGGAGAACATTTTTAACTTAAGTTTGTTCTTTAGCTGAAGTGTTTTAAAGAATTATTCTGCAATTTTTTCCCCTTAAACCGAACTTTTTTATGTCCCTGTCACCCTCATTCAAAGCAATAAAAGTCGACTCAGCTATAGGAGAAATGTGCAGGCACTGCATTCTTTATTGAAGACAATGCACTCCTTTTTTTGCTAAAATTTCATAATGTGGTATCCATTCTAAACCAGCCTCTCTTATGTCTCTGCCTGTACTGTTTTAAAGAAAGCAAGGTGAGAAAGAAGCTTATGAATCTTTTCTATTATAAGATGACTCTGTCTAGACCTGATATAATGTCAACAACTTCCTTACTTCATAAAATTTTCTATATAACTTCCCTTCTGATTTCTGTCTCTAGGGAAAGACTGAAGAAATGCATTGATGGAGAAAAGTATTTCATTCCTGTCCTCCAGCACTAGAGTTCTTGGGTCATTTCCCAATTTCAAAAACATGTATAAGTGCTCAAATATAGATAGATATATAAACATATACACATATAAAGAAACACATAAATATATACATATATATACATAAATGTATACACATGTATATTTGTGGATTTAGAAGATATAGATACAAATATATAGATATAGTTATATCTGGTTCTATATAGCAATGAAAGCATTATTGACTTAGTCAAACCAAAATCTAGGCATATATATATATAACAGCAATTAAGTTTAAAGTAGAGAAAGCCAGGACAGAGCAGTCTACTGACTGACTTCAAGATGGGATTGTGGGGAAGAGAGAATGTCTCTCTTTTTCTTCCTCAACTCAAAAGTGATTATGTAAGTTTAGGAGATCCTGAGGTCCCTTAAAGGTCCCAAATGCAGTGACTGCAATCAGTAGGGAGTTCAGTGGTTATTAAAGTCAGTAACAGAATGCACCAGTAGTAACCACAGTTATTGAGAAGTCATTGAGTATACACCTTGAAATGTACTAACCAGGTAGTGTTATTGTAAGCACTGTACAGTATAAAGACATACTACCTCAAATTTCATGAAAACTTTATAAAAGTGGAAAAGGACTTCTAGATCCAAAAGTTAGGACGTATCCTTTACCATCTATGTTCTCTATGCATGTGTATTATTATTATCACTGCTACTTAAACTAGAGACTACTACTCTTCATGGGAAAGTTTGTGCAGAGAGAGAGAAAGGATACACTATCAATTTGGGAAGAATATTTTTGCAATTATTATTCTCATCATTCTGGGAAAATACTTTTGCTAAAAGCTAATTGAAAACAATGAGTTGATACAAAGAATTGCAATAGACTTGTGATGGAAAGAGCCATCCACAATCAGAAAGAAGACTATGGAGACTGAATGTGAATCACAGCATAATATTTTCACTTTTTGTTGTTGTTGTTGATTTGCTTGTTTTTTTTTTCTCATTCCCCCCCCCTTTTGATCTGCTTTTTCTTGTACAGCATGACAAATGTGGAAATATTTTAGAAGAATTGCATATGTTTAATCTACAATGAATTACTTGCTGTCTAGGAGAGAGAAAAGATAGGGAAGGAAGGAGAAAAAATTGAAACACTAGGTTTTGTAAGGAGAATGTTGAAAACTATCTTTATGTATATTTTGAAAAATAAAAAGTTGGGGGCAGCTACGTGACACAGTAGATAGAACACCAGAATTGAAATCAGGAGGACCTGAGTTCAAAGAGCCTCAAACATTTAACACTTCTTAGCTATGTGACCCTGGGCAAGTCACTTAACCCCAATTACCTCAGCAAAAAAAAAAAAAAAAAAAAAAAAAAGGAAAGAAAGAAAAATGAAAAATTATAACTAAAAATGGGAAAAATAAAAGCTAATTGAAACTTTATTGATTAATAAAAAGAAGCACACTAGAAGTAATTTGGGAATAGCAATATTATAATAACCATCTAAGTCATGATAAAACCTTGAGGGTTGTAATCTATAATTTTTAGTAGAACTCATTGGAAAAACAGCCAACCTGGAAAATCATACGTCCAGAAGAGACAATTGAAAAATTATTGGCCTATTTAACATCTACTGGTCATCCTGTCATCTGGGGGAGGGGGTGGCGGGGTAAGAGGTAAAAAATTGTTACAAGAGGTTTGGCAATTGTTAATGCGGTAAAGTTATCCATGCATATATCCTGTAAATAAAAGGCTATTAAATTAAAAAAAAATAAAAATAAAAATTATTGGCCTACCTGAATGCCATGACCAAAATAAGAGCCTGGATAGCATTCTTCAATAGATCAGTAAGAAAAATTGTTCTGATATTTCAGAAACAGAGATGAAAATACTCATTGTAAGAATCTATCAATCATGGTAAGAAAGAGATGAAACAAGGAATGTCCCAAGGAACATTGTTGCAAAATTTAAGAACTACTGTAACATGCTCTCAAAGCATTTATGCTGTGATACCACCAGTCTCTCCTGATTCCTAGGCGCTCAGAGTACCTCTGGCCACTGACCTTTGCAGTGTCAACTAATTCTACCAACTTGCTTCCTCTGAGGCCTTCAGAGGCCTTTGGCCATGATTTCTTGAATCGTAGTTTATTTTATTTTATTTTTTTATTTAATAGCCTTTTATTTACAGGATATATACATGGTAACTTTACAGCATTAACAATTGTAAACTCTTGTTCAATTCACCTCTTACCCCACCCTCCCTAATGAGGATGACCAGTAGATATTAAATGATAAAATATAACTTAGATACACAATAAGTATACATGACCAAAACATTATTTTGCTGTACAAAAGGATTCAGACTCTGAATTATTGTACAATTAGCTTATGAAGAAATCAAAGATGCAGGGTGTGCATAAATATAGGGATTGGGAATTCAATGTAATGGTTTTAGTCATCTCCCAGAGTTCTTTTTCTGGGTATAGCTAGTTCAGTTCATTACTGCTCCATTAGAAATGATTTGGTCGATCTCATTACTGAGGATGGCCTGATCCATCAGAACTGGTCATCATCTAGTATTGTTGTTGAAGTATATAGTGATCTCCTGGTCCTGCTCATTTCACTCAGCATCAGTGCGTGTAAGTCTCTCCAGGCCTTTCTGAAATCATCCTGTTGGTCATTTCTTACAGAACAGTAATATCCCATAATTTTCATATACCACAATTTATTCAGCCATTCTCCAACTGATGGACATCCATTCAGTTTCAGTTTCTAGCCACTACAAAAGGGCTGCCACAAACATTCGTGCACATACAGGTCCCTTTCCCTTCTTTATAATCTCTTTGGGATATAATCCCAGTAGTAACACTGCTGGATCAAAGGGCATGCACAGCTCGATAACTTTTTGAGCATAGTTCCAAACTACTCTCCAAAATGGTTGGATTCGTTCACAACTCCACCAACAATGCATCAATGTCCCAGTTTTCCCGCATCCCCTCCAACAATCATCATTATTTTTTCCTGTCATCTTAGCCAATCTGACAGGTGTGTAGTGGTATCTTAGAGTTGTCTTAATTTGCATCTCTCTGATCAATAATGACTTGGAGCATCTTTTCATATGACTAGAAATAGTTTCAATTTCCTCATCTGAGAATTGTCTGTTCATATCCTTTGACCATTTTCAATTAGAGAATGGCTTGATTTTTTATAAATTAGAGTTAATTCTCTATGTATTTTGGAAATGAAGCCTTTATCAGAACCTTTGACTGTAAAATATTTTCCCAGTTTATTGCTTCCCTTCTAATCTTGTCTGCATTAGTTTTGTTTGTACAAAACTTTTCAGTTTGAGTATAATCGAAATTTTCTATTTTGTGATCAGTAATGATCTCTAGTTCTGCTTTGGTCATAAAAACCTTCCCTTCCACAGGTCTGAGAGGTAAACTATCCTATGTTCCTCTAATTTATTAATAATTTCATTCTTTATGCCTAGGTCATGAACCCATTTTGACCTTATCTTGGTGTACAGCGTTAAGTATGGATCAATGCCTAGTTTCTGCCATATTAGTTTCCAATTTTCCCAGCAATTTTTATCAAAAGTAAGTTCTTATACCAAAAGCTGGGATCTTTGGGTTTGTATCAAGACTAGGTTGCTATATTTGTTGACTGTTTTATCCATGAACCTAATCTATTCCACTGATCAACTAATCTATTCCTTAGCCAATACTCAAATAGTTTTGGTAACTGCTGCTCTATAATATAGTTTTAGATCTGGTACAGCTAAGCCACCTTCATTTGATTTTTTCATTAATTCTCTTGAAATTCTTGACCTTTTGTTTTCCATATGAATTTTGTTATTTATTTTTTAGGTCATTAAAATAGTTTTTGGGACTCTGATTGGTATAGCACTAAATAAATAGATTAGTTTAGGTAATATTGTCATCTTTATTATATTTGCTCGCCCTATCCAAGAGCATTTAATATTTTTCCAATTGGTTAGATCAGACTTAATTTGTGTGAAAAGTGGTCTGTAATTTTGCTCATAAAGTTTCTGATTTTCCCTTGGCAGATAGATTCCTAAATATTTTATATTATCAGTAGTTACTTTAAATGGAATTTCTCTTTGTAACTCTGACTGTTGGATTTTGTTAGTGATATATAAGAATGCTGATGACTTATGTGGGTTTATTTATAACCAAGCAACTTTGCTAAAGTTGTGGATTATTTCTAATAACTTTTAGCAGAATCTCTGGGGTTCTCTAAGTATACCATCATGTCATCGGCAAGGTGAAATTTGGCTTCCTCATTGCCTATTCTTATTCCTTTAATCTCTTTCTCAGCTCTTATTACTATAGCTAGCGTTTCTAATACAATATTAAATAGTAACGGTGATAGTGGGCAACCTTGTTTCCTCAGATCTTATTGGGAATGGTTGCAGTTTGTCTTCATTACTATGATGCTTACTGATGGTTTTAAATAGATGCTGCTGATTATTTTAGGAAAAGTCCATTTGTTCCTATACTCTCAAGTGTTTTTAATAGGAATGGATGTTGGATTTTATCAAATGCTTTTCTGCATCTATTGAGATGATCATATGGTTTTTAGTTAATTTGGTTATTAACATGGCCAATTATATTGATAGTTTTCCTAATATTAGAACCAACCTGATTCCTGGTATAAATCCTACTTGATCATAGTGTATTATCTTGGAGATGATTTTCTGTAGTCTTTTTGCTAATATCTTATTTAAGATTTTAGCATCAATATTCATTAGGAGATTGGTCTATAATTTTCTTTCTCTGTTTTCAGCCTACCTGGTTTAGGTATCAGTACCATGTCTGTGTCATAGAAGGAATTTGGTAGGACTCCTTCATTCCCTATTTTATCAAATAATTGATATAGCATTGGGGCCAATTGTTCTTTAAATGTTTGGTAAAATTCACATGTAAATCCATCTGGTCCTGGGGATTTTTCTTAGGAGTTGTTTAATTGCCTGTTCTATTTCTTTTTCTGAAATGGGACTATTCAAACAATTACTTCTTCCTCTATTAGTCTGAGGAAGTCTGTATTTTTGGAGGTAGTCATCCATTTCCTTAGGTTATCAAATTTATTGGCATAAAGTTGAGCAAAATAACTCCTTATTATTTCTCTAATTTCCTCTTCATTGGTGGAAAGTTCTCCCTTTTCATTTTTAAGACTACTAATTTCATTTCCTCCCTCCTTTTCTAATCAGATTTACCAAAGAGCTTATCTATTTTATTGGGTTTTCATAGAACCAGCTCTTAGTTTTATTAATTAGTTCAATAGTTTTTTACTTTCAATATTTTTAATTTCTCCTCTTAATTTTAGAATTTCCAATTTAGTATTTGATTGGGGTTTTAATTTGGTCTTTTTAGTTTTTTAGTTTTGCAAGCCCAATTCATTAATCTTTTCTTTCTCTGTTTTATTCAAGTAAGCCTCTAAGGATATAAAATTCCCTCTTATTACGCTTTGGCTGCATCCACTAAATTTTGGTATGATGTCTCATCATTGTCATTATCTTAAGTGAAATTATTAATTGTATCTATAATTTGCTGACTTCACCCAATCATTCTTTAAGATGAGATTGTTTAGTTTCCAATTACTTTTTGGTCTATTTCCCCTAACTTTTTGTTGAATGTAGTTTTATTGCATCATGATCTGAAAAGAAAGCATTTACTATTTCTGCTTTCTTGCATTTAATTTAGAGTCTTTATGTCCTAATATATGGTCAATTTTTGAATAGGTTCCATGAACTGCTGAGAAGAAAGTATATTCTCTTCTATCTCCATTCAATTTTCTCCAAAGATCCAACATACCTAATTTTTCTAATATTCTATTTACTTCTTTAATTTCTTTCTTATTTGTTTTGTGGTTTGATTTGTCTAATTCTGAGAGTGCAAGGTTGAGATCTCCTACTATTACAGTTTTGTTGTCTATTTCTTCTTGCAACTCTCTTAACTTCTCCTTTAGGAAGTTGAGTGCCATACCACTTGGTGCATATATGTTTAATATTGATATTGCTTCGTTGTTTATGCTACCCTTTAGTAGGATGTAGTTACCTTCCTTATCTCTTTAATTAGATCAATTTTTACTTTTGCTTGATCTGAGATAAGGATGGCTACCTACTTTTGACTTCACCTGAAGCATAATAGATTTTCTCAGCCTTTTTACTTTTACTCTATATGCATCCCCTGCTTTAAATGTGTTTCTTGTAAACATATTGTAGGGTTCTGACTTTGATCCAGTCTGCTATCTGCCTCCTCTTTATTGGGGAGTTCATCCCATTTACATTTACGGTTAGAATTACTAAATCTGTATTTCCTGCCATCCTAATAACCCCAGATTGTGCTTTACTTATTCTTGCCTCCCCCAACCCTCTTTCCCCTTTTAAACTTAGTACCCCTCTTGTATCACGATACTTATCCTCTTTATAATCCCTCCCTCCCCCTTTGGAGTCTTTCCCCCTTCCTTCCCTTATTACTCTTTTCTTTTCCCTTTTCCTCTCCCCGTTTTTAATGAGGCGAGAGAAATTTTCTCTAAAACAAATGTCAATTATTTTTCTTTGAGCCAACTCTGATGAGAGTAAGATTCACACAATGTTCCTCCCCTCTCTAAATTCCCTCAGATATGATAAGTTTCCTTAGCCTCTTTGTGGGATGTGGTTTCCCTCTTTTATCTCTCCTTCCCACCTTATTCTGCCATCATCCCTTTTCCATATCTACTTCCCTTTTTTATGTTATATCAGTACAATCCAATTATACATGTATTCTTTTTGTATATCCACAACAGAAATACAATTCTCGAGAGTTATTTTTACCTTTTCTGCATCTCTTGAGTTCTATTCTTGGAGATCAAATTTTTTGTTTAGTTCTGGTTTTTTCTTCAGAAACAAATGGAATTCATTTGTTTCATTAAATGTCCATCTTCTTCCCTGGAAGAAAATGCTCAGCTTAGCTGGGTAGTTTATTCTTGGCTGCATCTCAAGTTCTTGTGCCTTTCGGAATATCATATTCCAGGCCCTTCTTTCCTTTAATGTAGAGGCAGCCAGATCTTGGGTGATCCTTATTGTGGCACCTCGGTATTTAAATGTTTTTTTTTTGGCTGCTTGTAAAATTTTTTCCTTAATCTGATAGTTCTGAAATTTGGCCACAATATTCCTTGGGGTTTTTATTTTAGGGTTTCTTTCAGAAGGTGTTCGATGAATTCTTTCAATGCCTATTTTACCTTCTGATTCTATTACATCTGGGCAGTTCTCTTTGATGATTTCTTGTAAAAATAGTACCTAGGCTCTTTTTTCATCATAGTTTTCAGAAGAGTCCAATAATCCTCAGATTATCTCTCCTAGATCTATTTTCCAAGTCTGTCGTTTTTGCAAGTAGATAATTCGTGGTTTTTCAGTTTGTCATTTTTTTGTTTTGCTTGACTGATTCTTGCTGTCTCAATGAATCATTAGTTTCAATTTGTTCAGTTCTAATTTTTAAAAATTATTTTCTTCAATAGCTTTTTTACTTCTTTCTGTATATGTCAATTGAGTTTTTGAATGTATTGTTTTGGTCTGTGGAATTTTTTCCATTTCATAATTTTTTTTTTATGAATTATTTTCTTTTTCAATTCACAGATCCTACTTTCTTGCAGTTCTTTGTCTTTTCAATTCACAAATCCTACTTTCTAGTGAATTCTTTATTTTTCAATTCACAATTCTTACTTTCCTGAGATTTTTTATTTTTCCAATTCACCAATTTTGTTTCCCTGCACTTCCTGAGAATTTTTAACTTTTTCAATTCGTATTTCATGAAGTTGTTTGCTCTCTTGTAAGGCTTCTCTTTCCTTTCCCATTTATCTTCTAACTCTCTTTTGAGATTTTAATGGTCTCTTCTGTAGAGCATTATGTAAAGGAGGACAGTCTGATGCATTTTGCTGTTTGAGGGTCTCTTCAGGTTTGCTGACCTGCTCTTTTTCTGCATAGAAGCTGTAGATTGTTCTTTTCATCTTTTTATTCATGTTTAAAGCCTTTAGGGTAGGTCTCTAGGCAAGGGGTTACCAGCTTCCTCTGCAGAATAGGGAGAGATGTAAACCGATTTCCCCCTCCGAGGTATGGGAGTGCTCTGTGTGAGAGTTTTCCCTTCCCCAACAGGAGGTGGATTCAGCACTGGCCGAGCTATCAAACTGCTTAGTAGAGGCTGAGTGGATTATCGATTGCCCTCAGCTAGAGACTAAGTGGTGAAAGTGTCACCTGAGCCCAGGCAAGCCTCTTGTGGGACTGTGAGTATTAGCAGCTGACTGCAGACCGCCACAAACTCTGTCCAGTGTCTCTGCCTGATGCAAATCGGCCCTGGAAAAGCTCTATGGCCCCAAGCCGAGCTCCCCACTGCTCAGATTGGAGGCTAACCCGGGCTGCGTCCTCCTGCCGTGCAGGATCACAGCTGCCCAAGGAAAAGCCCTGTACTGCGGGTTGGGCTGTGCGCTTGTGCTGAGATCTGTGCCTTCACCCTCAGGTTTGAGACTCTCCTCGGAACCTAGTTTCTCTCCCGTCTGCGCCGATCTCCCCCTGGCCCCAGGAACCAACCTTTTTGGCGAGACTGCAGATTTTCTTCGCCGGTGAATTGTTCTACTTCTTATCTTTACGAATTGTAGCAGTCAAGACTATTTTTGAGGCTCAATATAATATTGATAAAGAGGGTAAGAGAAGAGCTTAGAAAGTCGCGTGTGTCTTCTCCGCCATCTTGGCTCCGCCCCCCCAATCGTAGTTTAATAACCAATAACGCGCTCAAGAACAGCCAGCCATGTGCAAACTTAAAGCCTTCATTATACCTACTTACATAATGCCCTGACTTGTTAACTCCCTAGTGAACATCTGGTCCAAAGACCCACTTGTTCACTATCAACCTCCTTACCTCTCTTGACTATCCATCCACTCAGCTCAGCTACCCCAGGATAAAGAGTGCAACTTACTGCCCACAGTGGGTTTATAGAGGGTCTGTGAGATCACACACACAGCCAATCAGAGAGAGAGCTTTCTTCCATTAAGAAGCTATCTTGATATGGACAGGATCCCACTTAAGGGGCAGTCCTATACCCACAGAGATTACTTCCAGGCCACTCAAATCTCCTGTTGCACTGTGGCCCCCCATTTAAAGGACCCTTACAAACGACAATCTCAAGGAACAAATACTGCAATCTGCCAGACAAAAACAATCCAAATATCAAGGTGCAACAGTCAGGATTGCTCAGGATCTGGCAGCTTCTACAATAAAGAAACAAGAGCTTGGAATATCATATTGCAAAAGGTAAAGAACCAGGGACTGCAACCAATAATTAATTAACTAGCCAGTGACACTTATCATCATCTTTCTGGGGAGGTAATGCAGCTTCAATGAAAGTAAGAGATTTTCAATCAATTCTAGTGAAAAAATCAGAAGTAAACAGAAAAATTTAATCTACAAAAACAGGACTCAAGAGAATCATAGAAAGATAAAAATAAGAAATAACTATGCATATATATACATATATATATGTGTGTGTGTGTGTATATATATATATATATATATATATATATATATATATATAATTTATAGATTAAATTGTTTACAAGCCAAGATGGCAAAAACTATATCTGTAACTCTTGAGAACTGTTACTGTCACTAGGGCAGATAGAGGAGAGATTCACATAGATGAAAGGTATAGTTGTGTATGGATTCTGATATGATGATATAAAAGAAAAAGACATTAAGGGATGGAAAAAGGTTGTTCTGGAAAAACGGGAAAGAGGAGCTATAATGGGACAAATTAGATCACATGAAGAAGCATAAGAGCTCTATTGCAATCATGGGAGAAAAGGGAGGGGAATGAACAATATCTGAAGCTTGATCTCCTCAGTTTTGACTCTAAGAGGGAACAACTTAATCATTCATAGATGATTATAGAAATTTGTCTAATCCTATTTAAAGAACTAGGAGGAGAAAAAACAAAGAAAGGAGGGGTCCAAATAGAAGGGAGAGCAGAAACACTGGGAAAAAAGAGTAGAAGGGAAGGGAAGATAAAAGATGGGATAGTGGGTGGAGTAGGTTAAAAAAAAAAACCACTAGTAAGAGAAGGGGGAAGGGTGATAGGAGATAAAGTAATAGATGGGGTGGGTAAAAAACACCACTAAGGACAGGATAGAAATATGAAACAAAAGTATATATAGGGAGAAAATAAAAAGAAGGGAAATACAGAACTGGTAATCATAACTGTGAATGTAAATGGGATGAACTCTCTCTTAAAATGGAAGATGATGGCAGAGTGCATTTAAAAAACAGCATCCTATAATATGCTGTTTACAAGAAACAAATTTGACATAGAAAGACATACAGAGTAAACATGAAATGAATTCATTATGCTTCAGTTGAAGTAAAAAAAGTAGGGGTAGCAAAGCTGATCTTAGATAAAGCAAAAGTCAAAATAGATCTTATTTAAAAAGATAAGGAAGGAAAACACATTTTGATAAGAGTACTGTAAACAATGAAGTAAATGTTTATGTACCAAGTGATAGAACAGCAAAGTTCCTAGAGAAGATTTTAAACAAATTACAGGAAGAAATAAATAGCAAAATTATACTAGTGGAGGACCTCAATCTTCTCTTTAGAATCAGAAAAATCTAACCATAAAATAAACAAAAAAGTAATTAGGGAGGTTAATAGAATCCTAGAAAAACTAGATATAATAGACCTTTGGAGAAAATTGAATAGGGACAGAAAAGAATACCCCTTTTTCTTGGCAGTACATGGCACCTCCACAAAAATTGATTATATACTGGACAATAAAAATCTTATAATTAACTGCAGAGAAGCAAAAATAATAAATACTTATTTTTCAGACCATGATGAAATAAAAATTATATTCAAAAAAGGGCTAAAGATAAACTAAAAATAAATTGGAAATTAAATAATCTAATTCTTAAAAAAAATGAGTGGGTCAAACATCAAATCACAGATATAATCCATAATTTCAGAGAGAATGATAATAATAAAACAGCATGCCAAAACCTATGAAATGCAGCCAAAGCAGTTCTTAGGGGAAATTTTATGTCTCTAAATAGCTACATGAATAAAAATTTTTAAAAAGAGGTGATTAATGAATTGGGCATGCAACTACAAAAGCTAAATAAAGGACAAATTAATTAATTTAATTACCAATTAAATACTAAATTAGAAATTCTGAAACTCAAAGAAGAAATTAATAAAATATAAACTAAGAAAACTATTAAATGAATAAATAAAACTGAGTTAATTTTATTAAAAAAAATAGATACACCTTTGATTAATTTGATTAGAAAAAAATAACCAAATAAAAAGGGTGAATTTACCACCAATGAAGAACAAATTAAAGCAATAATTAAGAGCTATTTTGTCCAACTGTTTCACAGAAAGTCTGAGACTCTCACTGAAATGGATGAACACCTACAAAAATATAAATTGCTCAAGATTAACAGAAGAGGAAATATATTACTTAGTCTCATTTTAGAAAAAGAAATAGAACAAGCCATTAATGAATTCTCTAAGAAAAAATCTCCATACCCAGAAAGATTCACAAGCGAATTCTACTAAACATTTAAAGAACAATTCATTCCTATTCAAACTATTTGGAAAAATAGGTAAACATGGAGTCCTGCCAAACTCTTTCTATGACACAAATATGTACTGATACCTAAACCTGGAAGAGACAAAGCAGAGAAAGAAAATTTCAGGCCCAATCTTCCTGATGAATATTGATGCAAAAATTAAATACACACACACACACACACACACACACACACACACACACACATATATGCAAAGATATAGCAACTTTTCAGCAAGAAAATACATGATGACCCAGTGCCATTTATACCAGGATTGCAGGAGTGGTTCAATATCCATAATCAACCATATCAATAACAAAACCAACAGAAGTCATGATAATCTCAATAGATGCAGAAAAAGATTTTGATAAAATACAGCACCCATTCCAATTAAAAACACTAGTGAGTGTAGGGATAAAGGGAGCTTTCCTTAAAATAATAAGCAGTAACTATTTAAAACCTAGAGCAAGCATTATTTGTAATGGAAAGAAGCTGGATGCATTACCAATAAGTTCAGGGCTGAAATAAGGATGCCCATTACTACCGCTATTATTCAACCATTGTAGTAGAAATGTTGGCTTTAGCAATAAGCAAAGAAAAGGAAATTAAAGAATTAGAATATGCAATGAGGAAATAAAACTATCACTCTTTGCAAATGATCTGATGACTTAGAGAATCCTAGAAAATTATCCAAAAACCTATTCAAAACAATTCAGAGCTTTAGCAAAGTTGCAAGATATAAAATAAACCCACACAAACCATCAGCATTTCTATATATTACTGACAAAGTTCATCAGCAAGAGATAGAAACAGAAATTCCATTTAAAATAACTGTAGAAAAAATAAAAGATTTAGGAGTCTACCTGTCAAGACAAACCCAAAAACTATATAAACACAATTACAAAGCACGTTTCACACAAATAAAGTCAGATCTTAACAATTGCAAATATATCAATTGCTCGTGGGTAGGATGAACTAATATGATAAAAAATGACAATTCCTTAAATTGGTCTCATTATTTCAGTGCCAAACTGCCAAATATTATTCTATAGAACTAGAAAAAAATAACATAATACATTTTAAACAACAAAATATTAAGAATATCAAGGGAATTAATGAAAAAAGAAAGGATAGTGCCTTAGCAGTACCAAATCTAAAACTATCATAAAGCAACAGTCACCAAAACCATTTTGATACTGGGTAAGAAATAGAATGATGGATCCTTGGAATTGATTAGATATACATGACACAATAACTATTGCCTACAGCATTCTGGTATTTGATAAACCCCTTCTGTAATAAGAACTCATTCCTTGACAAAAAATAAAAAAATATTTGCTGAGGAAACTAGATAATAACGTTAGAAACTCAACATAGATCTACATCTCACACACCATACCAAAATTAGGAAATGATTTGGGCATAAAAGATGATACCATAAACAAATTAGGAGATCAAGGGATAATTTATCTATCAGATCTTTGGGGAAGGGAGGAATTTATGACCAAAAAAGAATTAGAGAATACTGTGAAAGGAAAAATTGACTACTTTGATTACAGACAGGAGCTTTAAGAATATCACAGTGACAGACACTTGGAACATGAGTTGGAGAGGGGATAGACATAAGGAAAGAGATGAAATAGGAAACTATTTTAAAGTTCAAGATAGACGTGATAAGATCATGAATGAGAATGAAGGCCATGAAAGCCAAGAGAATGAGACAAATTCAAGAAATATCATGGAACTAGAATTGACAACTGGTAACAACTGACAGATTATGACTTTAGGATTTCAAATCTGGGTGAATGAAAAGGGGGAGATTCTCATTACAACCCTAATGAAATTCAAAAGAAGGAGAGATTTGGGGCAAAAGATAAAGAATATTGCTTCGAGTGGTTGGGTCTAAACTGCTTAGAGTAGTGAAGTGGTACAGTAGATAGAATGTTCATCCTGGGATCAGGAAGACTTAATTTCCTGAATTGAAATCTGGCCACTTACATTTACTAGCTGTGGGACTCTGGACAAGTCAATTAACCCTTTCTCAGTTTCCTCATTTGTAAAATGAGCTGGAAAATGAAATAAAAAAATAATTCCAATATCTCTACCAAGAAACCCCCAAATGGAGTCATGAAGCATCATATATGATGGAAAACAATAACAAAAATTGTCTATTAGATAGCTAATTTAAAATGGTAGTTGATTATATCAGACTGCAGTTCAGGAGAGAGAGAGAGAAGACTTGGTGACATAAATCTCAGGGTCATTTGCATAGAGTTGTTAATTGAACCTATGGAACTGATGAGATCACTGAGAGTGAGTTAGCTAAAAAAATAAAAGCAAGCTTAGGAAAAAGGCTTTGGGTACACTCACCCTTGGGGGGAAGGGAAAGAGAGGAAAGTTCTGATCCAGGAAAGAAGACTGAAAATCAGAGATTTAAAAATGTAATCTTATTAAAAGATGCTTCATTACAACGCATTTTTGATTATACCATAGATCAAATAACATGCTAATTAGTGTTTCTCTTTTACAAAGTCATAGAAAACCTATAGAAGCAAGCATGACTTTTGTCCCATTATTCTGCTTAGGTACAAAAAAAAAAAAAAAAAAAAAAAAAGCCTTAAAGTCAAAAAACTTGAGTTCAAATGTGATCTCAGATACTAACAAGCTAAGTGATGCTGGAAAAGTCCCTCTGCTTGTCTCATTTTCTCAACTGCAAAATGGAGATATTAGTTGCACATTCTTCCCAAAGTGGTTGTGAGGATTAAATAAGATTATTTGTAAATCACTTAGCACAGAACCTGATACATAGTAGTTGTTAATAAATGTTTTGTTTTGTTTTGTTTTTTTCTTCCTCCTCCATCCACTGAGATATCAATGTATCATTAGTCACTCTTGGTTGGTAGTGGAAATAACACTATACATGGAATATCCTTTTGAATCCCATTTAGGAATTGATCCTGGTCAAGTAGATTAAACCTCTTAAAGGATCAGTTTTCTCATGTGTAAAATAAGAATTTAAAATAAATAAATAAACACTGTTCCTGGCAGTGTAGGTTTGTTGGGAATATACATAAAGGAACTACAATATTATTTTTGAGGGAACTCTCTCTTACAATAGAGTTCCAACCTATGCATGACTTTGCATCTGTCTTAGAAAGTTTTCTAAAATTAAAAGAGGATTCAGAGAGTGATGATGAACCTAGGTCTTTTAGTCTCCAATATCAGCACTCTTTCTATTCTGCTTAATGTAGCACTGGAGAAAAGTTTTTGTAGAAATTAGAATTTATAATAACTTGATAAATTATTATACAATGGTGTTAGTTGAATTCACCAAAAATGCATTAAACACTTTCTGAACCAGGTTGTAGGTTAGTTGCTGGAGACATAATGAGAAATATGGGATAGGACTTGATTTCAAGGAGTCTCAATTTTCCTCAGAAGTTACAACAAAATTTGAATACTGAAATGGAAATATACAGATAGATAGATTGATAGATAGATGAATATGTTTGCATGAATTTATGCACTGTATGAATTGTTTACTATGCAGTCTGAATACATATATACATATGTACACATATTCATCTATTGCTACATACACATGTGCACATAACATATAAATGCAATATGTGTGTATGTAGCACATAATGTAGGTGTGTGTATACATTTTGTAGTGTTATTATTATTTGGTCATTTCAGTCTTGTCTTAATATTCACAACCCTATTTGGGGTTTTTCTGTTAAAGACAGTTGAGTAGTATCTCCTTTCTTTCTCCATCTCATTTTACACATAAGGACTGAAGGAAAAAGAATTTCATAATTTAACCAGATCACACAGTTAGTAAGTGTCTGGGGCCAAATTTGAACCCAGATAATTGTATTCATTACACCGGCTAACTACTGAATATATTTTGTGTGTGTGTGTGTGTGTGTGTGTGTGTATAAAAATACATATGCATGTATAGACATATATACATATAGGTATACATATGTGCATATACCTATATACATATATAGATATATAATCTGTGTGTATATATATATATATATATGTATAAATTTTATAGAACCACTAATAACTAAAGAATCAGAAAAATAAATTTATACTGTGGTTTGAAAGGGGATGTAGTTTCAAAACTGAAGTGAGAAACAAAAGGATTTCAGGTATAGGGTACAAACTTCATTTCAAAAAAATGAAGTGAACAAAATAAAAGCCAATTTAAATGGAATGTAAAGTGCATTAAGGATCATTACATTATCCAAAGCAGTTTGCAAAACTTCAAACACTATAGAAAGGCTAGCTAGATGTATTTTGTTGTTGTCATCTTTATCATCATCATCAATTTTTTTTTAATTAGGATCCTAGTGAAGTACATTACAGACAAATTATGAAGGGTTTGAAATGCTAAGCAAAAGAATTTATATATATAGAGATAGAGATATAGATATAGATAGATAGGTAGTTTTATTTATTTATTTATTTTTATTATTATTATAGCTTTTTATTTACAAGTTATATGCATGGGTAATTTTTCAGCATTGACAATTGCAAAACCTTTTGTTCCAACTTTTCCCATCCTTGCCCCCACTCCTTCTCTCAGATGGCAAGTTGACCAATACATGTTAAATAAGTATAACTTAAATATAATATATATATATACATGTCCATACAGTTATTTTGCTGTACAAAAAGAATCTGACTTTGAAATAGTGCACAATTAGCCTGTGAGGGAAATCAAAAATGCAGGTGGACAAAAATAGAGGGATTGGGAATTCTATGTAGTGGTTCATAGTCATCTCCCAGAGTTCTTTCACTGGGTGTAGCTGATTCAGTTCATTACTGCTCTATTGGACCCGATTTAGTTCATTTCATTGTTGAAGAGGGTCATGTCCATCAGAATTGATCATTATATAGTATTGTTGTTGAAGTGTATAATGATCTCCTGGTCCTACACATTTCACTGAGCATCAGTTCATGTAGGTATCGCCAGGCCTTTCTGAAATCATCCTGTTGGTCATTTCTTACAGAACAATAATATTCCATAACATTCATATACCACAATTTATTCAGCCATTCTCCAATTGATGGACATCTTGCACATACAGGTCCCTTTCCCTTCTTTAATATATCTTTGGGATATAAGCCCAGTAGTAACAGTGCTGGATCAAAGGGCATGCACAGTTTGATAACTTTTTGAGTATAGTTCCAAATTGTTCTTCAGGATGGCTGGATGTGTTCACAATTTCACCAACAATGTATCAGTGTCCCAGTTTTCCCACATTCCCTCCAACATTCTGCATTATCTTTCCCTGTCATTCTAGCCAATCTGATAGGTGTGTAGTGGTATCTCAGAGTTGTCTTAATTTGCATTTCTCTGATTAATATTTTTTTTGTTTTGGGTATTTTTTTCATAATTATAACTTTTTATTGGCAGAACCCATGTCAGGGTAATTTTTTACAACATTATCCCTTGCACTCACTTCTGTTCCGACTTTTCCCCTCCCTCTCTCCACCCCCTCCCTTAGATGGCAAGTAGTCTTATACATGTTAAATATGTCACAGTATATCCTAGATACAATATATGTGTGCAGAACTGAATAGTTCTCTTGTTGCACAAGGAGAATTGGATTCAGAAGGTAAAAATAACCCGGGAAGAAAAACAAAAATGCAAACACTTTACATTCATTTCCCAGTGTTCTTTCTTTGGGTGTAGCTGCTTCTGTCCATCATTGATCAATTGAAACTGTGTTAGATCTCTTTGTTGAAGAAATCCACTTCCATCAGAATACATCCTCATACAGTATTGTTGTTGAAGTGTACAATGGTTTCCTGGTTGTGCTCATTTCACTTAGCATCAATTCATGTAAGTCTCTCCAAGCCACTCTGTATTCATCCTGCTGGTCATTTCTTACAAAACAATAATAAGGAATTTATATTTTTCCCCAGAAATATACAGACAATAGTGAGTAACTAACAAAATTTGAGCAGAGAGTAACAGAATCTTGCTTGTATATTTGGAATATCAATTTGCCAACAGTGTAGAAAATGAATTAGAGAAGAGAGGAATAATATACATTGATACTAATTAAAAATATCGCTATAATCTAGGTAAGAGTCTGGTTTGGAGCAATTGTGCTGAGAATCCAAGGAAGAGTTGAATGTCAGAAATGTCAAAGAACTTGACTACAAAACCCCACAACTGTTTTGGATCAAAAACAACAAAAACAAAAGAAATGCAAAAGAGTATTGAAGGAAAATAAAGAATCAAGTAAAACTCCTAAGTTGTGAGTCCAGGTGAATTGATAAATGGTAGCGATTTTAAGTTAAGGGGCAAAGAAGAGCTACCCAGAGAGATGATGAGTTCAGTTTTGAACATCTTAAATTTGAACTTATATAGAGGTGGTGGTGGCCAGCCGCTATTTTGAGATATACAATTAAACTCAGGAGAGATTTGAGACCAAAATGTGTAGACCTAAGATTCATCTGTCTAGAAATGAAAGATAAATCTATAGGAGGGATTTATAAAACTAAGGAATAATTAACAACTTAGGATATGACAGTCTCAAAGAGAGTATCCTCAGCAAGGAACTGTTTTATTTTGTTTTGTTATAAGGGATTTTATATGTATATATTCCAATATATACACTTGATTAATGTTTGTGATTCATTTGGAAAGCCCTCCTTAGCTTAAGATTCTGAGAACTAACTGAACTTTCTCCAAATCTAAGTGAAGAAAACTGAAATGTGGTAAGGGATCCCTGGAAACTTGGGGGCTTAAAAAGCTATGAAAAACCACAACTCACCTGTAATAGAGAGCAAATGGGACTAATAAGTCCTTGAAGCTGAGATTCCCAATGTATTGATTCAGGGATAATGAAGATGCCTTATAAGACTCTGGATAAATTAATAGAAATCACACAGAGAAGCAACACCCAAATATTTTGGTGACAAATAAGGAGATGCTCCAATGGAATTTTTGAAGAACCTACATGCAAAAAGGATCAGTGTGACTGACTCTCCCATAACCCAGGAAAGAAAAAAAAAGAACTCCTTAAAGGAGAAGACTGGAGGTATTTCTGTTAGCAATCTACAAAGACACTGATCTTGAATGAGTCACTATGTGATGTAAAGAAAATTGTATCATAAACAGCCTGAAGAAAGATAAAGCCCTTGTCTGGCATTTCATCTTTGGAGCTATGAAGAACAGTTGTAACTAGTGGCTGATCAAGAGATGTCTTTGTTTTAAATATTGATTTTGCTTTCATTTCACCATCATGTTTAGATATTCCTACTCTACCCCCAACTCTTGTATTAAAAATTTTTTAAATAAGAAAAGTAGTCATTTTCCCAAGATCATACAAGTGAAAAGTAGGATCTGAAGCCACATCTATCTCTTTATTAGGAATTGATCTTAAATCAGTTGTCATTGGGAAAGGTGAAGGGCCTTAAATCTATGATTTAGAGTACTAAGTGTCCTAAGATGGAGCTCACTCCTTTACCGTCCACCTATACCTTCACCTCTATTCATTTCAGCCCCATTCCTGTAACATTCTATCCTTTCCTTGTGCCCTCTTGAAGTCTCATTATTTAGTTAACAAGTTCCCCAAGAAATGACTTTGTATATATCAAACTATTCTACCATCACCACCATCATAAATGTAAACAACTTGAGAGCAAGAAATGTTTCATTTGTGTCTTTTGTGATATCAGATTCTATCAGTACCTGGCAGATAAAAGATATTTAATAAATGCTAGTTAAATTGAATGCCATCCGCAAAGATTAATCTGAGAATCATTTGCCACAGGTACCACTGAAATAACATGACAGGATCAAAGAGCCAAAATTTAGAAGATATCACAAAGACTATCTAATCCAAACTCCTAATCTTACATATAGAGAAACTGAAATCTATGAAGACTATGTGAATTATAAGATAGCAGCTTTAATAAATATCAATGGTGGAGTTAAAATACATGTCATTTGACTCTAGTTAGCAGCCTTTCCACTGTACATGCTATCTTCAAAAAAGACAGTTGAATTGGTTACATTTCCCCCTGTTTAATTTTTCTTGGTCTCTCTTTTTATTCACTATCTAGATTCATCTTTCTATATAAGGTTGACAGAAAAAAAACCCTTTACCCACACCTACCTCCATCACTCCACACTCTCACTTTGGCCCCACTCTGCTGGACAATACTTCACCAATAATATATCTTATACAACATGGGAAGACTCTCCCTCTTAGGATGGGGTCATTTCATTCAAAAAGAGGGAGTTGAAATTTTAACTCTATTGCATTAAAAAGTTCTTTCACTCTGTGATTTTAAAGTATGCAAAAATGTTTCATGAAGAGAGGAAGGAAAACAATTCTTTCACTTAAAAATTTAGTATAACGGGAAGCTAGGTGGCTCAGTGAATAGAGCACCAGTCTGGAAGTTAGGAGGAACTGAGTTCAAATCTAGCCTCAGACATTTAATAATTTAATATATCCTAGGTGTGTGACGCTGGGCCAGTTACTATACCCCAGTTGCCTCAGAAAAAAAAAAATAAGAGTATAGCTGGATATTTAAAATAATTTAAGAAACTAATAAACCAAAGACAATAGAAAGGATGAGAGATTGGAAGGATAATTAACCAATATCATGTCATCCTTTGGCAAACCTGTGGCTTTTTGGAAGGGAGAAGATCTTTTTTTTTTTTTAAGTTTGAAACATATTAATAGAGAACTTTCCTCTCTGTGTGTAATTATATATGTATGTATATGTATGTATATAGCCATATCTCAATATATGAATTGTGTATATATAAATACATTTTTAAACATAAAAAGACAGTTCAGGCTCATAAAAATTTAACAATACAAATAGCCCTAACCATATTCCTAATGCCTATGCACTTATCTCATCAAATGGAAAAGTACAAACATATATTGTACTTTTCTATTCATGTTCCTTTCCCTAATATTGATTTACTTACTCTACCATCAATAAGCACAATTACATAAGCCCAGATATACTAAGATGCATAGATATCTTAGCAAATTATTCCTTCTAAAATATTAATAAACACTGTGGTGGAATAACATAAAATTTTATTTTATTTTATTAAAAATCATTTTGAGGTGTATTCTCTCATCTCATCTTCAGGAACTACGCATTGTATCTGGCACATAGTAGGCCCTTCATAAATGTCAGTTGACTGACAAACTGACCAAGCATTCATTTTCAGTTTTTATGGTTATTATTCTTCTTTCCATTTACATTGTTGTAAGGATTGTTGTTTTCCTGTTTCTCTTTACTCTGAGTAAGTTCATATATCTTTTCATTTTTTATAAATTCTTCATATTCCTAATGTCTTGTCATGTTCCATTATATTAATGTATCACAATTTATTTATATTCCATTATATTAATTATATTCCACTATAATAATGTATCACAATTTATTTATCCATTCTACCAATGCTGGATTTCTATTTTATTTCTATTTCTTAGATGCCACAAAATACGGCATTATAAATATTTTACTATGCATAGGATTTTTTTCTGTCTATAAACTCTGATATCTATGCCTACTATTAGCATTTCTGGTTCAATGAGGGGAAGCATTTTAGTCATTTAGTTAGCACAGCTCCAAAAAGCTTTCTAGAATGATTGCATCAATTTACAGCTCCACCAATAACATAGGAGTATATCCATCTTTCCACGGCATTCCTCTCCACCCCCACTAATTCTTTTTATCTGTTGTCATTCTTGCAAATTTTGGGAGTTTGAGATAAAACGCTAAAAATTTTTGAATTTTATTTCTGTTATAATTTGGAACAATTTTTCAAATTTAGAAAAATAATTTTCAATTCTTTTGAGAACTATTTGTTTATATTCTTTGACCACTTTCCACTGGATTATAAACACTTGGTCTTCTGTATTTATGTTAGTTTCCTATCTATCTGGTACATCAAGGCTTTACAAGAAATATTGAATATCCTCCAATATACAGTACTCTTCTTATTCTGGCAACATTGATTGTGCTAGTTCAAAAGCTTTTCAATGTTCTCATCATTGAAGTTAACTACTACGTTACCTTTTACTTGGTTAGGAATTTTCTACCTAAAAAAAGCAATGAGAGATGTATGATCTATTTCTCTTTCATTATTTTTAATAGTGTAACATTTGATATTCATTTTATATGTTTATTTTGAATTTATCATTGTAAACAATCTAAAGTGTTAGTATAAAGCAATGGTGGCAAACTCAAATAGATCTAAAAGCCACTAAACCAGAGATGGGGAACTTTTTTTCTGCCAAGGGTCATTTGGCAATTTATAATATCATTTGCAGACCATACAAAAGTATCAGCTTAAAGAACTCAAGCAGTGAGAGATTGTCTCCCTGTACTTGCTTTGTCAGGGCCAGACCGTACTGAGCCAGAGGTTCCCCACCTCTGCACTAAACTATAAATAAGATTCACTGTAGGCCATGTATCAATTTAATAGAACATATTAACATTATATATGCTCTATTGACATTTTCATTTTGTTAAATATTGACTAATTACTTTTTAATATGATTTGACTCCACCTGGGGCTACATACCTCAGGGAGGTTATGTTTTTGACATTTCTGGCCTAAATGTATTCTTGGTTTTAGAATGCATTCCTGTGTTCATATTTTAGTTTTCCCCCAATTTCTGTTCTCTAGTTATCAAATAGGGAGTTTCTGAGTTTGTGTTTCTTCCATATCTATCCTGCTTTACTGATCTATCTCAGTATTTTTAAAAACAATTTCAAGTATTTTTAATGACCACTTTTTATAGTGTAATTTAAGATCTGAGACAGCTATTACCCCTTCATTTTTATTTTTATTTTCCCCATGAGATTCTGAGTTCCTAAACCTTTTATTCTTCCCAATGAGCCTTATTATTATTTGGTCTAGCACTATATAATACCCCTTTGGCAGTTTTATTGGTATAATATTAAATGTGTAAATTAATTTAGATAGCATTGTCATTTATGTCATATTCTCACAGCCATATCATGAACAATGAATATATTGCCAATTAATAAATTCTTCTTTATTTACTTAAGGAATGATTTTTAACTATATTTATTCTTGTTTGGCTTATGTCCCTTAGTATATTGATTCCCAATCTATTTATCAAAAAATGTATATTTAGCATCTACTATATGATGAACACTCCCATCTATTTTATACATTCCATAGTTCTATTAAATGGAATTTTATCTTATTATTATCTCTTTGATTTTGTTTTTATTACATAGAAATGTTATTAATTGATGTGGACTTAAAGAAGTGTTTCCATAGTTAATTGGGTGTTCAGGGAGAACTAGTATCTCTACTCTGAGAGTTTGCTTAGTACTTTTCAGGGCTGTCATCCACTTTTGTTAGCCACCTGTCATCCAACTATCACCTGATGCTCCAAGAAGGTGTATAACATGCCATGTACCAGTTTAACTGTCACTACAGATAGCTAAACCAGATTGAGGGTAATTGATCATCCTCAAATCCATGAATGTGTTAGGGGGACGTCTAACCCTAAGCATAGGAAAACTTCCCCCTGCACAAAGGGCAGATGAGAACAATTTATTCCAGTGGCCATGAAGGCAGCAGAAGTAGGTGCTCATAGCAGGTGCTATGAGTTCATAGAGCTTAGTCTGATAGCAAAACTCCAAGGTTCTCCTGTATCTTGAACCATCACCAGTTATCTTGACTTTTGTGCTATGACTGCCTCACTTAAATACAATTCTTGTACAAGTCAAGACATTTTTGAATAACAACCACAAAGTTATATGAGTATTATCCTTACAATAACATTAGTAGAGAGGAGTGAATGAATTATTTTCCCCATTTAATAGATTAAGCTTCATTGAGGTGAATTTACTTGCCATTCACAAATTGCTGGTAGATTTTAGTCAGGAATTGATACATAGTATGCTAACTCTCAGTTAAAAAGAATTTCAAAACACTTTGCTTAGAACACAATTATCGTAGTTATGTTCAGAAAATGAACTAATATGGGGTTACTGGAGTTTTTAGAATGGGTGTTATGGTACTTCCCAGTAACTTGTCCATTCTTGATAAAGTTGATACATTATTCTTCTGGGGTTTTAACCAAAGCAAATTACAACCCTTGAAAAAACATTGTGCCTACTCTAAGCACTCCTGACTCAAAGGATGTCCAAGATCACTGTGGGACCCTCAGGAGAATTGACAATTTATATAAACAAATTCAGACTCTCGATCCCCAAAACATAGGAATGTGGATACTTTCTCCTCTGGATTTTGGTGATATTACTTTTTCTTCTTATCTGTCTAACCACTCCTCAGTTTTCTGATTTTCTTTTTTATTGTTGTTGTTGTTGTTGTTGTTTTGCTAAAGATCAATCAGTATTATGCTTTCTAACTCTGGATATACCCCAAATGTCCTGGGATTTTTCTTTTCGTTTTATATTCTTTGACTTGATGACTTCATCAGTATCTATGTAATTAACATCTTTTTGTATATAATTCCAAGATTTAAATACACAAACCTAATTTCTCTCCTGAGCTACAGTTCTACACCACCAGCTTCATATTGGACATTTTGAATAGGATGTTTGCTGAAACAGGCATCTCAAATTCAACATATTTAAACTGAAATCATAATCTTTCACCCTAGTCCACTCTTCTTCTAATTCTCTAATGAAGGTGGCAATATCCTTCCAATTATCTAGATTTGCAATCTCTTATTTTTCTTCAACTCCTAAGTCTCCTTCATTTCATATATGAAATCAATTGCAACATAGTACTAATTCTAACTTTGCAAAATCTTTCAAAATGCCCCTTTCCACTCCTATCTCTACTCCTCTGCCTTGTTAACAGGCCTACTTCAATAGTATATGAATTTATCTTCTACTTAAGTTTTTTTCCTCTCTAAACTATCTTTCATAAATCTCCCAAACTTATTTTCTTAAATCTGACTATGTCTCCCAACTATTTATTAAATTTCAATGACTTTTTGTTGACTCTATAGAATTCTTTATAGAATCATAAACAAACTTCATTTGATATTTAAAGCTTTTTTTCCAAATAGAACTCATCCTATCTTTATATCTTTATTTTACTCTATTTCCCACCATACATTCTATAGTATAACCAAACTGGTCTTCTCTCTATTCCTCAAAAATAAAATAAAGTAGACAGACAAACAAACAGCATAAACATGATGAGGGTAGAGACCAGAGGCAGAGATGGCATACCAGATGAAGTATTTCCTTTGGCCTTTCTCCTTTCCCTTGAGGAATATGGCATTCCATCACTGATAGCTGTACCTTTGCACAACTGTACTCCTTCCAAGAATGTACTGCCTTCTAAACATTAGCTCTTGTGATTCCTGGTTTTGTTCAAGATTCCTCAAGCACCATCTTCTACAAGAAATCACTGATGCCTTTCCCTGACATCCTCCATTTCTGGATACCTTCTATATTTGGCATGTGTTTTATATCTATCTTATGGAAGATATTGTTTCCTATCGTTTCAATGTAAGCTCCGTGCTGGCAAGAGGATATTAACAATTTTGGCTTTCATCAGCACCTGCTGCACTGCCTGGCACATACTATCGCTAAGTGATTTCCAGAAGGATTGTACCAATTCACAGCTTCAACAGTGAAATGCTTATTGACTGACCGATAGATTGAAAGGTTGTGTCTTTCACTTCTCTTTGTCTCTTTAGCACTAGGCAGCAGGACCTATAAAGAACAAACAGTTAATGAGTATTTGTCAGTGATTATAATGGTTAACATGTTTTCTGTCAAACAAATAATCCATGCACTCTCTATTATAATTCACTGGGGAAGGGTGCAGGGTGGAGAGGAGATTTGGCTTCCCTATACTTGGTATTCATCACACCATGGCTGACAAATATCTTCCTCTCACATTTCATATTTTTTGTAATTCAAAACCATCCTTGAAACACATTTTCCCTTGTTACATATTTTCATACTATTGTTTCTACCTTAACCCTGACCCTCCTCAAGCTTATTCTTTCTTTATTCCTACTTTGCACTATAGATTGTCTTCCATTATTAAAATGTTACTCTTTATTATACATCTTTTCATCTTCTGTTACCTCCATCTTTGTGTATTCAGTGAATCCAAGTTTCTTGTAAAGATATCACATATCTTATCATCCACTCTTCTCTGGCATTTTTTTTCAATACTACTTTTTTATATATATATATATATATATATATATATATATATATATATATATATAATGGAATGTCACTATTCCATAAGAAATAATCAGCAGGCTGGTTTCAGAAAAGCCTGGAGAGACTTACACAAACCAATTATAAGTGAAATGAATAGGGCCAAGAGGATTGTACACAGCAATAAGATTGTGTGATGATCAACTGACGGACTTACCTCTTTTCAACACTGAGGTGATTCAGAACAGTTCCAGTAGTCTTGTGATGGAGAGAGCCATTCCCATAAAAAAGAGGAGTATGGATGGAGACTGCATGGGCATCACAATAGTGTATTTTTATCTTTGTTGTTGTTGTTTGCTTGTTTGTTTTTTCCCCTTTCTCATTTTTTTTTCTTTTTGGATCTGATTTTTCTTGTTTGCATGATAAATGTAGAAATATGTTTAGAAGAATTGCATGTTTAACCTATATTGAATTATTTGCTGTCTAGAGAAAAGGGGAAAGGGGGAAGGGGGAGAAAAATTTAGAACATAAGGTGAATGTTGAAAACTTTCTTTGCATATATTTTGAAAAATAAAAAGCTACTATTATAAAACAGAAAAATAGGAAAAACAAAAACAAAGAACCATGGTAAAACAAAAGCAAGAGCCTGTCTGATTTTCTTTTCTAATTGAACTCTATTTTGAAATCTTTCAAGTGATAAATTACTTTTCATGTTGATAATTTTTGTCTATCTTTTTTTAACTTTCTAGTTTTCTTACACTTTCCTTTCCTGCAAATACATTAAGATCCAGGTATACTTGTCTTAATTTTTCTTGTACAGGATACTACATAACCTAGCTGCATCATTCTCACTGATATAGTAATGCTCTCCCTCATCAATATCACCTGCTGGATTATCAGATTTCTTTCAAGTTTTAGCAATTATCCTACTTTCTGCCAGAAGACTGTAATGCCAAAGGTCACTTTTAATGGGGTGACCAGTTCCTCCATTTGTCCTATTTCGTATTCTGCCTTAAGGTTATGACTGTCCCCTCTTAATGGTTGAGATAAAGGTGTTATAGACATTCCTTAATGTCATTAGAATATCAGTAACCTCCATCTATGAGGCTATCCTCACCTAGGTCTCTGCATTATGTCAATGTTCTTGTAATTCCATAAAAGGCTTGCTGTCCCGATACTCTGGGCTAGACTCTTTGAGATGATAAATGTAGCCCTGGGATCCATTGGTCCCAGTATTTCTCTCCATTTAATAAACTATTGAATTGGTCTCTAATCTCTGTCTTGCTTAGTTTCTTTTGACATTACAAGACATTCCCCAACTCTCTTAATGTTAGTACCTTCTCTCTGAGAATACTTATAATGTATCTTGTATTGTTTTTTGTTCTTGGAGTACTATGATGCCATGATATGCAAGTTAGTTAGATTTAAGTGAGAGAGGTAAAGCTGTCCAAAGGCATTGGTTTTGGTTTTTCCTCCTAAACTATCTAGGTCCAGTGGCAAAATAAGGATCCAGATGACTGGATATGACCCTCACCCTATATATATATATATATATATATATATATATATATATATATATCTTATACATGAATATAAAAGAATTCAAAAACCCCAATAAATACAAACATGAGGTGTGTGGCAAGAATGGGATTTATTTGCACTAAGAAGACAGCTTTCTTAGTGGGCAAGGCCCTAGTAGAACTCTTGCAAAGATGGGTTTACAATGAGAAGAAAATACCTCCACCAGTGGGAAAAGTCCTGTTAGGACTTCTCCAAAGATGGGTTGACAAACCCTTGGTTATATGGAGCCAGTGTTGGCCTGGAGTTGGAAAGCGGTTTGAGCCACTGAATAGAGAGTTGACTATGTCCCAGAACAAGATTTCCATTGAATGAGATTACTTATTTTGGGAAGGGTGTTGTCTGGGAAAGGTGTGCCTCTCTCAGAGTTTGAGACACAGGAACACCCTTTCCCCTACTAAAGAACATCAGGGCTCTCCCCAAAAGTTAAAGGGGACACAATTTACATCAACACCATTGAATTTACATCATTAATCAGAATTCACTTACTCATATTATTTCAGTTACAACTAAAGAAAGGTATGCAACAGCAAAATTGTACTTAAAATCCTAAAGCCAGTATTTAAATCCTGTTTTTATGACTCAGTGGTTGTCTAACTTGAATAATATTTTTGAGGTTGAGATAGGGGTCCTGCAAAAGAATTTGTGATCTTGAACCTATTTCCTAGTCAAGGGGCAAAGTTTTATTGCAATAATAAAGTCTATTACAAAGTGGGCTTGAATTCTAAGGGAATCCAGCTGAGAAACAGAAGCAAGAAGAGACTTTTATCCAGGTTCTACCATAGATATATTAATTCTATGACTGGAGGGTAGGGCTAGAGAGTAGTCTCCAGAATTTGGTTCTCATTGACCAGATTATCACTGACAAGATTATCAATTAGCAATGAATTTGAGGAGTGGTCATACTATTTTCTCAGGAACTTGATCTATGGGAGTTTCCTGAGGCCAGAAGCTATCTAGCTAAGGAGTAGTCAGACACTGAGTGTGGGAATTTCCTAAAGCAGAATCCAAAGCTAGAAGATTTAGGACTATTGATTTATTGTTAGAACTGAAGCCCCCCTAAAATCGGGGGACCACAAAATCATATTACATCAGTATAACCAAAAAATCCTGACCTGGGATTGTAGACTCTGGGACTTTAAACTTGTCTTACTAGTTATATGACCATGAATCAACAGCTTCATGAATCAAACCCCTCTCAGTTTCTCCATCTGTAAAATGATCATTTAGGGCTAAATAGTCCTTCCAACTCTTGTGGTTTTCACCATCCATTTTCAGTTTCTCAGAGTTCAGAATTCCTAATGACATTGAGCATCATATCAAGGATAACTCATATTCCTTTTATGAAGCAGATGAAGATCTTATATAATAATTTCCTATTTAATTTGGAAATCAGACAAAAAAATTAAATATTTACCTAAGGCATAAGTATTATAAGGATAATAATAACAATGAATGCCATATACATACAGATATATGTATAATGTGTGTATGTGTGTTTAAATTTTTAAAAAGTACTTTAAAGCCATTATCTTATTTGAACTAAAAAAAGAAAGTCAGATGTTTCCCATTCATATCAGACCTCATTAGGTTCTGGTATTCATTTATAAAACCAAGGGACAATTGAATTTATAGCTGGGAGGGACTTTAAAGATTAATCTCCTCATTTTGGAGAATAAAACCAAAGTCCAGATAAGGAAAAATATTGCCTCCGGATATACAGGAAATAAGTACCAAAGTCAAGATGTAAACCTTGTTTCTCTGATATGGAATCCTCTGCTTGCCTACCTGTGTGACCTTGGACATTAAGAAGCAAATCCAGGATTCAGACCTAGGTTTTTTGACTCCAAATTCAGAACTCCTTCCACTGAACCATGCTGCCTCCCTTAGGCTAATTCAGAATTATATTTAACTCATTTATCTGTCATTTCACATTGACTTTTTGAAGATTTCTGCTTTCTAGCTCTATGTTTTTAACCTCTGAAAACCACAGTTTCAACCTGAGGGGAAAAACTATTTCAGTCACTATTCTAGAATAATTCTGCTAGCTAAGGGAACCAGAGGCAACTTGAGATTTACTGATTGACTTGACTTCATAAAGAATGTATTAGGTGCCTCCTCCCGCTTTTCAACCTGATTACACTTAACAAGTACTTGCCAATGGAATGCTATTTTTCACTAGGAAGTGTAGCTTCTTAAATGCCTTATAAAATTCTATTTTTGAAATGCCTTTTCATTTTTCATGGACTTCAGTTCACTAGATGATGGGGATAGAAAGACAAACAAAATAGTCCTTGAGACCATTCTACTTGCAGTTTTGATAAGACACGTCTCACATTATATCATATTATATAGGTGTCGATATATATAGCTAGCAAAGAACTATTACATACATACATATATATACACACATGCATCCAAAGTGGTATAATATTATCATGCTGTTAGACCTATGTGGATTAGGGTAAAAACAATAAATGCATATGTATGAAACATGAAATAACTTTTCAGTAAATTTGTAATTTCTCCTTGTTTCTTTATCCCTTAGACAGTCCATCCCTTAAAACTTTAATAGAGACATCCTTAAGAGGTAGAAGTGAACATGTTGCTTATTTGTTTCAACCCCTTTATTTCTTTTTCTTTTTTTTTTTTTATTTAATAGCCTTTATTTAAGGATATAAAATTTTAAGCTTAAAATTCCAAACCTTTGTTCCAATTTTTTTCATTTTACCCCCACCCCCTTTTAGATAGGGATGACAGTAGATGTTAAATATATTAAATAAAATTAGATACACAATAAGTATAATGACAAACCTTATTTTTTAAAAAAGAATCAATTGAAATAGTGTACAATTAGCTTGTGAAGGAAATCAAATGGGTGTGAAAATAAGGGATTGGGTTCAATGAATTAAGGTTTTATATCTCCGAGTTTTTTTCTGGGCATAGTAGTTCAGTTCATTACTGCTCCATTAGAAATGAGGTTATCTGTTTTGGAGGATGGCCTGGTCCATCAGAACTGGTCATCTATAGTATTGTTGTTGAATATAAATCTTCTGGTCCTGCTCACCCGATCAGTTCGGTGTCTCTCCAGGCCTTTATGAAATTATCCTGTTGGTCATTTTTACAGAAATAATATTCCATAATATTCATATACCACAATTTATTCAGCCATTCTCCAACTGATGGACATCCATTCAGTTTCCAGTTTTTAGCCACTACGAAAAGGGGCTGCCAAAATTGTGCAATACAGGTCCCTTTCCCTCTTTATAATCTTTTTGGGATATAATCCTAGTAACACTGTGGTGGGAAGTTAAGTTTGATAACTTTTTGAGCATAGTTCCAAACTACTCTCCAAAATGTCAACCCCTTTATTTCATACATAAGGAACCCAAATGAGGAAATTTAAGTGACTTAACCTGCACAATCTACTATTGTGATTTAACTTGGGGCAGTTAACATCAGAGACATTATTTGAAACTATTTGTCTCCTGAAACAATGCCCTTTTTCCTACACCATACTGCTTTCAATAATAATAATCAAGGAAACTCATCACCTTCTGTGGTGAACCTCTTCTAGATTAGTTCTTGGATTGTTCCTGAAATCTCTCTATTTGATGGTTTTCTGACCTGAAAATTACCAGCTGGTGCTGGTAGTATTCAGATTTATTCTTTGAAAATCCTTACTTTCTTCTATGAACATATGCAGAATATAATGAAAACAACCAAGTGGTATGGACCAATTCCTATAGGAGGTTAAGAGGTTGAAGGAAATAGACAAAAAAACTGTAATAGTAGGAGATCTCAACCTTGACTCGAATTAGACAAAAACCACAAACAAATAAGAAAGAAATTAAAGAAGTAAATAGAATATTAGAAAATTAGGTGTTGGATCTTTGGAAAATTGAATGGAGGGTAGAAAGGAATATATTTCCTCAGAGTTCATGGAACCTATTCAAAAATTGACTATTAGGGAATAAAGACTCAAAATTAAGTGCAAGAAAGTAGAAATAGTAAGCTTTCTTTTCAGATCATGATGCAATAAAACTAATTCAGCAAAAAAGGGGAAAATAGACCAAAAGTAATTGGAAACTAAAAACATCTTAAAGAATGATTGGGTAAAAAATTATAGATACAATTAATAATTTCACTAAGATAATGACAATGATGAACTATAAAAAATTTTGGGGATGCAGCCAAAGGGTAATAAGAGGGAATTTTATATCCTTAGAGGCTTACTTGAATAAACAGAGAAAGGAAAGATTAATGAATTTTAAAAAAAACTAAAAAGACCAAATTAAAAACCCCAATCAAATACTAAATTGGAAATTATAAAATTAAGAGGAAAATTAAAATATTGAAAGTAAAAACTATTGAACTAATTAATAAACTAAGAGCTGGTTCTATGAAAAGCCAATAAAATAGAAAGCCTTTTAAATCTGATTAGAAAAGGAGGGAGGAAATGAAATTATAGTCTTAAAATGAAAAGGAGAATTTCACCAATGAAGAGGAAATTGAGAAATAAAAAGTTATTTTTAATTTATCCAATAAATTTGATAACCTATGAAATGGATGACTTCTCCAAAAAAAGATTCCAGACTAGCAGAGGAGGAAGAATTTTTGAATAGTCCCATTTGAAAAAAAAAAATAAACAACTCCCAAGAAAAAATCCCCAGGACCAGATGGATTTATATGTGAATTTTACCAAACATTTAAAGAAAAGGCCCCAATGCTAAAAATTATTTGAAAAATAGGAAGAAGGAGTCCTCCAAATTCCTTCATGACAAGACATGGTACTGATACCAAACCAGGTATAAAAAAGAAAGAAAATTTAAGACCAATTCCCCATAAATTGATGCTAAAATCTTAAATAAGATATTAGCAAAAAGACCAGAAAATCATCTCCAAGATAATAATATGATCAAGTAGGATTTATAAAATGCAGGGCTTCTATTAGAAAATTATCAGAAATTAAAGTTAATAACCAAATTAACAAAAACCATATGATCATCTCAATAGATGCAGAAAAGATTTGATACAACCCAAATCCATTCCTATTAAAAACACTTGAGAGAAGAATAAAATGGACTTTTCCTTAAAAATAATCAGCATTTCATTTAAAACCATCAGTAACATCATATGTAAGGAACAAACAAAACCACTCAAAAGATCTGAGGAAACAATTGCCCATATCACCGTTACTTATTTAATATTGTATTAGAAACGCTAGCTTTAGCAAAAAGCAAAAATTAAAGGAATAAGAATAGGCAATGAGGAAACCAAATTACTTTTGCGATGAATGAGGAACAGAACCCCAGATTTGTAAAAAGTTGTTAGAAATAATCCACAACGTTAGAAAGTTGTGTTTAAAATAAACCCACAAAGTCATCGATTTTAATATCACAAAAATCCAACAGCAGAGTTGAGAAATTCCATTTAAAGTAACTACGATAATATAAAATATTTAGAATTATTCAAGGGAAAATCAAAACTTTAGAGCAAAATTAAAACCACTTTTCACACAAATTAAGTCTGATCTAACCAATTGAAAATATTAAAGCCCCTTGGATAGGGCAAAAAATAATAAAGAGACAATATTAATTTAAACTAATCTATTTATTTAGCGCTATACCAATCAGACCCCAAAAACATTTTAATGACCTGAAAAAAAAAAAGTTCATATGGAAAACAAAAGGTCAAGAATTTTGGGAATTAATGAAAAAAAATCAAATGAAGGGGCATGACCAGATCTAAAATTATATTATAGAGCAGGTTACCAAAACCATTTGATTGGCTAAGGAATAGATTTTTGGAAGTGAATAGATTAGGTTCAAGGGATAAAAACAGTCAACAAAAAGAACCTAGTCTTTGAAAAACCCAAAGATCCCAGCTTTTGGGAAAGAATTTACGTTTGAAAAATTGTTGGAAAAAACCAAATGGAGAAACTAGGCATTGATCCAATTTAACGCCTCACCGAAAGGTCAAATGGGTTAGACTAGGAAAAGAATGAAATTATTAAAAATTTAGAACACAGGAAGTTTATTTCGACCTGTGGAAGGGGAAGGTTTATGACCAAAGAGAACAGAGATCATTACTGATCACAAAATAGAAAATTTCACTATAAAACTGAAAAGTTTTTTAAAACAAACTAATGCAGACAAGATTAGAAGGGAAGCAAAACTGGGAAAATATTTTTCATCAAAGGTTCTGATAAAGGACTCATTTCCAAAATATATAGAGAATTAACTCTAATTTTAAAAATTAAGCCATTCCCCAATTGAAAATGGTCAAAGGAAGAAAGACAATTTGATGAAGAAATTGAAACTATTTCTATTAAGGAAAAGACCCAAGTCAATTAATCAAGAAATGCAAATTAAGAAACCTGATTTTCACACCCGTCAGATTGGCTAAAATGACAGGAAAAAAATGATGATTGTTGAGGGGATGGGAAAACTGGGACATTGATGCATTGTTTGGAGTTGGAAGAATCTAACCATTTTGGAGAAAGTTTAACATGCTCAAAAAGTTATCAACGTATACCCTTTAATCCAGAGTGATACTGATTAACCCAAAGAGATTATAAAGAAGGGAAAGGGATGATGTACGAATGTTTGTGGCAGCCCTTTTTGTAGTGGAAAAAACTGAAACTGAATGGATGTCCATAGTTGGAAATGGCTGAATAAATTGTGGTATATGAATATTATGGAATATTATTTCTGTAAGAAAACCCAGGATAATTTCAAAAGGCCTGGGAGACTTACAGAACTGATGCTGAGGAAATGAGCAGGACCAGGAGAACATTATATACTTCAACAACAATACTATATGATGACCATTTGATGGACCAGGCCATCCTCAGCAACGAATCAACCAAATATTTCTAATGGAAGTAATGAACTGAACTAGGTATGCCCAGAAAAAACCTGGGAGATGATAAAACCAAATTACATTGAATTCCAATCCTATATTTATGCCCACCTGCATTTTGATTTCCTTCACAAGCTAATTGTTTTTACAGCAAAAATAACGTTTTTATGTATACTTATTGTGTATCTAATTTATATTTTAATATATTTAACATCTATTATCCTATCTAGGGAGGGGTGGGGGGGTAAGAGGGAAAATTGGAACAAGAGGTTTGGAATTGTTAATGCTGTAAAGTTACCCATGCATATATCCTGTAAATAAAAGGCTATTAAATTAAAAAAAAAAAAAAGGAAAAAAAAAAAAAAAAAACAAAAGAAAATAATGAAAAGTCTTAGAGATCAACCCCACTCAAATTCATTCAAAGGCATGGCTTCCTCTATTAAATAGAGAAATGACTGTAATGGGCTGAGGTTTGTGTTGATGCACTGAGGTCCCAAGTAAGTGAGGCTAAATAATAATTGGGTTTTCTTAAAAATGATTGGATAAAGAATGGTCCCTGCCCACCTCTGTGCAAGTCCTGATGGTTGTATAGGAAATGACAATTTTGGTGGGTGGAGGGAAGAGAGGGAAGAAGAGAAGCTGGGGAGATTGGGCCTGGGTTCAAGACTCTGAGCTGCTGGTTGTGTGGCTGCTGGTCTAGCTAGCTTCTTGACTCAGCTGCACACATTGCTATCACCAATTCTCTTCCACCTCCGATCCTTCTTCACTGAGAATAAAGATTGACGGTTTTCTCCTAACCTGAATTCCTGTCTCCTGTCCATTTAAAAATACCCGATCTTCACAAATGACTTATCTGAAAAGTTGTATTTTGAAATGCAGTAACCTCAGTTAATCTCATTCCTTAACATATCCAATAGGACAGGCCTTACGGGTAGACAAAGTTAAACTGTGCTCACATTGTCTTCTCTGAAAAATGCCCTCTTGACCATTGTAAAACAATGGAAAAATAGGAAATACTGCAGAAGCATAGAATCATATATATATATATGATCTTGGAAGACAATTAGTCCAATATTATTTTTAAAATGGGGAAATTGAGTCACAGAGATTTTAAACAACTTGCCTAAGGCACAGAAATAGCAAGTAGTAGATTTGAAACTAAGTTCTCTGACTCTAAACCTTGCAACCTTTCCACTATACCATATTTCTCAACTATCATATGGAATCAGAAGACATGGACTGAAAAACCAGCTCTGTTATTTATCACCTGTGTGACTTTGTGCAAATCATTGAACCTTTCTTTAGTTCTGCTTTTCATATTGAAGAGAATGGAGAGTTGCCTCCGAAGTTCATCTATCTCTAAATCTATGATTATAGTGAAAATATCTTTCACACTCCCTCAGTATTAACATACCTGAAATTTCTGCTTCCTTAAATTCTGTTTTTTGGAAAAAGAAATAATCTTGAGTTGATCAATATATTAAACTATTTGCTACTGATGTATTAATGTCTTGTGTACATGCTTTTTGGAAAAGGTCTTTTTTTTAGCATCTTGATATCATACTACTTGTGGAAGGAAAGAGATTAAGGGAGGAGTAAGGAAAGTTAAAAACTGGGGCAAAAACAGAAAGATCTCTAGTATACCAAAATGTGTGTGGGTGTGTGTGGGTGTGTGTGGGTGTCTATGTGTGTGTGCATGTAAGCAAAAATGTGGAAACAAAGTGAGCACCCATTGTTTGGGAAATAATAACACACAATATGGTGAATAAAAAGCATATACTGCTGTCACACTGTAACAAAAAAACAATTAAAAAGTACGAATTCAGAGATACCTGAGAATATGTGCAAAACGATGCACAGAGAAGAAAACAGAATCAGGTGGAAATGCACATAATAATGAAAAACTTTAAAGGAAAATAACATTGAAAAATAATTAAATTTACTATTAAAGGCAATGACCAATCTTATTTCTAGAAAACAAAAGATTAAACATGTATTCATTCAATGGAATACAAAAGTTAGGATTGTAAACATAAACAATTGAACCAAACAGCAGATATTATAGCTTGTGTTGGTCAACTTTGCTAAATTATATTTTTTATTTGTCACAGAGAAACCTGTAGGAGATAGGAGATTTTTTTGGAAACGATAGCATTATAGTTTTGGAGTTTTTGTTAAGGCAACAAGGAAAATAAAGATTTGTTCAAAATAAATTAAGTAGTTTTAAAAAAAAAAAAAAAAAGAGAAGACAAAGAGCACATCAAGGCAATGTGAAGAGCCTTAAAAGCAAACTTCATAGTTTCATATAGTGCTGGCCTTCATGCTGGATAATTGAAGAAGTTGTCCAGTTAAATTCCACTGAGTTATCCACAGTAGCCACAATTTCTCTGCCCTTACCCACTTCATTGCAATATTTATTTTGGTACTCTCACCTTAAAAATATACAAGTGCTTTCAAAATTATGTAAAATCTAAGGGACATAAAGGGAAAATATGAAGCATATAAAAGTTTTCTATCTTGACTACAACTCTTCCTAACAATTCTCAAAGAAATTGTATTATGCTACCTACCTGGGAAGCTAACTCTCTAGCAGGAATATGATCGTGTAACGAATGTGGTTAACAAATTTTGAGATTGACCAATGGATTTTCTAATAGTACATATTTATTTTCTGCCAAACTGGAAGGGTTCTCATGTATTCCAATTTGTCTTGGCTTTCTTATGCCTTGGTAAAAAGAAGAAAGATGTAAAGTCCTAAAATCACATATACAAGTTTCCAGAATTACTTTTTTAATATACATTATTTGAAAATAATAGTTTCTCTTTAGCGTTTAGGTTTCTCTCTAACCTCTGTGGTTATTATTTTTCTTTCCTTTCTTTCCTTTAATAGTTGATCATTTCCTATCTTATTTCCCAAGTAATCAATTTTTATTATTAATTTATTGTTAGGAAATAATTACTTATTTCCTAAGTAAGTAATTATTACAACTTGATGGAGTCTCTTCCAACTTCATTTGTGAAAACATGCTTTTGCAAAAGTCCCTATTTTTAATATATTCAACACATATTTAAAAGTTATGAACTCTAAGTTTTCAGCATGTCTTTCATTCTCTGAACATATAAGCATAAGTATATTGGTATTCATTTTCAAGGTTCTTATCAAAGTGAAAGAATTATTCTGTGGTCAGCTTAATTACTGTATTTAGTCACAAGAGAAAATTGACCAATTTTTACTTTTGATGGTGAGTTATCAAAGTCAGACACCAGCTTTAATCACATTACCTACTCTTGCTATCATTCCTTTTGACAAATCCACTAATGAAATGCTCATGTAGCCATTAATTTAACTTCCATCCCTTTCTGCAAGGTGTTCTGCCCAGGCTTGAAGCTGGAAGACTGGGAATGGTAGGACCTATATCCATGCTGTCTGTGGTACAAATCTGCAAAAAGCCTACATTAATTCAGGGAACAACAAAATATTTCATATTTTTTCTTTGGTAAATTCTTTTGGAAGAAGACCTTTAATCCATATCAGAATCTGGTAGAAGTCCCAGTCCTGAGTTCTCAGAACTAACTAGTTCTTCTGAATAATCTTTATGTTTTAATGGACATATCTATGGTACTCAAGATGTCCTAACCATATGCCAAAACAGAACAAAACGTTGCGTTCAGATTCAGGCCAACGTGGGAATTATTCTTGACAATGCATGTTTATTACAATTTTTTTTTCTTTTCCCCCCAGTGGAAGAAAATGGTGAGATAAATTACAAAATGATTTCTAGTCAATATTAAAAACTATTATAAAAACAAACAATACACATTAGTCCTACCAGGAATAAATCACATAGGGACTAGTGTAGGTATTCAAACAAAAAGCAACTTCTTCAGTAGTTTCTTTCCTATATTAGCCAAATTCCCAACATGATCATATTTTCATATTTCCTCTCAAAGTTTTTATAATTTTCATTTTCACTCAAGCCTCAATGTATCTTTCATATTGTATAACTAAGCTACATTTAATCAAAACCATACCCAAGACAATCTTTTCCTGAATGACTCTCCCTTCTTTTCTATCCATCTTGCTTCAGAATTCAGTATTCCTTCAGAATTAAATCAAGAAGGTTTGGGGGTAGATCCTGCAATATCAGGAGAGCTTTCATAAGATGGCTTTGCAGATGCAGCATAAGCCTAATTAATTTACATGACAGGGTCATATCAAGAGATACTACCACTATCTCTCATCCCCACACAGTTTAGATTGCCCCAGACATAGCTTTCTGGTGACCTCTCTCCCATTAAACACAATTCACTACTATTCATTTTATCTCATTCCTTTCAGACCTCGTATTTCTTAAGAAAACAGTTTTTTCTCTTCTTTCTCCCTTCACAGTGATGCTTGTAACACCTTCGAAATTAGTATCATCTATGAATCTAATTATCACTCTCCTCACTTCTTCAAAATGATAATTGATGCATTGAGGTGGTCAGACAAAATCAGGCAATAACACTGATCTTTGAAGTTCTTCCTTTAAGCTCCATTCCTAAACTCAGTGGCTCCTATTCCTTATTATCTTCTAGTTTACATCTTTTAGACAGCTTTCTGTCCTTTTAGACAAGCTCTGTAGAAAGCCAGTTTGCATTAATTTCTTTCTGCATTGTGTTCACATAAATTTGAAAAGAGGAACAGTCTATGAAAACAATGAAAAAGATGCAGAGACAAAACAAATGTACAATAAAGCAACAGGATTAAGGTCAGGGAAATATTTAGACTTTAAGGATATGAATGGCAAACAGTATACTTTTCCAGTTTGCCTAAGGCAAAGAAACCCTAGGGACTGTGCTATCTGCAGAGATCAGCAAAGATCATTGAGCTGAACACTGGCCCAGCTTACTATTAGGAAACTTCCTAAGCTCTTCTGATTTTTTTTTTTTTTAAAGCAGTTTTATATGATATGTAGTTTTTCTCCCTGCCCACAACTTCCCTCTTTCTCTGCATTTGTTTTTCATTTAGCTCTGTATGACATCAATAACTTCCATATTATAATAAAGAAAAGGAATAGCATTCTATCTGTTTGGGAGAAATGGTCATTTGCATCTTGAATATATTTATTTTCTAATATTCTTACTCTATTAGGGTCTAAGTAATTTATTTTGAGGCAAAACACTTTTGTATCTCATCTAACTTTCTTTGATCTTCCCTTCCCTTTGTCTCATATACAAATTCTAATCTCCAAGCAAAAGGAACTGCTTTTTGTGTGGTGTATGTTCCAAATGCCCACTTCCATCTAGGATACTTTCCCATCTTTGTCCAAGTCATACTATTCCTTTTAGGCTACCTCATTGAGGAAGGTGAAGCCTTCACTAACAACCCATAATGAGCAACATAACATAGGTCAAACAACCAGCCCACCAAGCTACATAAACTAGTCATTTGTCTTCTAATGCTTGGATTCTGCTATCCCTTTTTGTAAACCCTTCAAATCAGAGTGTATTATCTTGTATAGCTTTGCATCTATTCTATATATCATGTAGTAGGAATTCAGTGAATGTTGGTGAATAATGCTTAGTTATTTGCTGCAGTGTGTGTGTGTGTGTGTGTGTATGTGCATGTGTGTATGTATGTATATATGTGTGTATATATATATATATATATATTTAGATCATGGAAATCTTAAAAATACAGGGGCATTGGCTGTGTTTTTTTTTCCTCTCAGTTTAACTGAATGCAGATACAAAATTTAGACCTAAACTTTTTATTATATATTATATTATAATTATTATATATTATTAATATATTATATATTATATTATATATTATATATATTATATATATTATATATAATATATATATATATATATTATATAATTTTATTATATTATATTATAAAGCAGCGTCATATAAGACCATTTGGTATTGGCTAAGAAGCAGAATGGTGGATTGGTGGAATGGGTTAGAGATACATGATCAGTGACTGTATTAATCTACTTTCTGATAAATCCCCAAAACTCCAGTTTCTGGGAAAAGAATTCATTATTTGACAAAAGTTGCAAAGAAAACTGGAAAATAAAGTGTCAGAAACTTGCACAGATCTACATCTTAAACCCTATACTAAAATAAGCTCAAAATGGGTATAGGATGTGGGTGTTATTTGGGGTGATACCATAAGCCAATTAGGAGAAGAAGGGATAGTTTATCTATCAGATCTTTGAAGAAGGGAGGAATTTATAACCAAAAAAAGAACCAGAGAATATTATGAAATGCAAAATGGACAGCTTTGATTATATCAAATTAAAAAAGGTTTTGTACAAACAAAACCAACACAAAAAAAGATAAAAAGAGAAGCACAAAAGTGGGAAAAATAATTTTACACCCAGTATTTCTGATAAAATCCTCATTTCTAAAATATCTAAAGAACTATGTTAAATTTTTAATAACATAAATCATTCCCCAACTAGTAGATAGTTAAAGGATATAAGCATGCAATTTTCAGATGATGAACTTAAAACCATCATTTGAAAAAAATGTTCTAAAGCACTATTTATTAGAGAAATGCAAATTAAAACAACTCTAAGGTATCACTACAAACCTCTCAGATTGGCTAAGATGACAGGAAAAGAAAATGATAAATGTTGACGGAGATGTGGGAAAACTGGAACACTAATGCATTGTTGATAGAGTTGAGAACTGACTTAAATATTCTAGATAACAATTTGGAACTGTGCTTAAATGGCAATAAAACTGTGCATATTTTTGATTCATCAGTGCCACTACTGGGTCTATATCACAAGGAAATCATAAAATAAGGGAAAGAACATGCATGTGTAAAAATTTTGGTAGCAGCTCTTTTTGTGGTGTCAAAGAATTGGAAAATGAGTAGATACCTATCAATTGTGAAATGACTGAATAAATTATGATATATGAAAGTTATAGAATATTATTGTTCTATAAGTGATGAACGAGCTGATTTTAGAAAGGCCTGGAAAGATTTACATGAAGTGATACTAAATGAAACCATCAGAACCAGTAATATATTGTACCTAGTAACAGCAAGACTATACAATAATCCACTGTAAAAGACTTTTTCTTCTCAGTGTTTCAATGATCCAAAGCAATTCCAATAAACATCTGTCAAATGTTTAACAGAAAAAAGCCATCTTTATCCAGAGAGAGAACTATGGAGATTGAATATAAATCAACAAACCCCATGTTCATTTTTTTTTTCCTTCTGCTTTTTTTTTCCCTTTTGTTCTGAATTTTTCTTCCCAACATGATTTGTAAGGAGATGTGTATATGGATGTGTGTATGTGTGTGTGTGTGTGTGTGTGTGTGTGTGTATGTATACATATATATATATATATATATATATATACACACACATGTATAAAATAGAAAAAATAAATAAAAATAATATTGTTTAAAATATATACTTTTTTTGTTAACAGCCTCTATATAGGCAGTATTTGTACATAATTAAAAAGAGAAAAAAACATGCAAAAGTTTTAATCCTTCCAAAGCTACAAGGCATCTTTACATATCAAAAGCAAATTGGCCAAAGCAAAAAACAAATACAATCAAAGATATCCTACAATGGCTCCAATTATGTTCAAATTCAACATGATCCACAGTTACATTTTCTGTAGTATTTGAAGGGAAGACAGCTAAGGACTAACTAGTTTTATACTTCTTTCTTTGTGAAGATTATTAATAAGATGTTAGCATGAGATAGTATAGCTAAAGGTAGAGAATTATCATATGCTACTATTATTCTATATGACTTCAGAAATTATTTCCATATTACAGAGGGCTTTTCTAAAATGAACTGATTACTTTTTCAAAAAAAATTTTGTTCAGAGGGCTAATAAAATTTTTTTCAATCTTTTTGTTTTCTTGGGAAAATGAATTAATACAATATAGTTTCACTAGAAGTTTAAAGTGTTTGTGAGGGGTACACTCAGGAGGGAAGAGGAGAAAATATAAAACAAAAGATTTTGAAAATTAATTCAAATGTCTTATGATACTCAGAACTTCATCTGAAATATTTAGTTGATTAAGGCCCAAAATGAGTTTTAGCTTTATTTATTGGAAAATATTACTAGAGAGTTAAAATTTTCCAGTGCTGATATTAATCCTTCACCTATCCCTCCATAGCCCACCTTTGCCCCCACTCTGTCTCTGGGGGAAAAAAAAAAACTTGAAGTGAATAGCAAGTCTGATGAGCAACCTTGTCCAAATACCTATGTATGTCTGCCTCTAGGTCACTGCAAAATTAAGCCAAGAAACAGGTCTCTTGCATTTTCAGATAATGATGAAATAGAATCTACCAAGAGTCTGAGGAGTCAAAAATGACATGGGATGGTATGTAAGTAAGTAGAAAGTAACAAGGATCAGAGAATGCTAGAATATTGGAGCTGATGAGGATTTTATAGGATCCCTTCCCAAGACTTGTTTCTATCTTCTATTTCCCTGAAATATTCCTTATGAAAGGTATTCCTGTCTTGCTAAAAATGTCTTGTGATAGTGATGGGGATTGAGGGATGAACTGCAAAAATATATTAAAGTTTGTTGTTAGTATCATGAGGTATGATTTTAAACTATTGGCAATGTTGTGCCATAGTTCTCTTCTAATTGTCCTGACTCAGTTTCCCTAATTGTTCTGACTCAGTTTCCTTAGCTGTTCTGCCTCAATCCCCTTAGTTGCAAACCCCCACTCTGGTTCATTAAAACTGAGGGCCACTTGCTCCAAGGTTATAAATTGTCAATGTGAGACTCAAGATAATGAGGAGTTCAGACTTCCTGGCTCTAAACTGCTTCTGTCATCAAGCATTTATGGTTCTACCCCCATCCTGTCATTGTTCTCCTTTATCCCAATTTGCCAGAATGTCCAGGGCCTCCCACCACCCTGTCAGAACCAGATTGATAGTTCGTTCCCACTCTCAATGTTCTGACTCCACCCCTGCCTTGGTCTACCCCTGTAATTGAGCCGTGTGTGTATATATGTCATTGAGAACTCACATTTGGGACTGGATACTTTGAGACGAGAGTCCTGTCCAATCAATCAATTAAACTCTCCAATAAATAACATATTAAAACTCTCTAATCTCTATCTTGCCTCAGTTTCTCCAGCATTACAGCAGCAGGCTAAGTTCCAAAGGGATGTTTAGTCATTAACAAAAGGGAAGATGTCATAACAAGGGGAAAGATGCCATAAATCAGGCTAAGTTCCTAAGATGAGTTTATATAAAATGGGGAGTCAGTAGTTTCCTTTATAGGAAAAAAAATAATTTCTGGGGTTAACATCTATAAATTGGCCTTTTAATTGGATGCAGTAACTGTGGGGTCAGGATAATTATTTTATACCATGAATCCAACAAGAAATTCAACAAGGGCCCACAGTACCAAAGACTCACAGGAAGGACAACAACAATTTAAGGACAAGATAATCAATGCCCCTCCCTGCTTGCTTTAGGATGTAGCTGTGAAAATTCAACTAGTGTCCACTGTGAGAGTTCAACTAGTGTCCACTGCAACAAAGGCCTACTTAAATTCTACTTAAATCCAACAAAAGCCTTCTCTTGTCAATGCATCTCCCTATGGATCACTTGGTAGTCCACTACCAAGGACTAGTGTCTTTTATTGAGATTTTATTTACCCCATCCAAAAGGCTCACAATAATACTATACTAATTAGTCATCTAACCTCAGCTTGAAGACTTCTAGTGATTAAGGATTTATTATGATTTCCTCCCTTCCCCTTCCCCCAAAGATAGACATATTCCCATTTGAAGTAGCCCATTGTATCTTTGCGGAGAGGGGGGGGGGGGGGGGGGGGGGGGGGGGGGGGGGCGGCTCTTTTTTTTTTGCTGAGACAATTGGGATTAAATAACTTACCCAGCATCACACAATTAGGAAGTGTCAAGTATCTGAGACCAGATTTGATCTCAAGTCCTTCTGACTTTAGGGCTGCTGCTCTATCCACTATACCACCTACTGCCCCTGGGGGTCATTTCTAATGGTTAGGAAGTTCTTCCTTGTATAAATTGAAATCTATCAACCTATAATGTTCATTTAGGTGGCCTAGTTTCTCTAATCTTTGGGGCCAACCAGAGCAAATATAATTCTTTTTCAACATAATCATTCTTCTAGTTTAATAATAACCTACATATATATAACAATACAAAAGAAATTTCGACACTGCATTAACTGTGACCATGACCACAGTCCAAGTTACCTCTAATAATTAACTGAAATGACTGAATCCACTACATCAAGTGCTAATATTGGCCTAAAATTTAACACTAAGAAAACACAGGTTCTTCATTAGCCAGCATTGCACTATCCATATATGGAATCATTTGTTACAACACATGGTGAAATTCTGAATGTTTTGCATAAGTTCACTTACCTTGGCAGTATCCTTTCCGGAGATATCCACATAAATAATGAGATTGACAGATACATTACCAGAGCTGGCTCATTGATTGAGAAGCTCTGAAGAAAAGTGTAGGAGAGCAGAGGTATTAGACTGACCACCAAACTGAAGACCTACAGCTATTGTGCTGACCTCATTGTCGTAGTCTGCGAAACCTAGACAGTATTCCAGAGCCATGACCTGAAACTCATTAGCTTCTGTTTAAATTGTTTAGGAAGATTCTGAAAATCAGCTGGAAAGATAAGACAGAAGACAGTCAGGTCCTTTCTGGAAATAAACTACCAAACATTCAGACTCTATTGAGCTGGCTACATTCTTCGAAAGCCATTAAATGTAGGTTTGACAAAAACGCTATTTTATTGAGATCTCACATAGGACAAGCACTCAGATGGTGGTCAGAAAAAGCAATACAAGGACACTCTCAAGGTCTCTCAAGAACTTTAGAATTGTATACAGGGGAGACACAGGATCACTCACCATGGTATGCCCTTATCAGAGAAGGTGCTATACTCTATGAGCCAAGCAGAATTGAATTAGCTCAAAAGAGACATGAGATGTGCTAAGTTAGAAAATACACCCCAAATGTTCATAGGAACTACTTGTGCCCAACCTATTCTGAGCTCATATTGTCTGATAGGCCATAGTGATGTCATTTGGTACCCAGTATTAACTTGCCTCAGAGTACATTTAAAGCTTTATTCTCCCCCAATATTCTATTACATCTAAAATGTTAATAACAGTATTCAAATGATCTGTGGGAAGATCTATTGTGCCTGGGTTTACATATACATATTTATATTAATCTTTCAAAATTTTAAGCTACTTAAATGAAGGGACCATGTCTCATTCAATCTTTGTACCTCAAACACTACTTAAGACAGGCTCTACAAACTATAAGATTGTTAAATTCTGTTAACACAGAATGTTTGCTACATTTAAGTAGATCAGTGTTTTTTGAAGGAAAATAAAGAAGCATAAAAGTTCACAAAGTTTGAGCTATCCAAAAATGAAATGTGCTGACATTCCCCAATACCACAAACTAACTCTTGAAAAGGAGGCTGGAAAATTATTTATCTGTGGTTTTATTAAGGTGATTCATGTTCAGTTAGTTTAGTTTTCATAGTCTCTAAGGTTCCTTTCTATTTTAAAATGCTGTGATCAGCCAATAGCATAATCAAATGGTTTAAATTGTATTTGATTACAGAAAAGCTTCATAAGGAAGTGAAAATATATTACACAGTTGAATCCTTAGTGATATAAAGAACTAAATTTTATTATATCTATCAGTCACTAATCTAAGGCAGGTGGAAAAATGCATTCACTTTATTTTAATGCTGTTTTTATGATTCTTAAAGTATTTATTTTGCCTATGATTAAATGTTCCACAATAATTCATTTTACATCATGCTACTTGATAACTTTATTGTAATAACAAAAGATATTTGTTTAACTGTATAAATAATTTAGAAGTTGATTTTTAAAATCCTTAAGAAGACTTTGAAGTACATTTTTGCTCTTTTCCCAACTAGCGAAGTTCTATGCGTTTTCCTTAGGATTTGTTCAATTAAATATTTATTTGTTGTTGTTGCTGCTGCTGCTGCTATGAGCTACAATTTAAATACAAAATAATAATAGTTTTGTCCCATGGAACATTGGGAGAATAATGTTTCCTCTTATTCCACAGTTCTCCATTACCAGTAGGCAACAAGAATTTAGTCAGCACTGTGCTAAGCACTGGGGATAAACATTGTTGTTGGTGTTGTTTTTTGTACTTCATTTTCAAAGAAGACCAATGTCATTTTGAGGGTGATGTCTTAACTTAAGCAGGAATTGGATTTAAAAAAGATAAAGTTGTGTATTGTGTGCAACTCTCTTCTAAAATCATCAAAGCCTAGTGGAAAGACAAAGGTCAGAATGATTGGGGATTGCCCAGGATGCGCTAGGTTATTTTGATATTTTCAATATCTGACCAAGCTCTAAGCAAACCAGAATGTTTGCTTCAGTTGCCTTCATGGCTGATGAAACAAATTGTTTTCATCTACTCACTCAACTGGAAGAAGAGTTCACCTACTTGGGGTAGACACTGACCTACTCAACCAATGGGTTTGATGCCTGTCAGTTACTTTGTCTGTCAAGATGGTTTTACCAGGGTGAGACAACTGAACATGATACAGCTTTTTGAAGCCACAGGTGAGAGCTAGGTGTTAGGTAAACATTAAAATTGGTTGTGCAGCTGAGAAGGACTCACAAATTTCAGGTCATCTTCCTTGACAATTTGTGTTTGTTTGCTTTCTTCTATTTAGTTTACATGATTTAATACAGTTTTACAAATATTGATTATGTTTCTACTGGATTTTCAGGATTTCATAATGTCCATGTATTACCTTATTTGATCTCAGGTCCGTACAACCCTATAAAATGAGTATGTGGGGAATTATTAATGACCTAAGTATACAAAAGAGGCATATGACAGTCCCTGATTAAGGAAACATACAAGATATTGATGATTAGAAATAAGAGTTCAAGGAGGAAAAAATAAAATAATGTATTAGGTATACATGTCAAGTAACATAGTCCACAGAAAACTTAAAATTTTCACTTATAAAAGTATTCTAAATCTGATTACCTTAACAAGTTCTTCTCAATTGCTTTCTTGTTTCTTTGAAGCATGTTTAGCTCTTTACATTTCTATTTAAATTTTATCATTTTTAAACGTTCCTCATTGTTTCATAGACATTCAATGCTTTATGTTTTCCATGTGCATAAGATTTGGAGAAACATTTTCTTTTTTGTTCTCAGTTTAGTCAGCTCTGCTACTATCATCATATGCAACATTAACTCTGCATTTTATTCAGGCATCTATCAGAGAATGCTCCATATCAGCTCCATTCTAATAGGATCATTTCATTTGATCCTCACACAAATTCTATGGGGTAGGCAATGTTATGATCTTCATTAAACAGAGAAGTAAATTAAAGTAGAAAGAAGTTAATTGACTTGTCCACTGATACTCACACAACTAGACAGTGTCTGTGTCCTGCCTAATTTGAATTCAGGTCTTCCTGATTCAGGCTCAGAGTTATCCACTGTGTTATCTAGATGCCAAATAAGACAATGACTGTAAAGATTTTCAAAGAGCATTAAGTACAGTGCCTAGCAATTAATAGACCATCATCTTTTCTCTCTCTTCTCTTCCTTTCAGGAATAAATCTGCAAGAGTAGAGGGAATTCCAACATTAGGAGTCCCTTTCCTGGTGTAATTCATTCATGCTACCACTATCCAAATATAACTGATAAGACAGCTCAGAACTGCTTTTTATTATGTGTATGAATTAAGGTTTGTACCCAATCAGAATGTTTTTGATTCTGGCCAATTCCAAAAAACATGTGATGGAGAGAATAATCTGCATCTAGAGAGAGGACTATGGGGACTGAAAGTAAATCATAACATACTATTTTCATCTTTTTATTGTTGTTTGCTTTTTACATCTTTCTCATTTTTTCCTTCTAAATCTAATTTTTCTTGTGCTATATGATAAATCTGGAAATATGTATAGTAGAATTGTACATGTTTAACACATTAGATTACTGGCTATTTAAGGGAGGACAGTAGGGGAAAAGGAGGGAGAAAAATTTGGAACACAAGGTTTTGCAAAGGTGAATGTTGAAAACTCTTGGTGTATATTTTGAAAATAAAAAGATATTATTAAAAAAGACATTCTGTTTCACTTGTTGCTTTGCAGGGTCAGTCTTTAGGTAGTGCAGTAGATAGAGACTTGAACCTGGAGTCAGGAAGACTTGAGAACAAATCTTGCCTCAAACACTTTCTGGTTGTGCTAGCTGGGTATGAAACTTAACTTAAAAGTTTTGTCTTTTCTTAATGTGCCTCAATTTTCTCATCTGCAAAATGTGTGATGTTGTTTCTCCTGGGTTTGTTGTAAGTATAAAAAAAGGAGATAATATTTGTTAAGTGCTTTGCCAACTTTAAAGCATTATAAAAGGAGTAGATATTATTATCACTCTATTATTAATTAGTCTTTTGCTAAAAGGCATTTTTAAAAAATAGCCTTGTCTAATAAATTGAAGCACAAGTATAGAAAGAAAGAAAGAAGCCTATTAGAGCATAGAAGTAACAATTACATTCTGGCCAAGAACTAGTGAATTTGAATATGAGACTCTAAAACTTCTTTGGAAAAGAGCTGGTTATCATTTTCATCTTGTGTTCCATAGATCTAAAAAGAGATACAAGTGACTTCCTGCAATATTCCATTCATTACCAGTGACTTCAGAGTTACCTCAACACCACAAAGTTGGAATAACATTCTGAAGACAATCATAGGCACTTGGAATTTTTCCAATGGGTCAGAATTATGGAAATGCCTGAGAGAAAGTAATTTCTGCTGATTTACCGTGATAATTTATGAGACTCAAGGGCCCTCCACAAGTTTCATTCCCATCCAGTAAGTGGTATAATACTCTTCTAGTAGCTACAGAATGAAATGAATGAACATATTCAGTAAAGACTTCTAAAAGTGATTGTTTTTTAAAGAAACACTACTTGCTGAGAACACCTGCACTTCTTCAGTTCAAAATATGTTTTTTTTAAATATGCATTTCTCACATTGTTAAGAAGGATAAGAGGGTGACAGTGTGGTAAAGAATGGAATGCTGAAGAGCTGATTTTTTCTAAACTGGTATCTTTAGGGCATGCTAAACTAGAAGGTTCTATTCTCCATAATGATACTGATGGTATTGTGTATGTGTGTGTTTGTGTGTGTGTGTGTGTGTGACTTAAAGACCAAGAAAAATTTTTACAATCATTCTATATCAAAGGTCTATAATTTCAGTGCTGTGGAAACTCTCTATGATCATAATCTCTCAAAAATTGAGTAAATAATTCTTAGTTTCCTGAGGCTCAAAGACACTGACATATCTATGAACAGTTTATTACTATGAAAACAAAGATTTGAATTCAGATTTTCTGAATGAATGAATAAAGCATTTATTTTATGTGAAGTATTTTGTACAAGATAAACAAATACAAAAGCAAGATAGCCCTTGCTTTCAAGAAGATCACACTATAAAAGTTATAAAGTTTCAACTGCAAGTTAGAAGGATAAATTTCAATGTTCTTAGGCAAAGCAATAATACCGATAGTATTTGTTTTTGTTTTTTGTTTAATACCATTTCCACTGATAAAATCATATATTTCTGATTTGATTGGATCAAAAATTCTAATGACAAGGCCTCTCTTTTCCAGGTGTCCACTAGCTCTGGCTACAGCTCTTTGAGAGAAGTTGTTAAGCTGTATATCCATAGGAATTGCTATTCAGGATGAGAACTGAAGGGACTGAGCAGGAATCATTCTGCCCAAAGCCGTTAGGCTGAGCATTTGAAGAAAGATGGTAATCAAGGTGATGGTGTTGGTTTTTTGACTAGTCTTTTCTTCATCATACTGTACATCATACAATACTGCCTCTGCCCCTTTATTAATTGAAGCTAAATATAGTTCTTCGACCACTGCACCAGTTGTCTAAGCATCAACTTACCTATGACACACCCCTATGCTCAGGATGGTAAATATGTTGTAGCACATTGAGGTTCCACATGAATTTTATACATAGACCAAGCCTTACATCCATAGGAGAAAAACAATTTTATCTTGATTTATTCATAAAACAGAGTCAAAGAAAAGATCTAAGAGGGCTTTCTTTGCTCAGTCATTTTTCAGTCATGTCCAACTTTTCATGAACTCATTTTGGGTTGTCTTGGAAAAGATACTTACTTAGTGGTTTGCCATCTCCTTCTCTTACTCATTTTATAAATAAGAAAACTGAGGCAAATAGACTGAAGTGATTTATCCAGGATTGCAGTTAGTAAATGTCTGAGGCCAAATTTGAATTCAGAAAGATGAGTCTTCATTACTCTAGCACTCTCTCCTGTGCTGTACCTACCTATCCAAGAGGCTTTTGAAGATACTTTTTTATTAAAGATTTTATTTTCAAAACATATTCACGGATAATTTTTCAACATTGACCTTTACAAAACCTTGTGTTCCAAATTTTCCCCTCCTTCCCCCCAGTCCCTCCCCTAGATGGTAAGTAATCCAAAATATGTTAAATATGTCAAAATATATGTTAAATCCAATATATGTATACATATTATACAATAATCTTGCTGCATAAGACAAATCAGATCAAAAAGGGAAAAATGAGAAAGAAAGCAAAATGCAAACAAGCAACAACAAAAAGAGTGAAAATGCTGTGTTGTGATCCACACTCAGTTCCCACAATCTGCTCTCTGGGCGTAGATGGCTCTCTTCATCACAATATCATTGGAAGTGGCCTCAATTATTTCATTGTTGTAAAGAGTCAAGTCCATCAGAATTGATTATCATATAATCTTGTTGTTGCCATGTACAATGATCTCCTGCTTCTGCTCATTTCACTTAGCATCAGTTCCATGTAAGTTTCTCCAGGTCTTTCTGAAATCATTCTGCTGATCTTTTCTTATAGAACAATAATATTTCATTATATTCATATGACATAACTTATTCAGCTATTATCCAACTGATGGGCATCCACTCAGTTTCTAGTTTCACCAGCAATGTATTAGTGTCTCATTTTTCTTACATCCCCTGCAACATTTGTCATTATCTGTTCCTGTCATCTTAGCCAATCTGAGAGGTATATAGTAGTTTCTCAGAGTTGTCTTAATTTGCATTTCTCTGATCAATAGTGACTAAGAGTATCTTTTCATATGACTAGAAATGGTTTTAATTTCTTGAAGATACTTTTTTAAAATAATAGCAGAAAGAAAGATTTAAAGTAGTTGACAGGTTTAAATTCCAGCTCTTTCATTTATTTCACTTATAAGAATTTACATAAGTTTATTATAAAACCCCTGCAACAAAATTCCCAGTTTTCTCATCTATGAAATGAGGACCTACTAATGAAATGTTCCCGCTGCTTTAAGAAAAGCTAAGAGAACTGAATCTGAAGTTAGGAGACTTCTCTTCATGAGTTCAAATCTAACCTCAGATAATTATTAGCAATGTGACTCTGTGCAATTCATTTAAACCCGTTTGCCTCAGTTTCCTTATCTTTAAAATGAGTTAGAGAAGAAAATATTAATCTGCTCCATTGCCATTGCCAAGAAAACTGATTAGGATAACAAAGAGTCAAATATAACTGAAAAACAACTGAACAACAATCTGCCTTGAAAAGGAGTAATATATTTGTCCTATCCCTTTTCTGAGACAGATCTTGCTTTTTCAGTTACTCAAAACCCAGCTTACTTTCAGTGATATTTTATTTATATTGTTGTAGAATTTTTGTACATTGTTCTTCTCATTTTGCTTATTTCTGCATTAGTTCATACAAGTCTTCCTTGATTCCTCTAAATTCCTCATATTTGGACATTTCTTACTCAACAATAAGGATTCTATTAAATTTCTAAAGAACATTTTTTCCTTAATTTTTTATAGGCTTCAAAAATATTCATACCACTTTTTTGTCATACTATCCTCTTTGAGTTATCAAACAGTGCATACCCTTTGATCCAGCAGTCTTTCTACTGGGCTTATATCCCAAAGAGATCTTAATAAAGGGAAGGGAACCTACATGTGCAAAAATGTTTGGCAGCCCTTTTTGAAACAGCAAGAAACTGGAAATTGAGTTGATGCAATCAATTGGAGAATGGCTGAATAAATTATGGTTTTTGAATGTTATGGAATATTATTGTTCTGTAAGAAACGATCAGCAGGATGATTTCAGAGAGGTTTGGAGAGACTTACATGAACTGATGCTAAGTGAAATGAGCACAACCAAGAAACCATTGTACACAGCAACACGATTATAGGAAGACCCAATCAGATGGACAGGTTATTTTCTAAAATGAGATGATTCAGGCCAGTTCAAATGATCTTGTGATGAACAGTCATCTACACCCAGAGAGATGAATGTGGAAACTGAGTGTGGATCACAATATAGCATTTTCAGTCTTTTTTTTGTTGTTTGCATTTTTTTCTTTATCATTTTCTTCCTTTTTGATCTGATTTTTCTTGTGCAACACAGTACTTGTATAAATATATATACATTTGTTGGATTTAACATATTTTTAAATTTGTTTATCATATATTGGATTACTTGCCATCTAAGTGAGGGGGTGGGGGCAGGGAGGAAATTTGGAACACAAAGTTTTGCAAGAGTCAATGTTAAAAAATTATCCATGCATGTTTTGAAAATAAAAATTTTAATAACAAATAAATGAATAAAAAATTAAATAAAAAGAAAGAATAAAAGCCATTCCCCACTTGGTAGATGACCAAAGGCTATGAATATATATTTTTCAGATGAAGAAATTAAAGCCAGTTCTAGTCATATAAAAAAAGTTTTAAATCACTATTGATTAGAAAATACAAATTAAGACAACTCTGAGGTAATATGACATACATCTCAGATTGACTAAGATGACAGGACAAGATAAGGAGGTATGTTGGAGGGAATGTGGAAAAATTGGGACACTACTATATTGTTGGTGGAGATATGAGGTGATCCAAACATTCTGGAGAGCAATTTGAAACTATGAGCAAAGGGTTATCAAACTGTGCATACCCTCTGATATAGCAGTGTCTGTTTATATCAAACTGTGCATACCCTCTGATATAGTGGTGTCTATTTAAGGATTTATATCACAAAGAGATCATAAAAAAGAGAAAAGGACCCACATACGCAAAAATGTTTGTGGCAACCTTTTTTGTTTTGGCAAGGAACTGGAAACTGAATGGATATACATCAGTTGGGGGATGGCTGAATAATTTATGGCATATAAATATAATGGAATATTATTGTTCCATAAGAAATGATCAACAGGATGATTTCAGAAAGTCCTGGAGAGATTTATATGAACTAATTCTAAGTGAAGTTAATAGAACTGAGAGAACATTGTACAGAGCAAAAACAAGATTATATAATGATCAACTCTGATGGCCATGGTTCTTTTCAATAATGAGGAAATTCAGGACAATTCCTATAGTCTTGTGCTAAATAGAGCCCTATACACCCAGAAAGAGGATTATGGAGACTGAATGTTGATCACAACATAGAATTTTCATCTTTTTGTTGTTGTTTGTTTGCTTTTTGTTTTTTTTTCATTTTTTCCCTTTATAATCTGATTTTTCTTGTACAGCATGGTAATTGTGGAAATATGTATAGAAGAATTGCACATGTTTAACATATATTGGATTACTTGCTATCTAGAGGAGAAGTGAGGAAATGAGGGAGAAAAAAATGGAACACAAGGTTTTGTAAGGGTGAATGTTTAAACTATCTGTGCATATAATTTGAAAATAAAAAGTTATTAAAATTGTTTTACATGTAACTGAAAATTATACATATATATACATGTAATATATATATATATATATATATATATATATGTAGGCTTGAAACTCTTTAATTATTGAATCAAAAGAATAAGATAGTGGTAAGCCATATGAGTCAAGTGTAAACAGAATATTACATCTGAGAAGTACATTAAAGACCATTTTATCTATTTTATATTTAGGAAATTAAGGACTAGATTATATAAAATTGTCCTGTATCACACAACTAATCTAACAGAATCACTCTGAGCATGGAAGTTTTTGGATAATATAACAATTGAGTTTACTTATATATAAGGTAGCCAATGCCTGAATATATACTGACTCTTTTAAGGCTAATCCCTTCCCAACCAGGCTTCCATTTATATTTTACTGGAAACACTATCAGCAAAGTTCATGTAACTCTCACTTCCCTTCCATTTACCTATTCTAATATGCTCACTTAGCATAAAACTCCCCTACAAATCTTTAGCTAAGAGTTTTCTTCGATGAGGCTGACATACCCTTCATGTATAGGAATGTATTATTACTAAATTTAGTAAAAATGTGCAAACAACATGGTCCCAGGAGTTCCTAGGAAAAATGTTGACGACACATAATTAATACCACTTCAATGATCTTATATACTTTGACCAGATACACCTAGTAACAGTATATACAACTTCTTCTCTTCCCCCCATCTTAGTCATAATTCCTGCTTTGTTCATCTTTCTAATTTTTATGACCTTCTAATTATAATTATAAACTTCTAATCTTTATGACCATATGGAGAGGTTATCCTTGGTATTTGTTAGAATGCATCTGATAACATTCTAGGGTCTACTAAGCAAAACCATGATACTTTAAGTGACCTCACAGTTGCAACTCTCCTCCACCTAAAACCATGAACTTTCAGCTTTTTGGGAAGCCATAAAGAATGGACAACCCACAGAGACCTCACATCATTTCACTCATCATAGAATTTAGATATAACCTTTGCTTTCAGAACACTAACAAACAGAAGGGCTCTGAACAATAGTGGATTTTCTCCCTACTTTTTATAAATCTCAAATTCCAATTATTTAAAAAGAAGTCCTAGGTTCCTCATGAGGAAAGCTCTCACTACACTTTTTTTTTCTGGTCAGTTATTCTACCAGCTGAATTCTCAATGGTATTCGCACCAGTAGAAAGCAGGTCTCAGGACCCAGAATGAATTACTTTAGTGAGAAGGAAATAAAATCATGTGTTCAAGTAAATGAAAATTTCAGAGAAGGCACTGAGAAAGCCTAAAGTATTTCAGCCATGAAAAAAATAGTTTAGAATAGATTTAGCAAGAATAATTAAATTAGATAAACCTTTGTTTCTCCCACCCTTCTCTCCTAGCCCTGTCAATAGCCTTCCCAGAAACCCATCCATTCCTCTCTCTACCAACTGAGGGTATGCTTATTACTCCTTTCCCTCTGTGTGATGTGCACTCTAAAAAGTTAATTACATTTAATCAAACCACATTCTTGCAGTCACAGTTCTAAAAGTCCTATTTTGTTCATTTGATTTTGAAGCCACTGTGCTTGTTCTGTGTTTACAAGGCTTTGGCATTCGTCAGTGCCAAGTGATATCCCTAAATGTCTGGGGTGTGTGTGTGTGTGTGTGTGAAAGACAGAGAGAGAGAGAGACAGAGACAGAGTCAGAGACAGAGAGAGACACAGAGAGAGAAAGAGACAGAGGCAGAGAGAAAGATAGAGAGAGACAGAGAGAGAGAGAGAGACAAAGAGAGAGAAACAGAGAGACAGAGAGAGAAAGAGACAGAGACAGAGAGAAAGAGACAGAGACAGAGAGAGACAGAGACAGAGAGAAAGAGATAGAGAGAGACAGAGATAGAGAGACAGAGAAAGAGAAAGACAGAAAGAGAGAGAAACAGAGAGAGAGAGAGAAACAGAGAGAGAGAGAGAGAAACAGAGAGAGACAGAGAGAGAGAGAGAGAGAGACAGAGAGAGACAGAGAGAGACAGAGAGAGAGAGAGAGAGAGAGAGAGAGAGCATTTATTTATAATAGATCAGTACCTCCTGAGAGAGCTGTGTTCTGTGTTAGAGTTTGCAGGACAGAATACAACCACAAATATGTCATTAATAATGTCACTGCTCAGAAACCATTCTACCTGAAGGGGTCTACAATGAAAGCAGGCACTAGAGTCATCCCTTTGTGGGGCCTGCCTGTGTTAAAGCTTTCAAATCGAGGGCAAGGTTGGGCAAGATTCTTCTTTGTCTCCTGATGCCAACAATCTGAACTCTTGCCATAGAAAATGAAAATTGTATTCTCAAGTATCCTGAAATGTAAACCTTAAACTCAGAATGAGCTTTGAAAAACACACTAAGTACCAAACCCTGGAGAAAAAAAAAATCTCTCACTGCCTTAATCCTTAAACTTGACTGTTTGGAGAAAAAGTCACCTGCCTAGAGGCCTACCAGGTCAGGTCTTATAATAGTCAAAAATGAATCCAAAGAACATATCCCTTCCCAGAATAGTCATAAGGGCACACAGAAGTTACATGCAAGGGGAAGTTAAAGCTGTCATAACTGGTTTTCTCCTGTAAAAAGCCAAGAGGAAGAGGGGTTAGAAATTCTGTTCTCAATAAATGGGTCTCCCTGTAGTTTTCATTCTTGGAGCTAATACTGATTCCCTAGGGTATGACCAGGGGAAAACATGACCAGGTATGTTCAAGTCTGGGCGCCACTTTTTAAAATGGATACTCACAAATATCATATTACCAAACAAGAGTGTCAGGATGGTAAAGGATCACAGTACAGACTGATTGAGATTTAGACCTTACAGGTCACTTAAGAGTTTAATCTTTTCTTTTTATGGAAAAATAAACTGAGGCCCAGTTTTTTTTTTTTTTAATTGAGAAACCATGGCATTTAGAAAAAGCTAAAGGAATTTAGAATATTTAGGCTGTTAGGAAAAATAAATTTAAAGCTTCACTGAACTCTCTGTCTTGTCATTCCAGTTAATGTAGTCTTTTTGGGGCATAGGAGAAAGGACAATCAATGAAATCTATCCCAAAATCTCTCCTAAAAATGAACAAAGAAAACACCAAAGAGGATTTTGAGTGACAAAATCTTCAGGAAAAAAATCACAGTGGATCATTTATTTCACTAGAGCAGCTTAGGAAGACCAAAAAAAAAAAAAAAGGTATTTGGACAATGGGATTGTTGCTAAATGAAAGCATGGCATGGTAGAAGTGAAACATTATGGAAACTTTAGAAGTGTAACATAGGGCAGCAGCAGAGCTCAGAGATGATAAGGGTCCTGAATACCTGGCCAGAAAGAGATCTCAGTGGAACCTTGTACTGATTGGTGCTATTTGGCTACTCTATCATCTATTGCAAAGTTCCATTTCACATTTCCAATCAGGTGAGGAGTAATTATAATTATGAAGAAGTAGGGCTTTTGCCTGAATAAAAAAAGAGAGCACAGACCAGGAAGGTGACTACCAGAACTATCCATGGATAACCTCATACACCATACTGGAAGAGTCAAAAACTTACAGGGCCTAAATATGGATAGAGCTGTAAAAAACAGAAGCATATTTAAAACAAAAAAAGATAGTCATTCCCAATCCCACATACCACTTTCCAAGAAGAACAGAGCCCGTTTTGAACATAAAGTCCAAAGTAAAATAAATAACCTAAAATAAAAAAAAAGAAAAGATAAGAAAAAGAAGAAAAAATATATAAAATGTAAGCATGGTGACTGGGAAGTTCAAGACACAAATTCAGGAATATTCAACACCTTGAAAACTTCTACCAGCAAAGCTGCAAAATTAAAAGAAAATGCAGAGTGAAAATAAGATCAACAAGAATTCCTAAAAGAGATAAACAACATGTATATATGTATATATATGTATATATATATAATAGCTTTTTATTTATAAGATATATGCATAGGTAATTTTTTACCATTGACATTTGCAAAACCTTTTGTTCCAATTTTTCCCCTCCTTCTCCCCACCCCTTCCCCCAGATGGCTGATATGACAGGAAAAGATCATGATAAACATTGCAGGGCATGTGGAAAAACTGGGACACTCATGCATTGTTGGTGGACTTATGAAATGATCCAACCATTCAGAAGAGCAAAGGGCTATAAAACTATGCATACCCTTTCATCCAGCAGTGCCTCCCCTGAGTCTGTATCTGAAAGAGATCACCAAAGAAGGAAAGGGACCCAAATGTACAAAATTGTTTGTAGCAGCTCTTTTTTGTAGTGATGAGGAACTGGAAATTGAGTAGCTACCCCTTTGTTGGGGAATGGCTGAATATGCTATGCTATATAAATGTAATGGAATATTATTTTTCTATAAATAATGACAAGGAGGCTGATTTCAAAAAACCCTGGAAATACTTACATGAACTGATGTGGAGTGAAATGAGTAGAACCAAGAGAACATTATACACAACAACAAAAAAATCATGTGATGATCAATTGTGATGGATTTGGCTTTTTTCACCAGTGAGGTGATTCATAGCAATTCCAGTAGTCTTGTGATGGAAAATTCCATACACATCCAGAGAGAAAATTATGGAGACTGAATGTGGATCAAAGCATATTTTTATCTTTTGCTGTTATTTGTTTGTTTGATTGTATCTTTTTTCTTTCTTGTATTTTTTCTGAGTTTTTCCTGTGTGTGGCTTGATGAATATGGAATTATAATTAAAAGAATAGCTCCTATTCAATTTATATAAGATTATTTCCTGTCTTGGGGAGGGGAAAGGAAGAAAGAGAGGGAGAAAAATTTGGAACACAGTGTTTTATAAAGGTGAATATTGAAAATGCTCTTTGCACATATCTGTGAAAACAAAATACTATTAAAGATCAGGAGGAAAAACAAATCAAAAGTTTATATGTCTACTTGAGCAAAGTAATATAATGAATATAGGCTATTATCATATAATTTAGAATGTAAACTCCTTGTGATAAGGGACTTTTATTTTTAATACTTCTGTCCCTAGCCTCTGGCATAGTCTCTGGAACAAATAAATGCATAGTAGTTGCTTGTTGTTTGATAATTCAATAAAAAGAAATACAAAATCTAATTTTTTTAGGAAGAAGGTATGCTGATCTCTGCTCATCTCTCTTCCTTTTGATCTTCCAATTCCTCTTATGAAGAAGATTTCAAAGTCCCAAGACTTGTTGTTTACTGATCCATCTAAAGGGCACAGACTAACCTCTTTTGGTAAGGAACTGATTGCTATTTGCTTCCAGAAATAAATGTGGTTTAACTGGGCTTTATTTATTGATTGGCTAGAATAGGTCCAGATTGCTAATGAAATTGACTGTAGGAAACAGTTTTGTGGTATTCAGAAAAGAAATTAAGGGAATGGGAAGTACAGGCCTGTCTAGTAATCTAATGTTGAAACAAACTTTCAAATTCCAGTTCCAGATGAAGATAGGCCTTTCATTTTGTACTTAAAACTACCTGGTAGAGACAAGAATACGGCAAGTAACAATTCATGCAGATGAAATGCATTAAACAAACTCTCTCCTACAATTCCAACAAGAAAGGATCTTCAGAGATCAGAGAGATGTGGAATTGACTGACACATTTAAAATTGACAAAGGTTTTCAACTTCCAATTATCATACAGAATAATTTTCTATTTAGTGCAGATGATTTTGGTGAAAATCCAAGGAACTTCCCTTTCTATTATTAAATGCTGTAGGGCAACTGTAACATTGGATGCAACAGGACTTTGGAAATGACAGGATCCTGCTTAGAAATTTCATCTTAACTGTTGGAAGGATAGGCATCTTTTCTAGTTAAGAGATTTAGATCAGCCTTAGAGAAGGGTCCTGTCTAAATTCAGGTAATATTATTGAAGTGCTTTTCCATCTTGATTATTCTTGAATGAACAGCAGGCAAGGCTGGGAATATCACTCTCACAGATGGTCAAGTAGCAGCTGAAGCTTAAAAAAAAGAAAAAAGACAAGTTTCTTCTCCAGTCTGGAAGACAGAATACTTCTCTTAAAGCAGAGAGAGGGTGACCTATATTGTGCTTTTTAAATACACCTCACTAGTGTCCTTATGATACTGTATATTACATATATCTTTCTGCCTGTCTTTTTACTCTGTGTCTGTCCAAGTAGAACCAAAATTATAAATTGTCAATAAATTATCATGGAGCATATCTTACTGGAACTAGCTCTGTATTAACCACATAGCATCCAGTAATAATGGTAAGCACATATTATAAAGGAACTTGGTAGAGAAAGCTCAGTTTACACATTTGTAATAATTAGAAAATAAGACACCATATATTTATCTGATAGCATTAAATGAAGGTAGAGAAAGAGAAGATCTGGGAACATATCACAGAGATTTGGTTTTAACCTTAAATGATAGTAAAGCAGAGGAATTGCATGTAAATGGGGTTCATTCTATTCCTAACTTATTAAATGACTAGAGAAAAAAGAAAATAATATTCTGTCCTTTATAAAGGGAATGGGAATGGACATATGACTTCTTTGGTAAAAGGAAAATCCCCAATGAAGAAAATCTCTTCACCAATGAAGATTTTTTGTTTCAGAGAGCAGCTCAGGTCACAGAAAGATTAAGAGATTTTCAGTCAGTATTTCAGAGGTAGTGCTTGAATTTGATCTCTGTTTCTGAGTGCAGCTCTCTATTTATTATACCATGCTGCCACTATGCCCTTTGAACGCGAAGAGGTTATTACTGTATTACTTTGAGTAAAAGGTGAGCTTTGAGTTGTCCTTCTAACCACAGACTGAGTTTTCTGTTGGCCAGATATCTATACTTCCTGTTCCACTCTAGGTTTCCAAAAGTGCTGTTTTAAGAAATAATCCATAAAGTATAAAATAGATCTTCAAAGGCCTAGAAGAAAGAATCCATTCCATGCATAGCTGCATACAATGAGGAAACCCAAGACTTTTGTTTCATTAGTACCATACTCATTAGCACCAACACATATAAATGGCCTCAAGGGACAGTTGTTATAAAGCATCATTACATAATATCTGCAAAAGCTCTACAAAAGAGATCTGTCCATGAGGAATTATGATAATAAATCTGATAAGCCATATAAGACTTAACACCTTTAGTGCACATGTTGACAACCCCCATATGCAAACACTGTACCGTCAAAATGAGCAAGAAAATAGTAGCCTGGGGTTTGCTTGCCAATAAATTGTCTCTTCCAACAAGAAACAAATGGTCTGAGTATTGGTACCATATTTTGCCATTTTAGTTAATCCTCCTCCTTCACAAAGGGAATATTTTGACTGTTAAAAGAAGAGAAAACAAACGAACAGCAGGTGTTGCCAAATATACAGGGCTCCCAGACAGTGTCTCAGAACTAAGGGAAATAGCTCATTATTAAAGCTGAAATCAGGGATGTCCAGTTTGTTCCTTTATTCCCTTAGATAAAGAAATATGAAAGGGATAAAATGATCTAAAGATATGTCATTAACATTATCAACCTGCACAATCCACCAGTCAGAAAAGATGAGTTGCAGTCTACCTTAGTTATCACTGGCAGGAGAATATGCACTTTCAGTTTTGTAGAAGCAAAATTATTTAGCCACGATTATCTCCTTTTCAAACATGATAGGAAACAATCTCCTGTTTTATATCTGAAGCAATGATATGCACTTGATTCCATGAATAACAAACAGACCACAAGGTGAATGGGTAAGCCCCTATTATCTCTGAGCATCAGCTCTCTTGGAAAGTTGCAAACAAAGGAATAGAGAGACAGAGAGAGACAGAGACAGACAAGAAGAGAGAGGCAGAGACAGAGAGGAAGGGAGCAGAGGAAGGGAGGGAGAGAATGATTTCTGCTATTATTTAATACTATACCCAAAGAAAACCCTGAGTTGATGCAGGCTGTAGATAATATACACCCTAGTGCTTCTTGTTGTTATTTACCATGACTGTATCATACCCCCTTTCCAAGTTAAGAGTCCTGCCAAAAACTCAGCCTCTGAATGTGTATTGAAAAAGCATCCTGAAAAAGCAGTTAAAGTGAACTTTAACTTCATGTAGATATTTTCAGCACCAAAATGAATATATTATTTCCAGCAATATTTCTGATTATTATGTCTCTATTCTTTGGAATCATGTTGGTCAACTGTGCCCAGAGCAAAGTCCATCAAAGGGTAGAGATTAAAAAAAAGGTAAAGAGAAGTTATCATATACTAATAATGAACTATTGTTAAATTGAAAAATTTGGATGAATATCTACCAGAAATGTATATTTTAATAAATATGCTTTTTACAAGAATAGCCCTTTATCCTAATATAAAAGTTTCTCTTGGAAAAAACCCATGTCCTAAGGCATAAATTAACAAAAATTGTGATAAAGCAGCTTGTAAAATCTGATATTAATAGTTTGGGCGATTAATATTCCACATGTAACCCCTTTTTCCCAAAAAGTGGGGAAAGCTTCCTAAAAATGCTTTAAAGATAATCCACTACATATGTGTAAGGGGAAAAAAAAAATTCTTGATTTGCTTGAAAGAATGCTGCATAAATGAAGAATGAACTTGTTAGTTCTTTGAGAGAAACCAGTTAAGAAAAAGGCAAACTACAGAATTTGGAATGATACACTATTGCCCCAAAACCACCAATAAGAAGCCAGTCCCCATTATATCTTTTGAATTTCACCACTTGCAGTGCTAATGGCTGGAGAGGACAGATTCCTTTTAAGTGAGATAATTAATTCACCTAGTTTGAGTCAAAATCTCAGCTCAAATGTGGCTCCTCGTTTACTCTTCATTTACTTTTTTTTTTTTTAACTGTACTCAATATAGCTTCTTTAATTTATATGTGTTGCTTTCTTTGATAGACAAGTTTACTCACTATTTGTAATGGTCTTCTTTTGTAAACAAAACTTGTTGGGAAGGGTATAATATGATAAATATGAGCTAAGGGTTACTTTAGAAGAGTAAGACCAGTGTTTTTGTTCTTAATCTAATATTATTCCACTAGACTAAAGATATTTGAGAAATGGCAGATATAGTTCTAGCTTAATAGCCCTGTGGAAAATAAATGAGATTGTCCAGCCTCAAATATTCCAGGATTCTTTCTTTTTCTCCTCAAGCTACAATTGAGCAGATCCTATATCATCTCTATTCATGCAATGCATGAGCTATATCTTTATATAATAGAGCACATCCACAGATATAGTTTGTATTAATGATAAAAGAAATATAAATTAAATAAACTCCAAAACAGCAATTCACATATATGAAATTGGCAAAATTAAGATTATAAAACTCAATGTTGATTGGGGTTGGGAAGAAAAAATTAGATTCAGGCATTCTGGAAGGAATGAAAGTTTATTTTTGAAGAATAACTTATCAGCACATTAACTCTTGTTATAAATGACTATTCTGTTAAACAGTTATTAGAAATATGTTCTAAAAACTTTTTGGAAGGAAGAGGAGAAGGAGGATGAAGAAGAGGAGAAAAAGGAGGAAGAGGAGGAGGAGATATCTTGTTCAAAGATTCTTATAGTAGCATGACTTAGAGTTGTAAAAAACTAGGAGCAATATCATTTTAGGACTTTCCTAGTCTCTCAGGGTCAGAGGACAAATTAAACATTGATCAATCAATCCTCATATAGTAATTGTCTTTGTATCAGAAAGAAGTAGATAGATAGTATAGTGTATAAGTGTCTGGCCTGAAGTCAGTAAGACTCATCTCCCTAAATTCAAATCTAGCCTCAGATGCTTACTAGCTGTGTGACTAGGCAAATCATTTAATGCTTTTTACTTTAATTTCCTCCTCTGTCAAATAAGGTAGAAAAGGAAATAATAAGCTACTCTACTATCTTTGCCAAGGAAACTCCAAGTGGAGTCAATGAATGAATCAGACACAGCTGAAAGAATTAAGCAACAAGAAACAATATAAATTCAAATTCACATTCCTCCCCCCCCAAAAAAAAAAAAAAAAACTAGATTCCAAGTGTATGAAGAACACTGTTCTAGATAATAGATAATACAAAAATTTTGATCCCCTTCCTCATGGAGTTTACTACTTAGTAATGGAACATTATGCCTACTTAAGTTGAAATATAATAATATGATATAATAAATATATATTATATATAATAATTTCATAATATGATATAATAAATTCCTAAGAATTGCAAAGTGCAACATGAGCAATGAGGAAGAATTTAGGGAATATATACAAATATATATATATATATATATATATATATATATATATATATATGTAAGTGTTGTGACTATATTATTAATGGTTTAAAAAAATGAACTGTCAGGAAAATCTGTTATAGGCTATTAACAATAGTCAATGTGAGTGCTAATGAGAGCCTGTGGGAGTGAATGTGAGCAGAGAACATAGGAGAGAGGTTCAGTAGATGGATATATAAAGAAAAGAACCTGGGTAACTGAGTGCATATGAGAAAGAAATAAAGTTAAAGAAGCAAAGAAAACACCTACTTTTTAAACATGAGAAACTGATAAAAATTATAATATAAGGAAAACCTGGAAAAAATAAAATAACATATTTTGAAGTAGAGATATTGATGGGAACTTAGGATAGAAATATTCATATAGAAAATAGGAGTTTCTAGTCTTGATCTAGGAAGAGATATAAGGGTCATTGAAGATATGGAAATTACCTTATAAAAGTGATCATTGAAACCATTGAAATGGATACATGGGGAATGGCTGATTTTTCTGTGACATGGCTATCAAATAGGATATTAAAAAATAATCAAGAAGGATAAAACAAATATTAATAAATTAATCATAACAACAACAACAATAAGTAACATTCATGTAGTACATGTCAGGAATTACGTTAGGTATTTTACAATTATTATCTCATTTGATTCTCACAAATGCCTAGAAGGTAGAAACTATTATAATCCACATTTTGCAGGTGAAGATACTGAGTCAAATACAGGTTAAGTCACTTGCTCAGAATTACACAAGTAGTAAATATCTGAAGATGAATTTGAACTCAGGTCATCCTGATTTTAGACTCAGTATTCTATCCAATATACCACATAAAACATTATTAATTTTTTTAAAGTGAAAACCAAAAATCAGGAGACAAAAAGACAAATTTATAAAATGGAAAAATGTATACAAGCATGAATAAATACAAAATTAAGCTAATGGAAGGTAACACAAGAAAGGGAAAGTTAGGACTAAACAATATGTGTGTGTGTATTTCTGCGTACATGCATGTGTGTCTGTGTGTGTGTGTGTGTATGCATCCATGTGTGTATGTATATTTGTGTTCATATGTATATGTATACATACATAGACCTATTTTGCATGTTGAAATCCTTTTTAAGTTAAATGATTTGTACTTGTCATTTTTGGTATGATTTAAAGTTTAATATGTATAGCAAAAGATATGAGTAAATGAATAAACAAATGAATTAAGAAAAATAATCTTTTGTGAACTGGAATTATTAAAGTATCTCTCATATAATTTATTTTTAAAAAACTGAATCAATAAATGCAAGTACCTGGGGCTTTTTAATTTATGAATTAAGATTTTTCACTCTCCTTTTGGATTTTGCTTTGTCTCCAGGTTTCTCATTGCACACAGCATCATAGAGGATTTGCTGGAAAATATGAATTATTTCCATACTTTTACAAAGAAGTTCTATCTGGAGCTTTACCCTTCCACTCCTTGGTATCCACTTCAATAGACCTCAATTATTTTTTGCTCTAGCTTTATTGCTCAGAAGCACATAAGACACTTATAAAAAGAATATTGCAATAGGTGGAGTATAAATCTCCAGCAAATTAAAGCTGAATCTCAGCTCTAGGCTTTGGAAAAAACCCTAGTACTCCTTTGAATTGAGAAAGTTATTACCTCTATAGTTGTATAATATAATAGATTCTTCAAACCAGAAGGTTCAACTAGAAACATTTGAGTCACCTTCCTTCTTCCTCATTCCTTTAGCCATTCTATCACCATTTCCTGTCATTTCCTGCCATTTCTCCCTCTGAAATATATCTCAGATTCACTTTTTCATCATTACTCTCATAGCTTCCCTTAATGTAGATGTTTCTCTCTCTCTCTCTCTCTTTCTTTCTTTCTCTCTCTCTCTCTCTCTCTCTGTCTCTCACACGCGCACGCACACACACACACACACAAACAGAATTTTAGGCTGGAAATTTAAACTGATTTCTAGTATATTGTCTTCTAGTATAGCTGGACAAATATATTTTAATAGTATTGTATTCTTTCCCAATTGTGCAACAAAATAAATTTTTAGAATTAAATTTTACAATATTTTGAGTTTCAAATTTTTCTCCCTTTCTTCCTTACCTACCCCTTTCCTAAAATGCTGCCCAATTTGACATGTATATGCTGTCTTGTAAACATATATCCATATTAGTTACAGTTATGAAAGAACAAACAAATCAGAGGAAAAATGAAAAAAGAATTAAGTGAAGAAAGTATGCTCCAAAATGCATCCAGGGTCCATCAGTTCTTTATGAATAACATTTTCCTTGTACTTTTGTACTTGTCTTGGATCATTGTGTTGCTGAGAAGAGTTAAGTCATTCAAAGTTAATCATCATACAGTGTTCCTGATACTGTATACAGTATTTTACTGATTCTGCTCATTTCACTTTATGTCAGTTTTTTAAAATCTACCCAGATTTTCTGAAATCTTATTTTACAATAATATTTCATTACATCCTTATATCACAGGTTACTAGATCATTCCTCAATTGTTGGACGTCAATTTCCAAAATTCTATCATCGTCAAAGGGCTGCTATAAATATTTTATACATACAGGTCTTTTTATTTTTTATGATTTTTTTTTAGGATTTAGGAATAACAATACAAGTAGGTAATATTGCTGGATCAAAGGATCAAAACACTTTGATTGCCCTTTGGACGTAGTTCCAAACTACTCTCCATATTGAATCAGTTCACAGCTTCACCAATAGTTTATTAGTGTTTCAGTTTTCCAACAGCCATCATTTTCCCTTTTTTGTCATATTAGTCAATCTGATAGATGTGAGGTGGTACCTCAAAATTATTTTTATTTGGATTTCTCTAATCAAAATTATTTAACGAACTTCTTCATATGACCATAGATAGCTTTTATTTTTTCATCTGAAATCTGCTTCTTTATATTCTTTGATTAGCAATTGAGCAATGACTTGTACTTTATAAATTCCTTCTAATCTCGCTTGAATTGATTTTGTTTGTGCAAATGTTTTGTAATTTAATATAATCAAAATAATAGATTTTACATTTGGCAATGTTCTCTACAACTTGTTTGTTCATGAAACTGTAACTCACTTGACTTCTCCTTTAAGAATTTGGACGCTATTCTACTTGATATATTGATATTACTTTACTGTCTATGGTGGTGCCTTTTAGCAAGATGCAGTTTTATGTCTTTAATTAGATCTACCTTTGCTTTTGCTTTGTCTGAGATCTGAGTTGCTCTGTCTGCTGATTTTTTCACATCAACTGAATTTTAGATTCTCCTTCTGCCCCTTACCTTTGCTCTGTATTTGGGGGTCTGTTTCAAATGTTTATTTAAACAACATGGCAGTATTATGATTTTTGATTCACTCTGCTATCTGTCTCCATTTTATTAGAGAATTCATCCCATTCACATTTACAGTTATGATAACCAATTTTGTATTTCCCTCCAACCTCTCTTTCTTCCTGCAAATCCTCTCTTTTCTTTCATCCCTTTCCTTTCTTGACAGTGTTTTGCTTCTGTTTACTACATCTCTGGTCTGCTCTTCCTTCTGTCAGTTCTCCTCACCATCTGCCTCCCTGCCATTTTTAACTTCTATTTTATTGAATGACAAGTTTTTTTCCCTTGGAATTTATGCCTAATTTTGCTAGATAGGTGATTTTTAATTCTATCTTCTTTGTCTTTCAGAATATCATGTTCCATTACCTCTGGTTCTTTAATGTTGCAGCTGCAAAGTCCTGTGTCATCCTGATTGTGGCATCCTGAAATTTGGATTATTTTATTCCAACCACTTTCAGTATTTTTTTCCTTAACCTAATCATTTTATAATTTGACTCCAATGTTCCTTGGAGTTTTATTTTGGGAACTCTTTCCTGAGGTGATTAGTGGATTCTTTTAATGTAGTCTGAGGTGATTAGTGGATTCTTTTAATGTATTCTTCAGTGGATTCAAATGGATTCTTCAATTCTTTTGAATTCCCTCTGGTTCCAGGATATCAGGGCAATTTTCCTTGATAACTTTTTGAAAGATGCTATGCACATCCTCCTTTTGCTTATTGGTTTCTGAGATTCTGAGATTGTCTTCTGCATCTATTTTCTGATTCAGTTATTTTTCCCATAAGATGTTTTACATTTTCTTCTATTTTTTCATTTTTTTAAATTTTATTGATTCTTAATTTCTCACAGTCATTATCTTCCACTTACCTAATTCTAACTTTTAAGGAGTTCTTTTCCCCAGTTAGCTGTTTATGCTTCCTTTTCTATTTGGCCAATTATTCTTTTGGGGTAATTGCTTTCAATAGTGGGTTTTTGCGTCTCTTTTTCTATTTGACCAATTCCACTCTTTAAGCAGTTGTTTTCTTTTTACACATTGTTGCTTCTTTTTTCAAAATTCTCTTGAATCATTTTCATTTCTTTTCCCAATTTTTATTTTACCTCTCTTCTGATTTTAAAACTTCTTTTTGAGCTCTCCCATGAATTCTTTCTAATTGAGACTACTTCCCATTTTTCTTTAAAGTTTTTCCCATTGATGTTTTGATATTGTTGTCCTCTTACGAGTTTGTGTCTTGGTTTTTCATGTCATCATAATAACTTTCTATGGTCAGATTCTTTGTTGTTTTTTAATCATCTTTTTTTGGGGGGGGTTAGATTCCTTTCTTCAAAATTTGAATTCTGCTCCCAGAGTGGAAGGCTTCTTATACCAGTGGCTGTTTACCTAGTGCTGCATTAATGTTGTTCTGAGTCCTACAAAAGACCCTTATATCTGGTGCTATGCTAAGAAAGTGGGATAGGAAAGTGACAGGTGTTGCTGGAGGGTTCTCTGGCACTGAGCTGGGTTCCTAGTGGTGGCATGTTTCTCATGAGGCAGGTAGGATATTTCTGCATTTTCCCTAGGTTGTACTGAAGCACATGAACATTGCCCATTAGTCTGGGGCTAAGCTGAAGTATGGTGGTTGCCAGGCCCTGGAGGCTACCTGTTTATTAGTCACCCATAGGGTTAGCATCTACCCCTTTGCTTGATATTATGCTGAAGCACAAGATCTGGCCACTGGGGGCCGTCTGTTTGCTGGGGACCATGTGAAACACATGGATGTTCTCCTTGGTTCTCTGAGCTGCAGTTCCCTGTTTCCTTGGCTTTGCTGAGGGACGTGATTTGTCTATTTCTTCTCACTAGGGCTCAGGATCTCACACTGGTTTTCTGAGAAGAAGCTTGCTGTTAGGTTACTGGAATGCTTCATGTCCTAGATGGTGTTCCTCTTTTCCCCAAATGAGACCAACCTTGAGGATCTTTCGAGTTTCTTGGGCTAAAAAATTGTTTCATGCCATATTTTTTGCTGTCTCTGCTATTCCATGATTTGTTTGGGGGCACTATTTTATGGTTGTTTGGAGGTAAATGTGGGAGAATTACAGCAATTTATTGCTTACTCCTCCATCTTGGCTCACAAAAGTAGCAATCCAGACAAATATTTTTAAAAGTCTTTTCATCATGTCATTTCACTTGCTCAAGAATTTATAGTGACTTTCTATTATCTGCTGCAGCTCATTCAAACTCTTCTGTCTTTTCGAAGAAGACTCTCCAAAACTATTCCAAATTTATTTCTTACCACTACCCAAAATGCAGGTGCTCCTTTAATCGGTCCCATAGTTCTAATTCATGTTCCTTCCCTAATGTCTTCCTTTATTTATGCCATTCCTATCAAAAGAAATGGATGTTCTTTTGCCTTCTACTTAACCTGCTTCTATCCATCCTTTATGATCTATCTCATCATAAATACATTATTTTACCTGACTCAGTGGGTGAGACATCAGAGACCATTAGGGACAGTATGGGACCAAGAGTCTAAAGGGAATTTTGGAGGCATGGCAAACAATCTGAGAAAATGAAGCACATTAACAAAAGGAAACCTTACACATCAGGAAAGTATTACAACTAGTAATTTGGGCAGATAGTTGATATCATGAAGTCAGTATTTGCAGTAAAGGAGTATTTTAATATAATTGTAGAAAGAACTCAAAGGGTACAAGAGAATGGTAAGAGGCAGCGATTCAGGAAAGTTGCTTTCAATATCCGGGAAGTCTAATTCAGAACTTAGTAAAGTCATTGACTAAAGCAGCTCATGTCAATCCTATATTCTCTGAGTAATCAGCATTCTAATGGCTTCCACATTTTAGCACCAAATTGTTTCACAAATTATTTAATTCTTCCCCCTTAAATATATTTCAAGCTCCAGGAGGGTAAGAACAATATATAACTACATAAAAAACTGGGTGGCACAGTGAAAAGAATAAAACTCAGGACGACCTGAGTTCAAATCCAGATATTTATTTATTTATTTATTTATATATCACTCATGTGACATTGGGCAAATATTTAATCTATCTCTGTCAGGTTCCTCAAATATAAAACAGAAATAATAATATCACCTACAAGTAAAATGAAAATCATATTAGTAGTACAGTAGTAGATGCTTAACAGATGTTTATTACCTCCCCCCCATTTGCCCTTACAATTCTGTTATATTATCCTGCAGTGTTAAATATATAACAAACACTCAATAAATCATTGTTGATCGACTGATTGAAGGACAACTTTTGAAATGCAAATTCTAGAAAATATCTCAAAGATAAAGTAGTTTTACCTGTCCATCTGGTTGGGAGGGGCTGTTCATGCCTATCTAATGCACAAGTAGCTTTCCACATAGTCACTTGATTTTGCAACCCATAGATTGAGCCTCAGGTTTAAGATTATACTTTGGTAGCAATTCTTTGAAGCTAATATCTCAACTCCTGCTCTCACTGAGAAATCACAAAATTTGTTTGCTGAAAGCCCCTAATTGGTTGGGAGTTGTGTTTTCTAATGTTGTAACTTATAAGCCTTTACCAGTATGATGTCCACCATGATTATTATTTGATATTAATTACTGGCTTAATTAGATTTTTGCAATGGGTTATGTAGTAGGAACAATTGGCACAAAACATTCCTCCAAAAATCTATAATATGCTCTGACAAAGTAACAAAGAGAAAAGCAGGATGCAGCTTTGATGTGGCAGAAAGAATAACCTGACTCCTAGAAGTCCTTTTGCTAGACTCCTCAAAATATTCCTTTTAGGTGTGAAGTAAATTTTCTGCTGGGCTACATGTAAAGACTTGAATTCATATCTAGTTTTTCCTTGACTTTCAATACAGTCATTACTATGAACAGTCCTAAAAAACTACTAGAAATTTGGCTGGCAAGGTTTTATTCTCACACAAACAAGAAGGGAGAAGACCAAGGCTAAGATGTTCTCCTCACCATGAGATTTCTTGTCAGAGATCTTCATGAACTGATGCTAAGTGAAAAGAGCAGAGCAAGATCATTATACACAAGACTATACTACGGTCATTTCTGATGGACATGTTTCTCTTCAACAATGAGATAGTTCAAACCAGTTTCAATTATTCAGTGATGAAGAGAGCCATCTACACCCAGAGAGAGAACTGTGGGAACTGAGTATGGTTCACAACATAGCATTTTCACTCTTTTTGTTGTTTGCTTGCATTTTTATTTTGCTTTTTTTTTTTTTTTTTTTTTACTGATTTGATTTGATTTTTCTTGTGCAGCACAATAATTGTATAAATATGTATGCATACATTGGACTTAACATATATTTCTACTATATTTAACATATATTGGACAACTTACCATCTATAAGAAGGCATGGGGGAAGGGAGGGAAAATGGGAACACAATGTTTTGCAAGAGTCAATGTTGAAGAATTGTCCATGCAGATGTTTTGAAAAATAAAAAGCTTTAATAAAAAAAAATTAATTAATTAAAAAAGATTTCTTGTCGAAGGTGGAATTATTTTCCCTCTTTATTGCTAAATATAGGAATCTCCTTTTCCAATGAAATTGTTTCTTATAGTAGCCCAACCATAATTGGTTCTTTCAATCAATACAGACTTCCTGCAATATCAGGGCAGTATTCAGACTTTGTCCACAGGTAGTAAACAATTGTGTTCCTACCTGATAAATATTTCAGTAGTAAATATTTGGGCACTTTTAATAGGATCAGGGGGGTTTTATTTGCTCAATTGATTCACATACTTTTAACCCTAGCCTATTCAGATTCGGAAATCAGGTGGATGGCTGATTTTCAGGATTTCTTTTTTTTTCCCCAAGGCAATAGTTTTGAACTGCAAACTAAATATAGCTAACCTTACTGAGCATTCATTTTCCCTTTAGTCTCACGTCTTCTACAGTTTTACATGTAGCAGACATGAAGCAAAGTGGGAACAACAAAGAGGACACAAATAAGGAAATAAAATAGGTGAGTGGGTCAACCTCATTTTTAATCAAGGGACATTGCCCATTTTTAGTATCCACCCATTCAAAATGATTTCAATTAGATTTATGAGGATAATTTGAGTTTCTCATATTGTTATGCTCAAAATATGGTTTTATCATTTTTTTTTCTTTTTCCATTGACCCTTCACCTGGATTGAAATAAGCTATTATGTTTATATTACTGTTATCCATTGTTTTAATTATTATCATGATCCTGTCTTATCCTTAAAACTTCCCAATGGAATCAGAATCATCTATTGAAATTGCCCTGAATCTTCACATTGCTGAGAAGACCCAGGTCTATCACAGCTGATCATCATATAATCTTGCTAATACTCCCAGTTCCTAACCCCCATAGGAAATAATCCAACTTTTCACTTCCATCTAACTTATGATCTATTAAGGAAGCATTAAATAAGTTCATTATAGTAGCATCTTAGCTCAGGTTTTCAGTTTTTACTGAGGAAAATCTTTGATTCTCAAAAAATTCATTTGACACACATGGTACATCCTTTGACCATGACCTAAATCTGCCACCAATGAGAAAATGTGGCACAACAAAAGCATGGAATGTGGAGAAGAACTAGAATGTTTATTTAAAAAATATTTTTTTTGAATATGAATCCATCTGTGGCCACATACCTGCCACTTTCATGTTAGGCAATCATAAAAAAATTAATAAAATGAAGACAGTTTAGGTACATAGTATGATATTCAATAAATTCTGAGAGTTGTTGTGGCCTATCATTCAGTATTCCAGACTTAGAGTAAAGGTTCCCTTGAACACTTCCAAGATATATGATAATGGGAAAGTCTCCTTACATGAATTATTACTCAGTTTTTACCTCTAGAATGGACATAATTCTTATTCCTCATGAGGCATAGATGAGGATCATAAGAGACAATGTGTATAAATGTTTTGTAAACTTCAACATATATAAATTTCAGCTATTGTATGAGATGATGATGATGAATATAACTAAATGTTATTTGAATAAAAGATACATAACCAAGAAACAAAAAATATAAGAATTCATTGCCAGAATGCCCAAGTCCTTTACTATTTAATCTTGGCTATGATGAAAATAAAGACTTTATAATGTGGTATTTTAAAACACAAAACAGTAGCCTCACAAGAAGTCTGTGATATAAGTAATTTAAATTCAGGCTCAGAAAGATTATATGATTTTCTCCTTGGAACCAAAGCTGGAAAGCATGAGAGACAAGATTCACCCAGAATTCCAGATTTCAAATTCAGCATGTATTCTACTGTACTACACTATCTCTCAGCACTATAATGTTTTTATCAAGGAAGAACAAAAAGGATAATTGCCTAAGAGAAGTAAGGAAATAAGAAAAAGTCATTGTGGAAAAGACAAGAAAGTTATCACAGAATAATTTATAAAGTCCTGGGCACATAGTAGGTGATTTAATAAATGTTTATTGTCAGTTTTAGATGGCACAGTGGATAGAGTGTTGGGCCTGAAATCAGAAAGACTCATCTTTCTAAGTTAAATCTGGCTTCAGGCATTTACTAGCTTTGTCAACCTAGGCAAGTTACTTAACCATGGTTTCTTTATATGTAAGATTACTTGGAGAAGGAAATGGCAAACCATTTCAGAATCTTTGCCAAAAAAAAAAAAAAGCTCCCAGAGAAGTCAGGGAGAGACAGACACAACTAAACTTACTGAACAACAACAAAAAATAATTGCTTATGAATGTGATATCTCCTAATTTATATTCTATTTCCCCATACATTAATGATTGTGAATTAAATAGGGTCAAAAAATTAAACTAATAGGTTAATTTAAGGACTATATGGCTATAATTGCAAATAAAAATCACCTAGTACTTTGCACATAGATATTCTCTTCACATTCAACAGAGTGATCAAGACTGTCAGTTCCTTGATTCTTCCTCCAAAAATATATATGCATGTATGTTTACACACACACACACACACACTTTTTTATTGAAACATTTTTTATATTACCAATGTATATCCCTCTTCCTTCTTTTAAAGAACCATTGCGTGTAACAAAGGACTTTCATCACACTGAAACAGATTGTATAAATCTTTTTATGCTCTGAACTTATGATATCTAGAATTTCTGATCATACAGTAAATAGTCTATTATATTCATGTTCCACATTGTTTTAACTATTCTTCAACTAGTGGGCATCAAGATTTTTTTTATCTTGATAATTTTTTTCTTCTTTTTTCTCATTATTATTTTATTTTTCCAAAAGCATGTTAAGACAGTTTTCAAATTTTGTTTTTGTTTTTGTTTTTTTGCTGAGGCAGTTGGGGTTAAGTGAGTTGCCCAGTGTCTGAGATCAGATTAGAACTCAAGTCTTCCTGGCTTCAGGGCTGGTGCTCTATCCACCTAGCTGCCCTTCAACATTCATTTTTATAAGACATTGTGTTCCAAATTTTTATACCTCCCTCCCTTACCTCCACACTTCCCAAGACAGTTAAGATTAACTATGTGAAATCATTTTATACATTTTTCCATATTTGTTGTGTTATAAAAAAAAATAGGCAAAAAAGGAAAACAACAAAGAAAAAGTAAACCAACCAAACAATCAAACAAAAAAGTGAAAATATTATGCTTCAATCTATATTCAGTCCCCATAATTCTCTCTCTGAAATTTTTTATCCCAAGTCCATTGAAATTGCCTTGAATCATCACATTGCTAAGAAGTTCTAGGTTCATCACAGTTGATCATCACATAAACTTGCTAATATTGTATAAAAGGTCCTTCTGGTTCTGCTCACTTCACTCAGTATCAGTACTTGTATTTCTAAGCTTGTCAGAAATCAGCCTTCTCATAATTTTTTTAAAGAACAATAATATTTCTCTCTCATGCTATAACTTATTCAGCCGTTGCCCAACTGATGGGCATCTACTCAGTTTCCAGTTTCTTGCCACTTCAAAAAGACTACAAACTTTCTTGCACATGTGGGTTTTTCTCCCTTTTTATGATTTCTTTGGGATAGAGACCAGATAGAGACACTACTGGATCATAGGATATGCAGTTTGATAGTCCTTTGGGCATAAGTTCAAATTGCTCTCCAGAATAATTCAATCAGGTCAGAACTCCACCAACTATGTATTAGTGTCCCAGTTTCCCCACATACATTCCAACATTTGTCATCTCAGCCAATCTCAAAGGTATGTAAGATATGTAGTGGTACCTCAGAGTTGTCTTAATTTCCATTACTCTAATCAAAAGGAATTTAGAACATTATTTCACATTGATAAATGTCTTAAATTTCTTTGTATGAAAATTGTCTCTATTTCATTTGACTATTTATCATTGAGGAATAATGTGTATTCTTTTAAATTTGACTTGGTTCTCTAAATAATTTAGAAATAAAGCCTTATCAGAAATATTGGTCATAAGAGTTTTCCCCAGCTTTCTGCTTTCATTCTAATCTTGGCAACATTGGTTTTGTTTGTGTAAAAACTTTTTAATATAATATAATCAAAATTATCTATTTTATATTTCATAATATTCTCTAGTTCTCCTTTGGCCATAATTTTTCCATTCTCCACATTTCTGACAGGTAGACTCTCCCTTACTTTACCAATTTGCCTAGAGTATCACCTTTTATGTCTAAATCATGAACCCATTTTGACCTTACCTTGGTATGGGACATTAGATGTTATTTGATGTTTCTGCTACATTTATTTACCAGTTTTCCCAGCAAATTTTGTCAAATACTGAATCTTTATCTCAGAGGCTGAAGTTTTTCAGACACGAAATTATTATAAACAACTATTGTGTTTTGTAAACCTAACCTATTCCACTGATCAACTACTTTATTTCTTAGCCAGTATCAAATGGTTTTGATGCCCACCATTTATAATATAGTTTTAGGTCTGGTTCAGATAACCTACCTGAATTTTTAAAATTAATTCACTTGAAATTCTTGACCTTTTGTTCTTCCAGATGAATTTTGTTATTACTTTTTTCTAGCTTTTTTTTGTTGTTGTTGTTATTACTTTTTTCTAGCTCAATATGGTAATTTCTTGGTAGTTAAATTGGTATGGCACTGGATAAGTAGACCAATTTAGGTAGAATTGTCATTTTTATTATATTGGCTTGGCCTACCTGTTGGAATTCATGGGAGCTGTTGGAATACATGGGAGCCACCTGACAGCGGCTGCTGAAGATCCAACCCAGACCAGCAGAATGGATCTCCTCTTGTGAGAGGATGATACAAGGAGACTGAGAGGCAGTTGCTGTGCTCTGACCTCTCTGACTGAGAGGTAGTTGCATTGTCTGATCTCTCTCCTCTTTCCTCTCCCTCCAATTTATCTCATTCCCAGTCCACAACACCTGTGTCAGCAAAGGCTGCCCTGCAACTCCTTCAGATGTTATGATTCACAGCAGGGGAGGCTCTCAGAGAATTGACCTGTCCCTTAACACATACCCAAGAGCACTTGATATTCTTCCACTTGTGTAGATCTAATTTTATTTGTTTGAAAAGTGTTTTGTAATTATGTTCACACAGTTCCTGGCTTTGCCTTGACAAGTAGACTCCTAAGTATTTTATATTATCTAAAGTTATCTTAAATGGCATTTCTCTTTCCCTTACTCCTGGGCTTTGTTGGTAACAATGAAATGCCAGTTTTATTTTATATCTTGCAACTTAGCTAAAGTTGTTAATTGTTCCTAGTAGTTTTTAGTTTAGTCAGTAGGATTCTCCACATATACCATCATATCATCTTCAAAGAGTGATAATTTTGTTTTATCATTACCTACTCTAAAGCTAACATTTCTACTACAATATTAAATATTAGAAGTGAAAATAGGCAACTTTATTTTACTCCTTATGTTACTGGGAATACTTCTAGCTTATCTCCATTACATATAATGTTTGCCGATTGTTTCAGATATATGATACTTATCATTTTAAGGAAAACTCCACTTATTCTTATGCTATCTAGTGTTTTTTATTAGAAATTGGTGTATTTTGTCAAGTGCTTTTTCTGCATCTTTTGATATAATTATATGATTTATGTTTGAATATTGATATGGTAAATTATGCTGATGATTTTTGTGATATTGAACCAGTCCTGTATTTCTGATATAAATTCCACCTAGTCATAGACTATTATCTTGGTGATAATTTTCTTCATTCTCTTTGTTAATATTTTATGTAAGATTTTCATATCAATATGCATTAGGGAAAATGCTCTATAATTTTCTTCCTCTGTTTTGGACCTCCTCGGTCTTAGGTGTCAGCACTATATTTGTACTATAAAAGGGATTTATTAGGATTCCATTTCTCCTTTTTTTCTGACTAGCTAATATAGTATTAGAATTAATTGTTCTTTAAATGTTTAGTAGAATTTACTTGTAAATTAGGGGGTCATTGATGTTTGTTTAATTTATTTTTTCTAAAATGGAATTATTTAAGTATTTTTTTCCTCAAGCTGGGCAATCTATATTTTTGGTAAATATTCAACTATTTTACTTATAATATCAGGTTTACTGGCATACAATTGAGCAAAATAGCTCCCAATTATTGCTTTAATTTCCCCTTCATAAGTGGTGACTTTACCCTTTTCATTTTTGATACTAATAATTTGGTTTTGTTCTTTTCTTTTTCTAACCAAATCAACCAAAGGTTTATCTGCTTTGTTGGCTTTTCACAAAATCAACTTTAATTTTATTAGTTTAATAGTTTTTTATTTTCAATTTTGTTAATCTCTCCTTTAATTTTAGGAATTTCTGTTTTAGTTTTCAATTGGAGTAATTTAATTCCTTCTTTTTATAGCTTTTTTTAGTTGCATACTAAATTCATTGTTCTCCTCTTTCTCCATTTTATTCCCATAAACATTAAGAGATATAAAACTTCCCCTAAGAATCTCTTTGGCTGCATTTCCAAGGTTTTTGGTATGTTGTTTTATTATTGTCATTCTCTTGGGTGAAATTACTGATGGTTTCTATGATTTATTCTTCAACACACACCTTCTTTGGGATTAGCTCATTTAGCTTCCAATTAATTTTTAATATTTTTTCCACAGCCAATTATTACATGTAATTTTTTATTGCCTCTGTGATCTGAATGGGACATGTTCACTCTTTCTCCCTTTCTGCATTTGATTTTGAGGATTTTTTTTAAAATTCTCAATGTATGATCGATTTTTATATAGATTCCATGTACCTCTAACAAAAAAGGTATAGTCCTTTCTATCTCCATTTAATTTTCTACATAGGTCTATCATACCTATCTTATAAAATTCTATTAATCTCCTTAACTTTTTTCTTGTTTATTTTGTTGTTTTATTTACATAGTTCTGATAAAGAAAAGTTTTCCTGTCTATTTAATCCTGTAAGTCATTTAACTTCTCCTCTAAGTATTTGGATTCTATACCTCTTGATATATCTATGTTTAGGAATAATGTTACTTCATTATCTATATTATCCTTTAGCAAGATGGAAAGAGTTTCCTTTCTCATCTGTTTTAATTAGATATCTTTTTTTGTTTTTGCATGTTCCTAGATCACGATCACTACCCCTGTTTTTTTTTTTTTATTTGTTTATTTGTTTGTTTTTTACTTCAGATGAAGCACAAAATGTTCTGTTCCAGCCTTTTACCTTTCCTCTGTATGTATCTTCCTGCTTCAAATGTGTTTCTTATACAAAACAGATTGTAGAATTCTGTCTTTTAACTTGTTCTATCTGCTTCCAGTTTATGGAATAGTTCATCCTATTCACATTCACAGTTAATATTACTTTTGTGTAATGGGCTGAGGTTTGAGTTGATGCACTGAGGTCCCAAGTACATGAGGCTAAATAGTAATTGGACTATACTCTATTAATATACATGATTGGATAAAGAATGGTCCCTGCCCACTTTCCGTGCAAGTCCTGATGTGTTGTATAGGAAATGACGATTTTGGTGGGTGGAGGCAGAGAGAGAGACAGGAAGAGAAGCTGGGGGAGATTGGTCCTGGGTTCGATTCTCCTAGCTGCTGGTCGTGTGGCTGCTGGTCTAGCTAGCTTCTTGACTCAGCTGCACACATTGCTATCGCCGATTCTCTTCCACCTC